>NC_090378.1:93873129-94186234 GCF_036365525.1 Heterodontus francisci | reverse complement strand
TTATGTATGCATGCTAATGTGGGTGCATTAACTGAATTAGAGTTTAAGAAAATTTCGCCTTTCTTCTTGAAATCTGAGAAAACCTGTTGTGCTGGTTTCTTTGCCTTATAATTGGAAAGCGATGAAAAAGGATTCACCAAGGGGGAGCTAAAAACATGGTGTGTTTAAAATTAAACCCTGTTATGGTAAGACCAAGTGAAGACTGAAACGGACCTCTAGACACCTTTGTCACCTGGTCATAACAGTGATACTTATCCAAATCCGAATAGACTCCTTGTTGTGCGGGCTTTGTGGTTGTTCTTTCCCAGAGCAAACCAATTAACAGCCTGTCAACTAGGGAGGGTGGGTGAGATGACACATCCATTCCATCAAAGGAAGGATTTCTAATTAAGGGGACCAAGGCATGTTTCACTAATGCTCACCAGCACTTGGATTTTTGAAGATGCAGCAACCACAAGAATGGAGAGGGGACCTGGGAAGGCTGTTCAAGAATCTCGACACCATCCAAGACAAAGCAGCCCACTTGACTTGCAACCCATCCACCACCTTCAGCATTCATTCCCTTCACCACTGACGCACAGTGGCAGCAGTATGTACCGTCTACACGATGCACAGCAGCAACGCACCAATGCTCCTTAGACAGCACCTTCCAAACCCCCGACCTCTACCACTTAGAAGAACAAGGGCAGCAGATGCATGGGAACACCACCAGCTGCAAGTTCCCCTCCAAGCCACACTCCATCCTGACTTGGAACTATATCGCCGTTCCTTCACTGTCGCTGGGTCGAAATCCTGGAACTCCCTTTCTAACAACATTGTTGGTGTGCCTACAGCAGATGTCCTGCAGTGGTTCAGGATGGCAGTTCACCACCACCTTGTCAAGGGCAATTAGGGATGGGCAATAAATGCTGGTCTAGCCAGTGACTCCCACATCCCATGAAAGAATTTAAAAAACTTACCTGGAGGTCCCGTTGTGGGATCCGAGGGGCTGCAGTAGGGTAAGCTTTCCCAAGGATTGGAGGAGGACAAACTCTCCAACCAAGCAGGCATGAATGGAAGTGGCCGAAGAAGTCAGCAGCAGGCGTGTGCTGCCTGCAACCTGGTGGCAGTGCACGAAGAGGATCCAGGACATCAAGACCTCAGGAAGGCATGACAGGCGAGTGGCATAACAATTTCAGGTGCCGAGCCCAGCATTCTCCAACACATCATGCCTCAAGTCAACACACCTTGCAAACACACATTGCAGCTGCACTCATTCCTCTTCCTGCAGGCACCTCACATCCCTATCTGAGCAGCCAACATTCACACTCACCCTCAGCCTATTTCCCTCCTGCATCCATGCTTCACTGCCACCCTCCACAAATGGTCTCCCTCCTTCATCTTCACACAAGTCATTACATCACTCACTCCTCTCTTCTTTCTCTCCTTGCTGGAGAAGAGAGTGTGCAACTTCGGGGAGAGTTAGGGACCCAGTGGGGGAGGGGGATTGCCTCCAGTGACAGGCATTTTGATGGCCACTGGTAATGCATGCCCACCTGGTCCACTAGGAAGGAGATCTTGTTCTAGGAGGCTGCAGATGTCAGCAGTGACCTGCTGTGAAAACCTGAGCCTCCTGAGACGCTAGTGCCCACATGTTTCAAGAGAGCTGATCTTCTGCCTGAAGACCCTCTGTTAAGGGTTTCACCTCCTTCCAGCTGGATCGTGATGTCCACCTCATCTGGCTTGCAGAGGGGCATGCAGCTCAGGTGAAGGCAGGTGGTGCTGCTGCTCATGTTTTTTTTAAATTTAGTGATACAGCACTGAAACAGGCCCTTCGGCCCACCGGGTCTGTGCCTACCATCAACCACCCATTTATACTAATCCTACACTAATTCCATATTCCTACCACATCCCCACCTGTCCCTATATTCCCCTACCACCTACCTATACTAGGGGCAATTTATAATGGCCAATTTACCTATCAACCTGCAAGTCTTTGGCATGTGGGAGGAAACCGGATCACCCGGAGGAAACCCACGCAGACACAGGGGGAACTTGCAAACTCCACACAGGCAGTACCCAGAATCGAACCCGGGTCGCTGGAGCTGTGAGGCTGCGGTGCCATCCACTGCGCCACTGTGCCGCCCTGCTGCTGGAGCAATTTTTCTGTGGTGTGGCCTCTGCTCTCGAATCTCAGCAGTGATGGTAGGTGGAGCTGCATAAACTGCTCCCATGCCATGGTGAAGCCTGGCAGCAGGGAAGTGAAGCTGAATGTGGGTGAAGTTCTTGACAGGTGAAATGCCTTCCAAGAAGTTGGCAATTACCCGTCAATCACCTGTGAAAGCACTCTCTGAAGGAGAGGGTTCAGTTGCATGGCAAATTTGGAAGTCAAAGTTAAAGGAGAAGGTAGGAGTGCAGGTTAGTGATGAGGCTGATTGTTACCAGAAAATAAAAGATAGGGACAGAACGTGTGAACGTCATATTGCACCAAGGAATCATACAAGAGTAGGGAAATTTGATAATAGAACAATCTTAAAGGCTTTGTATCTGAATGCACAAAGCATTTGGAATAAAATTAATGAGTTAACAGCGCAAATAGAGACGAATGGGTATGATTTAGTGGTGATTACTGAGACGTGGTTGCAGGGAAACCAGGTTTGGGAATTGAATATCCAAGGGTACTCAGTATTTTGGAAGGATAGGCAGGAAGGAAAAGGAGGTTGGGTGTAGCTTTGTTAGTAAAGGAAGAGATCAGTGCTGCAGTGAGAAATGATATAGGCACTGGAGATTAAGACGTAGAATCAGTCTGGGTAGAAATAAGAAATAGCAAGGGAAAGAAGTCCCTGGTGGGAGTAATCCATAGGTCCCCAAACAGTAGTTCCGCAGTGGGGCACTTTATAAACCAGGAAATACTGGGGGCTTGTAAGAAAGGTACGGCAATAATCATGGGTGATTTTAATATGCATATAGACTGGATTAATCAAATTGGCAAGGGTAGCCTCGAGGGAGACTTCATTTATGTATTATTTAGAACATTACAGCGCAGTACAGGCCCTTCGGCCCTCGATGTTGCGCCGACCTGTGAAACCATCTGACCTACACTATTCCATTTTCATCCATGTGTCTATCCAATGTCCACTTAAATGCCCTTAAAGTTGGCGAATCTACTACTGCTGCAGGCAGGGCGTTCCACGCCCTTACTACTCTCTGAGTAAAGAAACTACCTCTCACATCTGTCCGATATCTATCACCCCTCAACTTGAAGCTATGTCCCCTCGTGTTTGCCATCACCATCCGAGGAAAAAGACGCTCACTATCCACCCTATCTAACCCTCTGATTATCTTATATGTCTCTATTAAGTCACCTCTCCTCCTCCTTCTCTCCAACGAAAACAACCTCAAGTCCCTCAGCCTTTCCTCGTAAGACCTTCCCTCCATACCAGGCAACATCCTAGTAAATCTCCTCTGCACCCTTTCCATAGCTTCCACATCCTTCCTATAATGCGGTGACCAGAACTGCACGCAATACTCCAGGTGCGGTCTCACCAGAGTTTTGTACAGCTGCAGCATGACCTCGTGGCTCCGAAACTCGACCCCCCTACTAATAAAAGCTAACACACCATATGCCTTCTTAACAGCCCTATTAACCTGGTTAGCAACCTTCAGGGATTTATGCACCTGGACACCAAGATCTCTCTGTTCATCTACAGTACCAAGAATCCTCCCATTAGCCCAGTACTCTGCATTCCTGTTACTCCTTCCAAAGTGAATCACCTCACACTTTTCCGCATTAAACTCCATTTGCCATCTCTCAGCCCAGCTCTGCAGCCTATCTATGTCTCTCTGTACCCGACAACATCCTTCGGCACTATCCACAACTCCACCGACCTTAGTGTCATCTGCAAATTTACTAACCCACCCTTCTACACCCTCTTCCAGGTCATTTATAAAAATGACAAACAGCAGTGGCCCCAAAACAGATCCTTGCGGTACACCACTAGTAACTAAACTCCAGGTTTAGAGAGATTGTTTCTCAGAGAAATATGTTGTGGAACCAACCAGGGAGCAGGCTATTCTAGACTTGTTATTGCGTAATGAGGTGGGATTAATTAATGATCTCATAGTTAAGGATCCTCTAGGGAAGAGTGATCATAGCAGGCTAGAATTTCAAATTCAGTTTGAGGGCGATTCTGGAGTTATACTAAGGTAATTACATAGGCATGAGGACAGATTTGGCCCTAGTGGACTGGGCAGGAAGATTAAAAGGTAGGACATTTGATGAGCAGTGGCAGATGTTTAAGGAGATATTCAGTTTCTCCCAACTAAAATATATTCCAGAGAGGAAGAAAGATTGTAAGAGGGGGACAAAACATCCATGGCTAAGCAAGGAAGTTAAGGATAACATAAAGACAAAAATTAAGGCATACCATATTGCTAAATGACCTCTTAAGTCTCTTCTCAACAACCTTAACAACTTTTAAATGACATACCTGCCAGACCCACAGGCGTTCCCCAGTGCATTTGCATCTAGCTCCGAGGAAAGCTGCAATGGCGGGTGGGGGTGGGGGGGAATCAGAGTGGACTCCCAACCTGACATCCTTTTCCATGACTTTGCCAGCCTGCTTGCCCCTGAACCTGCCTCCAATGGACTGGACAAATTTTTCCCCATGTTTCTGAGGGGGATCAGGAGGCCCTCAAGACACACCCGGAGAAGGGTTGGGAGCAGATGGCCATTGAGGTCAATTTTCACAGTCTGGCCCCGAGGACCTGGCTGCAGTGCTGTAAAAAGTTCAGTGACCTCACATGGGTGCTCAAGAACAGTGAATGCATTTTTGCATGATATCTCCTTCCTACCATTCCACCCACTTCTCACACTGCTCAATGCACCACACCCCCATCACTCACTCATTAGCAATCAGGAGTCATGCCTGACGTTCAGATACTCTACCACACCCTCACGCACATACCAATGCTGCCAACCTCATACCCACCCCTTGCAAATTCCACATTTATCCAGCTATTCAGCTATGGCAGGCACATCACCCAAACACAGTGCAACACACTCACTAACATTCTTACCTTTCACTTGCAGGTGGCCCATAACCACAGGGAGAAGCAGAGAACTGATGGAGGACAGGGAAGCCTGCATCAACTGAGCCCTCTGGAGGAGACGGTGCTTTGCTTTGGGCTAGCTGTTACTGGGGCTGTAGCATCCGGCATCATTGAAAACATTCAGGATAATGGTTTGTACCTGCCTAATGCTCCTTCTGAAATCCCATTTCACCCTCATCCTGCTATCTGGCATGAAGTGCAAGCTGCAGATGGTGTGACCATGGATCTCTTGTTTTCCACCCCACCGTCTTCCCTTACCCCAATCCTCCCCTTCTTTTGAGACCCGAAAACTGCCACATGGCCAACCACTGCAACCTCAGCATGAAGGATGAGAGCTACACGAACGCTGATGAGGAGCTGACACTTTTAGACACCAGCTCAGATGCTGGCACTGCATGAACTTTAGAGGTTAGTATAAAGTCGGGATCAGCAATGGGTAAGTCACCATGCATAAGTAAGTTGCAGCTAGGCCAGGGAGAAAGGATAATTTGTGTGCCATCTCACCAGAGGACAAGGTTGCAGATGGGTTCTACTGCAGAGGGCTCAGCTGAGGATCTCAATGGAACAACATGCAGAGGAACCCTGATAAACATGTACAATAAGATGCTTGGTGCATTAGCAGGCCTGCCACCGAGCCTGTTCTCACTATCAAGAAGCATGGAGAAGTCCAACTCCAACTTGGCACAGGGCTTCATGCAGAGCCTGCAGCCCATCCTTTCCAGTGTGGAAATGGTGATCAACTCCATGACAGCACTTGCGGACCAACCGTGATGCAGCGTCTCGTGACTGATGTGTCAGCTTCCATTGCAGCACAGGCAGAAGCCACCCAACATCTCAATGCTGCAGTGGAAGCTCAGACTGAGGCCATGAGATCCATCCTTGGTGCCACACAGGTTCAGACTGTTGCCATCATGGCTGCAGATACCAGTGCTCAAAGGCATGCAGGGTCTCACAGCAGTCCAGCAATCTGTTCTCCAACAGATTACTAGGATTGCTGAGCTGCTGCCCAGGGGGAGTGGCAGTGGCTCCATGGAGCACGAACCTGCTATCCTCTCTCAGGATGACAGCATTCATTCTCCCACTACTGCTATTCCACCAGTGCCCTTGCTGTTGCCTCTCAGTCAACCAGCCCAGATTTCTGCCGACCATGCCGAGCTGGTGGAGTCTGAAGCCAGGCTCACAAAGTCCAGAGGTGCTCGAGGCTGTCTTGCTAGGCCATCTGCAGTATCTTCCAGTGAAAGTCAGCAACCTTCCGCCAGCCATGCTACAGTCACTGGGGTAGTATTGCGAAAAAGTACTAGGACAGGCGAAAGGCACCAGTAATATAGACACTAAGGAATGCACTAGGGTTCAGTACAGTTCTGTATGTATTATTGGAAGTGCTGTTGGATGTTATGGAATGCTTTTTTGTTGGTGACTTTTCTTTCAAGATTTTGACGAAGAGGATGCCATGATGGTACAGAGCAGATGGAATGAATGGTGTGGAATTGATATTGGAATGACATCTCAGAGGAACAGGAACCTGAGTCTCCGCTCATGGACAATGTTCCCTCTAAGCCACGTGACCGCGCCACAACCCAGAAATTCCTACGCAGGCCAAGCACAAATTGGCTCATTTAAATTACTGTGCGTAATGATTGAGTTTTAGACAAACTTCTGGCTTAGGATTTCCTCTCCTTGTGTTTTCTCTGTGCCTTTGATATGCGCTTGCTTTCAAAGGAGGCCACACCCTGTTTTATTTGGTTGCACCAGGTGCAGTGGTCCTAGGCGAGCTTCTCCCAGGACTCAGGGCTGATATCAAAACTCCTAAGCAAAGCCTGCAGAGTGTCCGTGTAGCACTTCCTTTGACTACCATGAGAGCGGCCCCGGACTGAAGCTCTCCATAGCAAAGCAACATACTGCCAATGCTGGAAATCTGAAATAAAAACAGAAAGTCAAAGCCAGAATTCAAAGAAACGTTAACTTTGTTTCTCTCTCCACAGATGCTGCCTGACCTGCTGAATATTTCCAGTGCTTTCTGTTTTTATTTCACTCTCCATAGAAGATTCACTTTGGTAAGTGAGTGTCCGGCATTCTGGTTACATATATAGCCCAACTCAGTTGTGACAGTCTTAATACAGTGTGGATGCTTGGCATGCCAGCATGGCTGAACACCTCAGTGTCTGATATATTGTCCTGCCATCTAATCTTCAGAAGTTTCTGAACGCAGCTCAAGTGAGAGTGGTTGAGCTTCTTGGCATGACACTGGTATACAGTCTGAGTCTTGTATGCGTACAGCAGAGTGGGCAGGCCTATTGCTCTTTCGACTTTCATTTGGTAGGCAGACTTACTCCTCTTCCTTCCCAGACTGGCGTTCAAAGTCTGCCGAAGACTGCACTTGCTTTGGCAATTCTTGCATGTGTCGCGTCATTGACATAGACAGCTCGAGACAGTGTGCTGCCATGATAAGTGAACTTATCCAGTGCTGATAGTGTTGTGTGATTGCCTTTAAGACTGATGTCCATTTAAGATCTCAGTATGCGAATGAGCCAAGTACCAGGGTGCAGTCATGTGACTCAGAGCCAGGGGCGCTCTGTAACTGTGACACCAAGAGGCAAGTTTTTTTTAATTCATTCATGGGATGTGGGCGACACTGGCCAGGCCAGCATTTATTGCCCATCCCTAATTGCCCTTGAGAAGGTGGTGGTGAGCTGCCTTCTTGAACCTCTGCAGTCCATGTGGGGTAGGTATACCTACAGTGCCGTTAGGAAGGGAGTTCCAGGATTTTGACCCAGCGACAGTGAAAGAACGGCGATATAGATCCAAGTCAGGACAGTGTGTGACTTGGAGGGGAACTTGCAGGTGGTGATGTTCACATGTAATTGCTGCCCTTGTCCTTCTTGTTGGTAGAGGTCGTGGGTTTGGAAGGTGCTGTCTAAGAAGCCTTGGTGCATTGCTGCAGTGCATCTTGTAGATGGTACACACTGCTGCCACTGTGCGTCGGTGGTGCAGGGAGTGAATGTTCGTAGATGGGGTGCCAATCAAGCGGGCTGCTTTGTCCTGGATGGTGTCAAGCTTCTTGACTGTTGTTGGAGCTGCACCCATCCAGGCAAGTGGAGAGTATTCCATCACACTCCTGACTTGTGCCTTGTAGATGGTGAACAGGCTTTGGGGAGTCAGGAGGTGAGTTACTCGCCTCAGGATTCCTAGCCTCTGACCTGCTCTTGTAGCCACGGTATTTATATGGCTACTCCAGTTCAGTTTCTGGTCAATGGTAACCCCTAGGATGTTGATAGAGGGGGATTCAGCGATGGTAATGCTGTTGAATGTTAAGGGGTGATGGTTAGATTCTCTCTTGTTGGAGATGGTTATTGCCTGGCACTTGTGTGGCACGAATGTTACTTGCCACTTATCAGCCCAAGCCTGGATATTGTCCAGATCTTGCTGCATTTCTACACGGACTGCTTCGGTATCTGAGGAGTCACGAATGGTGCTGAACATTGTGCAATCATCCACGAACATCCCCACTTCTGACCTTATAATTGAAGGAAGGTCATTGATGAAGCAGCTGAAGATGGTTGGGCCTAGGACACTACCCTGAGAAGCTCCTGCAGTGATGTCCTGGAGCTCAGATGATTGACCTCCAACAACCACAACCATCTTCCTTTGCGCTAGGTATGACTCCAGCCAGCGGAGGGTTTTCTCCCCGATTCCCATTGACTTCAGTTTTGCTAGGGCTCCTTGATGCCATACTCGGTCAAATGCTGCCTTGATGTCAAGGGCAGTCACTCTCACCTCACCTCTTGAGTTCAGCCCTTTTGTCCATGTTTGAACCAAGGCTGTAATGAGGTCAGGAGCTGAGTGGCCCTGGCGGAACCCAAACTGAGCGTCACTGAGCAGGTTATTGCGAAGCAAGTGCTGCTTGATGGCTCTGTTGATGACACCTTCCATCACTTTACTGATGATAGAGAGTAGGCTGATGGGGCGGTAATTGGCTGGGTTTCATTTGTCCTGCTTTTTGTGTACAGGACATACCTGGGCAATTTTCCACATTGCAGGGTAGATGCCAGTGTTGTAGCTATAGTGGAACAGCTTGGTTCGGGGCGCGGCAAGTTCTGGAGCACAGGTCTTTAGTACTATTGCCGGAATATTGTCAGGGCCCATAGCTTTTGCAGTATCCAGTGCCTTCAGTCGTTTCTTGATATCACGCGGAGTGAATCGAATTGGCTGAAGTCTGGCATCTGTGATGCTGGGGACTTCAGGAGGAGGCCGAGGTGGATCATCAACTCGGCATTTCTGGCTGAAGATTGTTGCAAATGCTTCAGCCTTATCTTTCGCACTGATTTGCTGGGCTCCCCCATCATTGAGGGTGGGGATATTTGTGGAGTCACCTCCTCCAGTTAGTTGTTTAATTGTCCACCACCATTCACGGCTGGATGTGGTAGGACTGCAGAGCTTAGATCTGATCCGTTGGTTATGGGATCGCTTAGCTCTGTCTATTGCATGCTGCTTACGCAGTTTGGCACGCAGATAGTCCTGTGTTGTAGCTTCACCAGGTTGATACCTCATTTTGAGGTATGCCTGGTGCTGGTCCTGTCATGCCCTCCTGCACTCTTCATTGAACCAGGGTTGGTCTCCTGGCTTGATGGTAATGGCAGAGTAGGGGATATGCCAGGCCACGAGGTTACACATTGTGGTTGAGTACAATTCTGCTGCTGCTGATGGCCCACAGCGTTTCATGGATGCCCAGTTTTGCATTGCTAGATCTGTTCGAAATCTATCCCATTTAGCACGGTGGTAGTGCCACACAACACGATGGATGGTATCCTCAATGTGAAGGCGGGACATCGTCTCCACAAGGACTGTGCGGTGGTCACTCCTACCAATACAGTCATGGACAGAAGCATCTGCAGGAGGTAGATTGGTGAGGACGAGGTCAAGTATGTTTTTCCCTCGTGTTGGTTCCCCCACCACCTGCCGCAGACCCAGTCTAGCAGCTATGTCCTTCAGTACTCGGCCAGCTCGGTCAGTAGTGGTGCTACCGAGTCACTCTTGGTGATGGACATTGAAGTCCCCCACCCAGAGTACATTTTGTACCCTTGCCACCCTCAGTGCTTCCTCCAAGTGGTGTTCAACATGGTGGAGTACTAAGTCATCAGCTGAGTGAGGGTGGTAGGTGGTAATCTGTCAGAGGTTACCTTGCCCATGTTTGACCTGATGCCATGAGACTTCATGGGGTCCAGAGTCGATGTTGAGGACTCCCAGGGCAACTCCCTCCCTACTGTATACCACTGTGCCACCACCTCTGCTGGGTCTGTCCTGCCGGTGGGACAGGACATACCCAGGGATAGTGATTGCAGTGTCTGGGACATTGTCTATAAGGTATGATTCGGTGAGTATGACTATGTCAGGCTGTTGCTTGACTGGTCTGTGGGACAGCTCTCCCAACTTTGGCAGAATTCCCCAGATGTTAGTCAGGAGGACTTTGCAGGGTCGACAGGGCTGGGTTTGCCGTTGTCGTTGCCTCGGTCAATGCCGGGTGGTCCGTCTGGTTTCATTCCTTTTTATTAACTTCGTAGAAGTCCTGTATATAGTTAGCTCTGCACTGTATATACTTGTTAGCTGTTATTAAACCTGTTTTGGGATCTTCAATCAACTGAACTCCACCCATCTCATTTATGTTGTATCAGACAACATAAAAAGCTTCTCATTACAGACAGGTTCTCTTCATGGACTAAAACCTTGGGCTTGAGAAAGGGCTTTCCAGGAGCAGGCTGGTACATAACTTTATAACTTGCATAAATGCCAAGAACAGAACATGAACCTCTACACCACGTTTGTTGACCTGACAAAGGCCTTTGACACTGTCAGTTGTGAGGGCCTTTGGAAGGTAATGGAGAAATTTGGCTGCCCTGAGAAATTCATCACAATGGTTTAACAGTTCCATGATGGCATGCTTGCGCATGTGTTGGATGATGGTGAGTCTTCTGATCCATTCTCAGTCACTGCTAACACAGCATGCTAACACAAACCCTCTTCAGCATGTGTTTCTCCACCATGCCTTTCATGATGGTGATCCTGGCATTGAAATCAGATATCACATTATGGATGGGAAGCTTCTCGATCAGCGATGACTCTGGGCATAATCCAAGGTCTCCAAGGACATATTTTGCAATTTCCTGTTTGTCGATGACTGCACTAGTTGGCGGTTCAGAGCTGGACATGTAGTGTAGCATGGACCTGTTCTCCAATGCGTGCCAGAACTTGGCCTTACAATCAGAACAAAGAAAACTGAAGTTCCAGCCTGCTCCAAGAAAGCCCTATCTCGAGCCCAAGGGGGGTGGGGGGGGCTCTCCTGCACCTGAGCATATACGCAGCTGGGCGTGTTTAAGAGAGATGCGTGTTTCAAAATGGCAGATGGTGTACCAAATCAGTGTTCAGGCTGTTTGATGTCATGATCTTCCCACTCTGCATGCTAATGGACCACACACAGCATGCTAGGCTGGTGCCCCCTGTTAGTCTGGTCATCATTTTGGGGCTTCCGTAGCACTGGCACCAGTGGCACTGTGGAGCCCAATTTCATGGCCCAATGTTCTAATCTATAGCATTACCCTATTCCTTTAAGTGTATCATCTTCATGATTCCTCCAAATTATAATGGGGCTTGAGTTGAATACACATTCATTTTCAAAATGTACTTTTTTAAAAATAAAAAATGTTTTCTCTATTATTTTAAATACAGCCTTTATAAAACATCAGCAAAAGGACTTCAAACAGCAATTAGCCTCAGTAATATAGCAGTTTGTGATCACACTGTGGGGCTTTTGTGGAAATGCACAAAGACACATTTGTACCTGATTGAACCATATTTTCCAAGTGTGCACTATTGCTTATGACTAACTGTGTAAATTATATTTCTGGTCTAGCTGACAGAATCATTAAGTGAATGCTCTAATTGTAGTTCATTATAAATGTACAAAGAGCACACTTTAAAATCCCCAAAATAAAATCCCTCCATTTAATAATAAGAGAAGTTAAAGATCACCCTTAAGGTGATTTTAAGACTTAGAAGAAATCATTATAATTTATTTTTAGTTTTTTTCACTTCTGTGCCATTTCAAATATAGCTACAAATTACTATCTCATGCCACAAAGATTGTTTGAAGATACGTTCCTGTGTTCCAGAGGGACCCTTACTCTATTACTTTCGCTGGTACGGAAATCTGAAAAAAAAAATAATGCAATCGTACTGTCCTCAGGCAAAACGACTTTTAAACAATAATTCACATATGACCCCAAGTGACACCTGTTTATAATTCTTTCTTGTTGAGGGCAGACAGTTGATCATACATGAACAATCTATGGAAAGGGGGCTTTGAATACTTTGATCTATGGTCTAATCATCAAGTTATAAATATTGTAAGACCAGAGGCTGCAGTGTGTCAAGGCTTACTGCACATGTAGCAGGAAATAGCAGACTTCATAACAACATGCAAGCAATTAAGAATCACTTTTAAAATCTTGATTACTCAAACAAAATCCGAGTTTAGTCACGTTTAAGCAATCACAATGAGTTGTATTTACTTTTAAATTTGAAGATAAAGTACAAGGTTTGGTGTGTGCTGTGTTGTATGTTTTGTCAGATACAATTAAACAACAACTTGCATTTATTTATATAGTGCTTCTCATGCAAAATTCCAATTCACAACATCAGACTTAATAAGTGGGCACAGAACAGGAAAGGAGGAATTTGGGAGGGATGAGATCAAAAGAATGGTTAAAAATATGGGTATTGATGAAACCTTTGAAGACAGGGAAAGAGATTGGAAGGTCTATTGGTTTAGTGGGAGAATTCTAGACAACATAAGCATAGTGACTGAATCATGGAGCCTAAAATTAGAACATGCAGTTTGAACTGCGATTTATGCTACAAGATGATCATTTAGGAAGGGTGGGGCAAGGGTTGGTATGGATTTGAAAACAGGCTGAGATCTTGAAATCAATTTGCTCAGATGAAAGAATCCAGTAGTGATTGGGAAAGTTGGAGGTTACAGGTGTGCGAACTTTGCAAAGATTTGCACAGCAGAGTTCTGAATTAGTTTTAGTTTGTGAAAGGTGGAGGTCATTGAGGAGAACATTTGGAAAATCAGTCATTTAATTAACGGATTAAAGCATCAGTGGCAGAAGGAGGTGGTCTTGGAAACAGGCCAGATATATAAGAAATAAAAACAAGAAATGCTGAAAATACTCAGCCGGTCTGGCAGCATCTGTGGAGAGAGAAGCATAGTTAACGTTTCAGGTCAGTGACCCTTCTTCAGAACTGCTTCTCTCTCTTTAATCGGGGCAGTTTTTAATGTTGGGATTGCTTTCCTGCTATATTTTGTTTTATTACTTTAAACACCAGAGTACACAGACATCCCTTGTAACAAGCACAGAATTAGGTCTTTAACAAGTTCATGTTATGCAATCCGGCATAAATACTCAGATAAATCATACTACCCGATTCCAATATGATTAGATGATTCTTTATTATTGAGTTCATGATTCACTATAAGATCTCAGGTACATCACAATCCACAATCCAGTGTGACTACAACATAGAGTGGTTCACTCAAAACTCTTATACCAATTCCAGCTTTGATCTCTACATTTCATGCATGCTACCACTAAATCACAATGCATCAGAAGATACACAAAGTGACATTGAAATAACAACATGGAGCAAGGTTGATGCACTTAGTCTATCTCAACCTCTCCTAATCATCCTGTTACCCCAGTGATATGGTCCACTTAAGCTCTTCAATTATTTCATTACTATAAACACAGTAATCAGAGCATCATCTTTCCAAACCTTCAAGACATGGATGAATTACCTTTATATATTCCTTCAGCTCCTCATCCTTGCCTTAGGCATGCTTCACAAAGCATCCATGTTCAGCAAAAAGCTGTTTTAACTCATGTGCTGATCCCACAAACAATGAGGCACACAGATAGCATGAACCTATATTCCCACACTTAGCACTATGGAACTGGAAGGATTCAAGTAGAGAGCAATGAAAGAGACAAATATGTGGCTATATGGCAACAATGCTTCTAAGGGTCTTGGAGGGATAAGGCAGGCTGCCTTGAGAAAGTGAAGGAGTTGTGGATTGGCTTTTTAAAGAAGAGAATGATGATGACTATTGTGCAAAACATTGGTGGAGGATAAGGAATGGTTGACAATGTTAGCAAGCATGGGGACAAGAAGTAGTTGTTGGGTAGTTGGGAATTAGATCAGAAGGGAGGTCAAAGGAGCAAGATTAGAGATAGGCCAAAGACAAGGTTGCTGCAGGATTACAAGTAAGTAGATCTCAGTAAAATGATTGTTTTGAAGCTCTATTTTCATTTCAAAAATATTTCAAAGTCCCACTGGGAGGGTGTAGAGAAAGCATGAGAACAGCTTTGGACAGATTCAATAATTACTACTAAAAGTACAATCGCAACAATTTGCTGCTACAGCTATGTATAACTTTGTGGATAAGGCTAAGCATGGACAGTTTCCCTTTGATGCAATATAACCTGCCTCACATCCCTTTTCTTCCTTTTCCAAGTTACACAATGAGTAAGCTCCCCACCAGGATTCATATTTTTGGAATTATAACTAAAGCAATTAAAAAGTTGATGGCCAAAAGTTGGCTAAAAATGTAGAAAATAGTCATAAATTAGCACCCAAAATAACATCCAGCACAAAGCTAAAGGAGAGTTCCATTTTCCATGGTCACCCTTTAAATGTTAACTTCTGTTTGTGCCCATTGTCCATTTTAGAAGGGCAAACTCAGCGCACAATATATTCTTGGTGAGAATCACAAGAAATTGCACATGCACTTATATACATCCTATCACAACAGAATTAATTATTTAAGTGAAGCTCTTGCCTGCTTTTGTTGTTAGCTCCTTGGATCCAATGCGAAGTTTTTGTGTGTGAGGGATCCAATATGAGATTGGTCCAATGTTCCTGCCTGTTCCCCTTACAGGACCCAATCTATTCCAGAACCACCAGTAATATCACAGAACATGTAATTTTACAGCAAAAGCCATAAGCCTTGTTAACTTTTTATTCTCCTATACTAGAGTCATGAAGTATATAAAAATCACAATAGATGATAGTTGCATTTGATCAAATGGCTATGGCATATAGCAAAACATTCTCATCTTCCATAAAAAGAAGAAACAATGTAAACTATAAAGAATGACTATGCAGTAGCGGTTCGGAGCTCCTGTACAAGAGATTTGTTCGCACAGCTCATCTGACTCCATCTTTTATCCATGGGTGCAGTGATCATTTTGTATTTTAAGCACAATCTCACACTTATAATTAGAGAACTACTGATGTTGCTTATATGGAACATACTGTTTGCCTGTTATTATTATGTATGAGGTTGGTGCACACCTTGCCCAGACCTGTACCATTTATTTAACTGGAATCCCAGTTTCTTTTTATTTTATTTTTTTTTATTTTAGAGATACAGCACTGAAACAGGCCCTTCGGCCCACCGAGTCTGTGCCGACCAACAACCACCCATTTATACTAACCCTACAGTAATCCCATATTCCCTATCACCTCCCTACACTAGGGGCAATTTACAACGGCCAATTTACCTATCACCTGCAAGTCTTTGGATGTTGGAGGAAACCGGAGCACCCGGTGAAAACCCACGTAGACACAGGGAGAACTTGCAAACTCCGCACAGGCAGTACCCAGAATCGAACCCGGGTCCCTGGAGCTGTGAGGCTGCGGTGCTAACCACTGCCTCACATGATCATCCAAAAGACAGTTTGTTTTCTTGAGCACAAACTCATAAATATCAGAAAAAACAATAAATCTCACAGGACAATAACACATATCTTACTTTATATTTTCAGGGGACTTTGATCTTCCTTAGATACTATTTCCTAACCCTGGCTATACTCCTGTCAGCTGAGTTCCAACATGTATCACCCCTTCCCTTCTTCCACTGTACTTCAGGTTACAAGATTATTCCCAATACATTAGCTGAAGAATAATAATAAGCACTCAATAATGATTCCTCAATCTCAGTTCTTAAAAACAAACTATCAAGATCGTGCTTCTGTAAAAATCTGGGGAAATTCAATTTTACAATAAAATTCAATTGAAAGTATCTTTATACAGAGAGCTGTTGTGTCACTGAGCTTTTTGCTATAGGGAGCAGCTGAGATAGAGACCATTGCTTCTTTTAAGGAGAAAGGGGAATAAATGTTTTAAGTGGACCAAAAAGCAAGGCAAGGCATTAGAGTTAGTTTGCTCCAGCAAAGAGCTGGCATAGGGCCGAATGGCTTTATTCTCAAAATATCTGTGGTTTTAAAATACTTGTCAACACTCATTCACACAGTCTCTATCACTGGTTGTTTTTCCACGAAGATACTATTTGTAGTTTTATTTATTTCTTGTAAGAAGTAACCAATGACAAGAACTTGGAGTTTCGCAAGGTTGTGAAAGTGAAAGAGCTACCTGATGCACCTGTTGTTAAAGGCAAAGTGTATCCGAGCCAGCAAAACCGAAAGGCCCCAAGTTTACTTTGCAGACTGTGCTGAATAAGCTTATTTCAGTAGGGGTTCTGGCAGTTGTCTTTAAAATTGGCCGCAGTGCCCTTGGCTTATGAGGTAAGGAAAAAAATTCAGCCTGGTTCCCAGTACCAACAGCTACCCAGGTATACACAAGTTCAATACACAAGACATCAGGTGAGGAAAGGATTGGGCTCAACTTTGACGAATAATGGTCAGTTGGGTGAGATATAGTTGAGCATCCAATGTACCTCATCAATTAGTTATCAGATGGAGTTATCTGATGGATTTTCATTTGAGAATTCATGGTGTTGCCAAGCTCAAAAAGTGTTCCAAATTCTTGCAACTGTTTAACTTTCACAAGATTCGGCTCTTTTATCAAAACATGGATACAGTGCCTATTTGTATCACCAGATTTCAATGAACAAAGAGTCTAAGCAGAAATGGAGTACTATGTACACATACTCTACAATTAGTACATGTATACAGGAGGAAGGATGTAACATAATGTAAATTACTGCTGTTCTATTTATAGGAATATACACATTGGCCATAAAATGAAAAAGGTTTCATAATAGAATATCAGCTCCATAAAACAGAATGGGTCCACTTGAAGTTATTTTTATTGAGTAACATTGCCAATATCAGCCACTTCTAGTACGACCAGTGTCTTCTGGTCTATGTGTGTGGTTGGTAGTAAATGCTAAACCCTGATGTTATCAGTAATGTCAATCTGAGCTTGACAGGAAATTCGTAACAAAAAATAGTATTTGTGGTTTTCCAATGTCCCAACATGCCAGTCATAATCATATTTTAACAACGGCTAAATAAATGGTCTTTTATTAAGGTACGGCTTATCTGAAACATATGGATCCTAAGTGCTTTAAAGGTTTTATAGGGGCAATTACCTATTCTTAACAGTGCTGATGCATTCCACAGTTCCTTTTGTGATTGTAATTCCTTTTGAAGTAAACACTGCTGCTGGTTTCCAAGGATTTTATATAAACATTGAAAAGCTCAGGATCTTTACACATAAATTACTTTAAGTATTTTTAAATCTTGTGTGTACTTTTCAAATAGAAGTCAAATCAGTAGGTAATATACTGTAGATATCTATCTATGTAAATTGGTAATGGTATTCCAATATAAAGTAGAAAAAAACAGAAATTAGTGAAAAATACCTTAAAACAAATATCAGAAAGACCCTCTACCCAATGTGTGATGAATACTTAGAATAACCTACCAAGCGGGGCAAAAAAGGAAACAAAACAACAGAATTGTTCAAAATACAGTTGCACACTGGACTGGAAGAGTTAGGGTACAAGAGAGATGAACTTTGATATGCCACATGTCTTTTCCCTGCCCTTTGACATTCCTTACATTCTGATACAAATCACTCTCTTTGCTACTTGCTTCATCAGTGTTAGGTGACTGTCCTGTTGTTACAGAAGTTTGACCTAATCTGATATTGGGCTATTTTTACTTGGTTCTCCTTCTTGAATTTTTTTCCTTGCCTTTTCCTGAACATGCTGACTCCTACAGTTGGACCTGCATCATCAATCCCCAGTGGGCATGCTCCATGATTACACCTTAACACTGAGTGTTAACAGGTTATTCAGTTGTGGAAAGCACAATAAGTGAAGAAGAGTCCTATTCTTACCCACACATGCCCACTTTCTAGTGCAAGCCTTTAAATACCAACCAAGATTTGGAACCATGGCTGACTAGTTTTTCATCTGACTAAGGGGCACTGTGGTCAATTTAAGCAATGCTACCACTGACCTAATTGAGGATAACTAGCCCAACGGAAACCAGAGACTGAACGTGAGACTTCAATGATAAAACATTGGGTGGTGCATTTAAACACTAAGCCATCAGGGGAGCAAACATTCTGATATAACATTACACTAGGATAAAGAAACATCCATAACTACACTGTCTTTAATATTCGATTCAAAGGGTTACTCTAAAAACTTTCCACATTGCTATCAACATATAGGGCTGGGTTTAGTGATGCCATTTGGAGCAGGAATTGAGGTATGGCGGGAGGGGGGTGCGCGGAGAATAGCGTCAGACGTGTTCGCCTGGAAATACGATGTTGTGACGTCGGTTCCGGAATTAGTCAGTAGCAGAAAAGCTCCAAAGTGGCAGCATTGTAATTTAAATTGCTGAACATATAGTTGGAATGCATTTGCATGCAATTGAAAGCGATTCAATGGGGAGCTTGGAATTAAGTGGACGACGGGCGGCCCTCACATGCCTTTAGATTCCCAGCCATTGAAAGGTGGTGGCACCGAGGTGAGGGGCCGTGATGGGAAGGCAGCCATGACCAGCAGTGGCTAGGGAAAGAGGGTTGAGCAGAAGCCATTGTTAGCCTGAATGGCTATACACTCTGCATGGATGGGTGTGTTGTCGGGTGTCATTACCGGGTAGGCGTGTTCCTGGGTGATCTGCACAGGTGGCCATTCTATTGGGTGAGAGGGTTGAGTCTCAGCAAGGGTGGGCACTGAGGGCCATTAGTGAGGAAGCCAAGAGAAGTAGCAAAGGCAAATCTGCCAAGGAAACTTATGGCCTCCTTCTGAGTTGTAATTTTTCTATGGTTCTATGGTTCATCTCTGCAAGGACAGTCCTCTTGAGGGCCACCGATCACCTGACATGGATCTCATACACCCTGTCTTTGTGGGCCCCCATGGTGTGATGCAGCATCTCCGACGGAGGGAGGGCCAGGAGATGGTTTGCTGTGCTCTGCACAATCTAGCCCTGCAGATGGGCAGGCCTTGCATGAAGAGGACATGATTGATCGCCTCTCCTCAACCAACAAGGAGGACATGGCTAATTAGCAGGCAGAACTGGATGTTGAACCCCTTGCACTGGAGGCCAGGTACATTAAGCGACTGGCCAAGGAGGCAAGAGACAATCTCATACTTTCTCATACTTACGTGCTTCCAGCCATCATGACAGTCTCTCAAAGTGAAAGCAATACTCACCTCAATGCATTAAGTCTGTCGCCTCAGTGCCCAGCTTAACCATACCCTCTGACCCATGTGAGAGGCTCACCAAAGGAGGGCTGTGCCTACATTGGCAGCTCACTAAAGGAGAAGAGTGACGTCAGCATCTCACTATTAAGGCATGAAAGAATAAAAATGTTCCACAATGAATGTTAACTTCAATAACAAAAAAACTTTATAACACAAAACAATTGGCAAATGTCAAACACCCATGAAATCCCAAGTATCTCTAGGTGGTTTTCTTTATACATTTTTGAGTGCTTCTACGAGGTGTAACTCCTGCACTAGCAGCTGGGCTAGAGGCAGGCTACTCTGAAGGCCTGCTCGGGTATGAAATTGAAACCCAACCACACACAACCTGAACACGACCAGGGCCCCAAGTCCTTTGATTTTTTCCCGCGTCCGATCCGACCCGAACACCGTAATAAAGTTAATTATATTAAACATACCTTGTCCAAATGTTGTGATCCTCCGTTCCAGCAGCAGGCTAGTCCAGCAGAATCATGCAGAAGTTCCCTCCCTGAACAAGGCAGCACTGTGTCTGTGTCCAGCCCGACCCGACCTGAGACTGAATGCCAGACCCGGAAGAGAGACCCGACCTGACCCGAACCCGACACACGTCATTGGGTCTGGTGGGGTTCGGGTCGGGTAGCCATGCTTTAGGCTGCTGATCAAGCTGCCCCTTGATGACTTTGGTGGCTGTGCTGTGGCTGCCTGAGGCCTGGAAGGCCCCAGCTGCCTGAGAGTTTCCTGCACAAGTACAGGACTCTCCTCAGGCATCATGGCTACTGGAGCTGGGCTCACTGGCAGAGGGGCTGAGGGGCTGCTGTCCACACTTGGAGCACCCTAGGGGAGCCCCCAGATGTGGAGGTCAGCCTCTTCTCCTCCCTTTCAAGGCTTACTTGAACCACCCTGCTGACCAGAGAAGGATGAGGAGCTGGAGAAGACTCCAAGGGCCTTGTCTTTTGCTCGCCTTGCCACTGCTGCGTTGAGCTCATCGCCAGGGCAACGGTGTGCAGGTCTGCGCACATCTGTGGGATCTAGCTCTCCATGGTGGTTCCCAGCCTCTCGATGGAGGAAGCTTTGCACTCACATGTCTGAGACATGGCAGCACTCATGGGATGGATGGACTCCTCCATCATCTGCTCATGGCTGCGCATGGCCAGATGTTGTCTTACCTCTCTCTGTAACTCCAGCATGCCCAGTGCTGTTGAAACCAGAGGCTTGTCATCAGCCTGGGGCTCAGCATGGGCCTGGCCACCCACAGTCCTGAAATTGTCAGAGGCCTCGGCTGTCTCATCCTCAGCCAGCTGCTCAGGTGCATGTGCAGTGCTCTCACCAGCTTGTGATCCTGATTCCAAAGCCGAACGTAAACCCACCAAGGTCATCTGACGCTGCATTCAGCGCCTCAAAGCCCACCCCCGTCACGTGATTGGATGGGCCCCGGGCCTCCATTATTACAATTAGCTGTCTGCCACGCAACTGCAGTGGGCCTGCTGCAAATGCGATGAGCGGCGATGGTGCTTTATCTTATATTTTGCACTGGTGTGCTGGGTTCCCCCATCATTGAGGATAGGGATATTTGTGGAGCCACCTCCTCCAGTTGGTTGTTTAATCGCCCACCATCATTCATGACTGGATGTGGCAGGACTGCAGAGCTTAGATCTGATCCGTCGGTTATAGGATTGCTTAGCTCTGTCTATCGCATGCTGCTTATGCTGTTTAGCATGCAAGTAGCCCTGGATTGTAGCTTCACAAACCTTATTGAGTTTTTCGAGAAGGTGACCAAACAGGTGGATGAGGGTAAAGCCGTGGATGTGGTGTATATGGATTTCAGTAAGGCGTTTGATAAGGTCCCCCACGGTAGGCTATTGCAGAAAATACGGAAGTATGGGATTGAAGATGATTTAGAGCTTTGGATCAGAAATTGGCTAGCTGAAAGGTGGTGGTTGATGGCAAATGTTCATCCTGGAGTTTAGTTACTAGTGGTGTACCGCAAGGATCTGTTTTGGGGCCACTGCTGTTTGTCATTTTTATAAATGACCTGGATGAGGGTGTAGAAGGGTGGGTTAGTAAATTTGCGGATGACACGAAGGTCGGTGGAGTTGTGGATAGTGCCGAAGGATGTTGTAGGGTACAGAGGGACATAGATAGGCTTCAGAGGTGGGCTGAGAGATGGCAAATGGAGTTTAATGCGGAAAAGTGTGAGGTGATTCACTTTGGAAGGAGTAACAGGAATGCAGAGTACTGGGCTAATGGGAAGATTCTTGTAGATGAGCAGAGAGATCTTGGTGTCCAGGTACATAAATCCCTGAAAGTTGCCACCCAGGTTAATAGGGCTGTTAAGAAGGCATATGGTGTGTTAGCTTTTATTAGTAGGGGGATCGAGTTTCGGAGCCACGAGGTCATGCTGCAGCTGTACAAAACTCTGGTGCGGCCGCACCTGGAGTATTGCGTGCAGTTCTGGTCACCGCATTATAGGAAGGATGTGGAAGCTTTGGAAAGGGTGCAGAGGAGATTTACTAGGATGTTGCCTGGTATGGAGAGAAGGTCTTACGAGGAAAGGCTGAGGGACTTGAGGTTGTTTTCGTTAGAGAGGAGGAGGAGAGGTGACTTAATAGAGACATATAAGATAATCAGAGGGTTAGATAGGGTGGATAGTGGGAGTCTTTTTCCCCGGATGGTGATGACAAACACGAGGGGACATAGCTTTAAGTTGAGGGTTGATAGATATAGGACAGATGTTAGAGGTAGTTTCTTTACTCAGAGAGTAGTAGGGGCGTGGAACGCACTGCCTGCAACAGTAGTGGACTCGGCAACTTTAAGGGCATTTAAGTGGTCATTGGATAGACATATGGATGAAAATGGAATAGTGTAGGTCAGATGGTTTCACAGGTCGGCGCAACATCGAGGGCCGAAGGGCCTGTACTGCGCTGTAATGTTCTATGTTCACCAGGTTGACACCTCATTTTGAGGTATGCCTGTTGTTGCTCCTGGTATGCCCTCCTGTACTCTACACTGAACCAGAGTTTGTCCTCTGGCTTGATGGTAATGGTAGAGTGGGGGATATGTCAGGCCATGAGGTTACAGATTGTAGTTGAGTACAATTCTGCTGCTGCTGATGGCCCACGTCGCCTCATGAATGCCCAGTTTTGCAATGCTAGATCTGTTCTAAATCTATCCCATTTAGCACGGTGGTAGTGTCACACAACACGATGGAGGGTATCCTCAATGTAGACAGGGCTATGTCTCCACAGGACTATGCGGTGGTCACTCCTACCAATACTGTCATGGACAGATGCATCTGTGGCAGGCAGATTTACGAGGATGAGGTCGAGTATATTTTTCTTTCTTGTTTCCTCACCACCTGCTGTAGACCCAGTCTAGCAGCTATGTCCTTTAGGACTCAGCCAGCTTGGTAAGCAGTGGTGCTACCAAGCCACTCTTCGTGATGGACATTGAAGTTCCTCACTCAGAGTACATTCTGCGCCCTTGCCACCCTCAGTGCTTATTCCAAGTGCTGTTCAACATGGAGGAGTACTGATTCATCAGCTGAGAGGGTGGGCAGTAGGTGGTAATCAGCAGGAGGTTTCCTTGCCCATGTTTGACCTGATGCCATGAGACTTCATGGGGTCTGGAGCTGATGTTGAGGACTCCCAAGGCAACTCCCTCCTAACCGTATACCACTGTGCTACCACCTCTGCTGGGTCTGTCCTGCCGATGAGACAGAACATATCCATGGATGGTGATGGCGGTGTCTGGGACATTGTAAGGTATGGTTCGGTGAGTATGACTATATCAGGCTGTTGCTTGACTAGTCTGTGGGACAGCTCTCCCAACTCTGGCACAAGCCCCCAGATGCTAGTGAGGAGGACCTTGCAGGGTCGGCTGGGCTGGGTTTGCCATTGTCGTTTCCGGAGCCTAGGTCAATGACGGGTGGTCCGTCCGGTTTCATTTCTTATTGCCTTCCTACCGGTTAGATACAACTAAGTGGCTTGCTGGGCCATTTCTGAGGGCATTTAAAAGTCAACTACATTGCTGTGGGTTTTGTGTCATATGTAGGCCAGACCAGGTAAGGACAGCAGATCTCCTTCCCTGAAGGACATTAGTGAACCAGATCGTTTTTTTCGGCAATGGTTTCATGGCCATCATTAGACTAGGTTTTAATTCCAGATTTTTATTAATTGAATTCAAATTCCACCTTCTGTCATGGTGGGATTCGAACCCTTGTCCCCAGAGCAATACTCTGGGTCTCTGGGTTACTAATCCAGTGACAGTATCACTACACCACTGCTTCCCCCAGGACTGGAGAATTATAGCTATGAGGAAAGATTGGGCAGGCTGGGGTTGTTTTCTTTGGAATAGAGGAGATTATTATTGCCACAATTGTGCACCATCTTCTTTTTGAAAGATCTCTTAGCTTCTCAAATAGCTGCTTTTGTTACCCTCAATTGTGAGTGATATTTGTCCCTATTCTCCTGAAGAAAAAAATGCACAAGTCCACAAATCCGTGCGAGGTCCCTCCATCAGCATCCCTCTCACCCCAAACTGGAACTGAGTTCAGGGAGTCAGGCATCATTCACCCCTAGACCTGGAATGAGCGGGTTGTCTTATGAGGAAAGGTTGGATAGACTGGGCTTGTTGTCACTGAAGTTTAGAAGAGTGAGGGGAGACTTAATTGAAGTATAAAAGATCCTGAACGGTCTTGATAAGGTGGATATGAACAGGATGTTTCCTCTTTTGGTGTGTCCAGAACTAAGGGGTATTGTTTTAAAATCAGGGGTCACCCTTTTAGGACAGAGATGAGGAAAAACTTTTTCTCTCAGAGTGTTGTGTGACTTTGGAACTCTCTGCCTCAGAAGGTGGTGGAGGCGGGGTCATTGAATAATTTTAAGGCGGTGTGGATAGATTCTTGTTAGACAAGGGAATCAAAGGTTATTGGGGGTAGATGGGAGTGTGGAATTTGAGACACAAACAGATCAGCCATGATCTTATTGAATGGCAGAGCAGGCTTGAAGGGCTGAATGGCCTACTTCTGCTGCTAATTCGTATGTTCGTATGTTCATATGTGTCCACTTTTGGGGCCGCTGCCAGAGGCCATGATGGGAATACTAAATCCAGCCTATATGCTCTTTGTTGCAAGCATTGGTGCTGATGCATACTTGTCACTAAAACAACACGTTGTCTTATGATGAAAAAGTATTATTTATATTTTGTCTATGGTGAAGAGCAGATTATAATCATGTTATTCCAGTGCCGCTTCAGGTGCACTCAGAGGCTGAAGCCACCATTTTGTCAGCAGGAGCTGGGCAGCAGTGGATGCTCGCGGATACATTATTCATTATTCCTGATACATTATTTCACTTGGCTTACGTCCTTTGGGGAAATAGTTCTTTGTTAAATTTTAAAATTCATAGCAGGGAGGAATTCGACTTCCACCCAAAAAGGATGTGACGTTGGCCGTTCTGCCCCCTCTCCCCCAAATGCAGGGTTGGTTTGGGATGGCAGGAAATCACTCAGTATCCATGTTGAGCCAGCCAACAGCTTGGGCCTGGGGAGGGGAGAGGTGGCTTGGGATGAGAGAGGGATGCTGATGGAGGGACCTCGCACGGATTTGTTGACTTGTGCATTTTTTTCTTCAGGAGACAGATGAGAGCTAAGACTATCCAAATCTTGGTTTAACGATAACTAGCAAAGTCATGATTTGAGCAACAGGTGAAGCTAGCTGTTTCACGCTGCTACTATGCAGTAGCAACACGAATGCTGTTCGCCACGAACAGGATGCTGCCATCAAGCCAAAAAGGTGTCCTGCCTATCACACAAATGAGTAATGTGATATATGAATTTCAATGTCAGTGTGATGCTAGGTATATAGGCCGTACGTCCCAAAGACTGGAGGATCATATCAAACAACATGTCCCTTCTGCTGTTCGCAACGGGCAAGGTACAGACCGTACTCAACCAGCCTGTGCTTGCAGAACTCAAAACACAGTGTCCAACATTAGATGTGATTCTGTGATTGGACAAAATTTGCTAAATATTCCTCAGTGTGCAAAGAATTACGCTGACAACCAATTTAAGATTGTGATTAGGGCTCGCAGTGTAGCGCATTTGCGGGTACTGGAAGCTGCATATATTAATATACAGACAGAAAGAACATGTATACACATTGTGCCTGTTTCAGCTAAACAAAATAAGCGATAGCCATTCACTGGTTCATTCTTCAGGGCAATGCCTTGACCAATCAGAATCAAGCTGCCTGGTTTAAATTTCAAACCAAGCTTGACAGTTAACTGTCAG
The DNA here is from genome assembly GCF_036365525.1 of Heterodontus francisci. Taxonomy (NCBI): domain Eukaryota; kingdom Metazoa; phylum Chordata; class Chondrichthyes; order Heterodontiformes; family Heterodontidae; genus Heterodontus; species Heterodontus francisci. Next base: position 94,160,295 of record NC_090378.1, on the reverse strand, counting down.
TCACCATAAACTGGTACAATTGCCATGGAAACATCGCTACCAAACAGAGTTCACTTGCCAACCACTCAGGACTCTCTTCTCATACAGAAGAAAGTTGTTGCTTTCCCTTACATTGGTATTCTTGTGGATTGGCCTGATGAATGCAAGACAAAAAGCTTTGACAATATGTCTCTATTTTCAGCAATACTCAGTTTTGTACTACCAAACAACTAAATAAAGCAGAAAGTTGTTGGCCCGGATTTTGAATTAAGGATAACGATGAGGCGTTCAGTGCTCAACTTTGTTATGAAGTAAACTGGACAGCAACTTCCGGGGTCTGCATATGCGCAATTAGATGTGGAAATCAGGGGATTGCTGTCCGAGTTGCCCTGTTCTTTCACTAGGTCAAACACTTGAAGGTTGTGAAGTTGTGGTACTTACTCACTAGTTAACCACTAAATACACCAGGAAAAGTTAGGGCTTGTCCAAGTGTAAGTGGATGAGTGATATGTCTTAACTACTGCAAAAGAACTTCTCTGGAACTGAAAATGTACTTTTATACGTGGGAGACTCATTCCATCAGCCCCTAATTATTGTTGGAGATTTTAAAAATTAAAAAGAAATGTTTTAAACTTTCTTTCTCTGTCCCTCTCATCTCTCTCTTTTAATACCATCTTTCTTTTCCACTCTTTATTTCTCTTTCTGTACAAGATTCTTCATTGAATTAAATATTCTAACTTAAACTTCCTGGTTTAGACTCTGTAGCTGGAATTTTATTGGCACACTGTGAGTCCCATGCCATGACCAAATGTGGTCTTGAGCCCATGTGGGTGAACAGCAGGACCACAGCAGCTATTTTACTGGCAGTGGCCAATTAAGGGGACGTCACTAGGACCACTGTCCCCATTAAGCACAGCAGCCTGCCCCTCCAAGCTGCTTGCCCAATCAGAGGGCCGACAGCTCTGCAGCCTCGGCAGCACCACTAATAGAGGTGGCCGCTGCTGAGGCTGCAAAGGGAAGGAGAGGGTGCCTCCATGATGAGATAAGTGGAGAGTTTTTCTATGTGCCTAGGCCAGGCAGACAGAAGCAGATGGGTGGTGTTGGGGCTGTGAGGATGGCCATTGCCACCGGTGGGCCCCTCCATGGGCCATGGAGCCTCCAGAAAGGAAGGCCCCTCTCACCAGAAACTTGCTGGGAGACTGCCTCAATGTAGCTGGCAGACTCACCACGTGGCAAGTGGCCATTCCAAGGCTCGTAAAATCCAGGAGGCTTGGTTAAATGGTCGTCAATAGGCCAATTAATTATCTTAATTAGCTGCTCGTCTCCGGTAAGCTGGCGGCTGAGCCCCTGCTGCTCCTGCCGTTGGTAATATACCGTGGTGGCTGAAACACATCGGGCTTCCCTCCTGCCACTTTTCGCCTCCATTTTATCACCCCTCCCGCTTCCCAGCCCAACTCCAAAGGGCTGGTAAAATTCTGGCCTGTATGTCTCAGTATGGATTCTTCAATTGCTTGAAGGGACATGCTGTTGCATGCCCAGTTCACACAGGCCACAGATCCCCCTGTAGAGAGTACTGCGCTGAAATTGCTATCTACTTACCTTGAGTTTCCGTGAAAAAAAAACACTAAAAGTTTGTGGGCATCTGAAATCATGATGAAGGGCGAGTGTTGTTCTTCACCACTGACAATGAAACTCTGGGCCAATTTGCTTTGGCAAGATTAAGAAGAATTTAATATAAATGCTACAGATTGTTTTTATTGTTAATTATAAAAAGACTCTGTAGACAGATTTTTGGATCAAATGGTGCAGAGGGATCAGGCTTTTCTATTTTTGTGGTTTTATAAATCTCTCCACTCTAAATTTGGCCTTGATTTTAATGTTCGGATGTGCTGGCAGCAGTTGGGAGGTGGGGGGAAGGGGGTATGGTGGGGGGGAGGGTCCCATAGTGGGCTGGAGTTTGAGCTGGAGGTGCGGCCCCTGGCACCGGGCTGTAAAGGTGGGGTGGAAGCCCCGCCTCTGCCTTTTCATGGCCACCCCAGAGTGATCCTTCACTCTTTTTGATTCAAAGTTTTAGGAAGTGAGATCCCCGTTCCTTTGAAGACTTTGAAGGGAAGCGGATTCTGCCTCCAAGAGCTGCAGGCCAATCAATCAGAGGGCCGGCAGCTCAGCAGTATTGGCAGCATCACCAGGAGCATTGGCCACTGCTGGTACTGCAGAGGCCTTGGACCCAGGCCCAGCAGTGGAGCCCGAGAACAGAGGTAGGTGAGGCGGGGTTGCCAGGGCAAGTCCAGAAGGCCCCGACAAGGGGAGGTGGTGGGTGGTTGTTCAGTCCAGGGGAAGGGATTCCCAGAGCCTAAAATTGTTCCTGCTGAGAGTCCTCAGTGGGCCACAAATTGCTCACAAAGGAGGGACACCGCACCCCCCTCGCCCCCCGCACTCCCCGCGCCCCCAAGCCTGCAGGAGGGTGCCTCATTTTACTAGGTGTCCTCCCAGGGGCAATGGGAAGAGGCCCTTGATTGGCTGTTAATAGACCACTTAAGGGCTTCAATTGGTCTCTGGGCGGAAAGGCCGTCATCAGCCTATCCCGCTCCTGGGAAGATTGCTGGGTGACGGAGAGACAACGGGCCCTCCCCACTGGTGCCCCCTCCCCCCCCGCCACCCTTTGTGATGCTCCATTCCTCTAAGACTCCGATCCCACCTCAGGGGGGCCTGTTAAATCCCAACCAAAGTGTGGGAAATCTGGAAGTCTGTGAAGCACATCTGTCAATGGCTTTTTAACATAACCACTGTATTAACATATGATCTCCAGGTTTCTTGACTAACTAGCGTCAGTTGGCATGATGATTGCCTGTATGACGCGATTTCAACTCCATTATTTAAAGGGACACTCTAAACATGCAAATTGAAGCAGTTGGAGGTGGGAAGGACAGAGAAAGAAGAGTTGGCATGGAAGGTAAAAGATCAAAGGCTACGTCCCGCTTCAGCGATGACTCCCTGGATGTGATGCTGAGAGCTTGATGTTCTGGAGGGATATACTGTTCCCTAACAAGAGGAGGAGGAAGCCGGCTGGGGCCGCCAAGAAGGTATGGTTTGAGGTGGAACAAGAGGTTAGCAGCAGGAGTTGGCTTCATGTTCCTGGATACAATGCAGAAAATGGTTCAATGTCCTAAGCAAGGCAGGGAAGGTAAGAGTAATGAAATATTCACCCACATCCTGATATGCGTATCCCCCCCAGACCCCTTACTCTGCCATCTCATGCCTAGTCCAGCACATCACTCCTTAGACCAACCTACCTAGGAGGTACACCCATCCCTCTCTGTTTATGCACTTCCTCACATCCCAATCAGTCTATCCACCACAGACACTCACCTTCATCTTTATGCAATGTCAAGCGTCTCCCTCATACAAATGATCTCCAGCCGTCTGTTCAACACATGCCACTATTCTCACTCATAGGTCTCTTCTTTCCCTCCCTGCAAGAGAAGAGAGCACCAAACACATGGGAGAGGCAGAGAAGTAGACATGGCTCTCCAGCCATCACACAGCTAACAAGTGCAGAGAATCAGGCACTGGAAATCAGTGGCATTTCAGTGTGCCTGGACATCGGAGATAGGCAGACGGGAGCCTCTATGCTACCTAGTGACAGAATTAACTTGACTCACTCAAGTTGACTTGATAACAGCAGTGAATGAAATATTATCTTGTGCACAATGATCATTAATACATTCTGAGCTTAACAGTACTCATTCTTGTCTTTCGTCTCTCACAGGCCTATCGTGCATTCCTCAGGAGGCGGTCCAGGTTGCTGCTGCCGCAGCTGACTCACAGAGAGTGCACGGGTCACATGCAGACCATGCACCAGCTCAGATACTCACACTTCAGTTGGACCGACAAAGCAGATAGTTGAGTTTTCACTGGGTGACCCACACATCATAAGGAAGCAAGAGCAGATGGTGGAGACAAGGTCAGCAGTAGAGAGTCTGTGTTGAATCCGAGCAGCCTACCTGTACCTCTACTGAAGCCACTGTTTCATCCGAAAGATGGTACCTCCAACAATGCAGCCTAGATTCTGTGCTAGCGAAATTGTAACTCACTCAAAATCCATTCACTCACACAGAGTTAAAATGAGGCCTTCAAGTCTCTGGAGTGGGACGTGAACCATGACCTCCTGACTCAGGTGAGACTGAGAAAACAGAGAGTAGTAACATTTCCTTTCCAGTTCTCACTAGAGGGGGGATTTTAACTCTGCCCAGCCATTAAAATTGACCTGCCTTGCCATAGTAAATCCGGGGTGGAAAACCCCGCACCTCACCCTAGTTTTCTGCCCAAGAGTAAAGCCACCACTTATATATCTTTGAAGGCTTCAGATAGATTCCTATTTGAACTAGATAGATTAACAAAATACTTTCAAACAAGTAACCAGATTTAAATGATTCCCTGATATTTTTTTAAACAATATATTGAACACATATTTGAGCAAAATCAAAAACAAGACTTTTTAGAAATAAAGAGCAGGATCTGCAGAGATAAATGAATTGATATGAAATGAATAAATAATATGATGGATTGGGAAACATTACTTAAATGGATGACGGTGTATAGGAAATGGCAAACATTTAAAGAGCGCAAGGATGAACTGCAACAATTGTTTATTCCTGTCTGGCGCAAAAGTAAAATGGGAAAGGTAGCCAAACCATGGCTTACAAGGGAAATTAGAGATAGCATTAGATCCAAGGAAGAGGCATATAAATTTGCCAGAAAAAACAACAGACCTGAAGATTGGAGCAGTTTAGAATTCAGCAAAGGAGGACCAAGGGTTTGATTAAGAAGGGGAAAATAGAGTATGAGAACAAGCTTGCGGGGACCATAAAAACTGACAGTAAAAGTTTCTATAGGTATGTGAAGAGAAAAAGATTGGTGAAGACAGAAACAGGGGAATTTATTATGGGGAACAAAGAAATGGCTGACCAACTAAATGCATACTTTGGTTCTGTCTTCACAAAGGAGGACACAAATATCATACCAGAAATGTTGGGGAACACAGGGCTTAGTGAGAGACAGGAACTGAAGGAAATCAGTATTAGTAGAGAAATGGTGCTGGGGAAACTGATGGGACTGAAGGCCGATAAATCCCCAGGGCCTGATGGTCTGCACCCCAGAGTACTTAAGGAAGTGGCCCTAGAAATAGTGGATGCATTGGTGGTCATCTTCCAAGATTCTATAGACTCTGGAACAGTTCCTACAGATTGGAGGGTAGCTAACGTAACCCCACTATTTAAAAAGGGGCGTAGAAAGGAAGCAGGGAATTATAGACCAGTCAGCCTGATGTCGGTAGTGGGGAAAATTCTAGAGTCCATTATCAAAGTTCTCATAGTAGAGCACTCAGAACAGTGGAGAATCGGGCAGAATCAGCATGGATTTACGAAAGGGAAATCATGCTTAACAAATCTACTAGAATTCCTCGAGGATGTAACTAGTAGAGTTGATGAGGGGGAGCCAGTGGATGTGGTTTATTTGGACTTTCAGAAGGCTTTTGACAAAGTCCCACATAGGAGATTAATGTGTAAAATTAAAGCGCATGGGGGCAGTGTATTGCGATGGATAGAAAATTGGTTGGCAGACAGGAAACAAAGAGTAGGGATAAATGGGTCTTTTTCCGAATGGCAGGCAGTGACTAGTGGAGTACCACAGGGATCGGTGCTAGGAGCCCAGCTATTCACAACATATATTAATGATTTAGATGAGGGAACGAAATGTAATATCTCAAAATTTGCAGATGACACAAAACTGGGTGGGAGGGTGAGTTGTGAGGAGGATGCAGAGAGGCTTCAGGGTGATTTGGACAAGTTGAGTGAATGGGCTAATGCATGGCAGGTGTAGTATAATGTGGATAAATGTGAGGTTATCCACTTTGGTAGCAAAAACAGGAAGGCAGATTATTATCTGAATGGCTATAAACTGAGAGGGGAATATGCAACGATACCTGGGTGTTCTTGTACACCAGTCGCTGAAGATAAGCATGCAGGTGCAACAGGCGCTAAAAAAGGCAAATGGTATCTTGGCCTTCAAAGCGAGAGGATTCGAGTGCAGGAGTAGGGATGTCTTGCTGCAATTATTCAGGGCCTTGGTGAGGCCACACCTGGAATATTTTGTGCAGTTTTGATATTCTTATCTGAGGAAGGATGTTCTTGCTATGGAGGGAGTGCAGCGACTGATTTACCAGACTGATTCCTGGGATGGCGGGTCTGATGTATGAGGAGAGATTGAGTCGGTTAGGATTATATTCGCTGGAGTTCAGAAGAGTGAGGGGGGATCTCATAGAAACCTATAAAATTGTTACAGGATTTGACAGGGTAGATGCAGGAAGAATGTTCCCGATGGTGGGGAAGTCCAGAACCAGGGGTCATAGTCTAAGGATCGGGGTAAACCTTTCAGGACTGAGATGAGGAGAAATTTCTTCACCCAGAGAGTGGTGAGCCCATGGAATTCGCTATGACAGAAAGCAGTTGAGGCCAAAACATTGTATGTTTTCAAGAAGGAGTTAGATATAGCTCTTGGGTCTAAAGGAATCGAAGGGTATGGGGCGAAAGCGGGAAAAGGTTACTGAGTTAGATGATCAGCCATGATCATAATGAATGGCATAGCAGGCTCGAAGGGCTGAATGGCCTACTCCTGCTCCTATTTTCTATGTTTCTATGAATGTTGCTGTCCTGCTAAAACTTTGCTTCAGAACTATCCCAGTGCACCTTTCTTGTTGTTTTTCTAGTCTTCCTTTACTGGGGTGCACAAAACCATATGCTAACTGAAGTCTTGTACAAATTCAACATAACTTCCTTGTTTTTTGGCTATGAATCTAAATACAGGTTTCACTTTAGTTAGGGACTGTCTCAAAAAAGTCTTTGAAACAGTGGTCAGTTCACATAACAGAACATTCAACAGGTCATCTGTTCATAAAACAGCTTGCACATGCTCCTCCACTGATTTCACAAAGTGCAGACTCTATCACACACTGATAACCTTTAATGATCTGTGGTATCTGCCCACCAATGGTGCTCTGCTCCATTTAAAAACCACAACTTAGGATACATTTCCTTTCCATATTCTTACTTCAAAATGTACTTCACATTTTTCTACAATAGCCACAGTTGCCAGTTCTTTTCTCATCTGAAACAGGTTACGTATCAGGACCCTACAATTCCTGGGTTGGAGCAGGGTGTGAGTTGACAATCATGCCAAAAAATTTCTGGCAGGCCAATGTATGCTGGGATTCCACCTCAGAATTGCCCCAGCATAAATTCTGTGGAATGTCAGGGTGAACTGAAGAAGCATCCATTGTCCTAGTAGCAGAAACATGCACACAATAGAATTAGGACCTCAATTATATCAAATATCACCCATCCTCAGTTTTGTTACTTCTCCTTCCTTTCAGCCTTTGAAAATGTGCACCATGGCTTAAAAGGGCAATTTACCAGGACCTGTTCATCTAGGCAGAAGTACTTGGTTAAAGGGACACTGTTCAACTGAGATTGCCTAGAGAGAGACTTTTGGTCTAGTCTTAGAACTAACTGCAAGTATTGGAAAAAGATTTTAAATATTATATTCAGAAAACCTGTCTTTACAATCGGCAGTCTCATTGGAAAAATCACTTTACATGATTATATATGATAGAGGAAGAGGAACAGTAGGAGGCCCTGATGGAAGCCAGATTAATTAGGCAGCACCAAAGGACAACCAAACTATCCAAGCATTACTCATAGCCTTGTCCATTGTGGCTCAGTAGTTGTACTCTTATCTGTGGGTCAGATGGTTGTTGGTTTAAGTCCCACTCCAGACACCTCAATGCCAAATATAGGCTGATACTCCAATACAGTACTGCAGTGGAGTGTTACACTGTCAGAGGTGCTATGATTCAGTGGAGACTGTAAACCAAGATCCTGTCTGCCTGCTCAGGTGGATGTAAGAGATTCGATGGTGTCATTTTGAAGAACAGGTGTCCTGGTCAATATTTGTTTCTCAATCAACATCCCTAAAACAGATTATCTGATCATTATTACATTGTTTTCTGTGGGACTTTGCTGTGTGCAAATTGGTTACTGCATTTCCTACATTACAGAAGTGAATACACTTTCAAAACATTTTGGGATATCATGAAGTTGTATATATATATATACACATCATTCTTTTTTTTGGACAATTTCCTGTCTTTTTAAGATTTTACCCTTTCAGTCTTATCATATTAAGTAACTGAAAAAGCCTTTGAAATATTTATATTAAGCTTACAGTTTTCACTCAGGTGGTTTTACGAATGATGTCACTATAACTGTCAATATATATTTGAAGTAGTTGTATCTGATAAAATGCTGAAGCAATCAGCTTCCATCATAGAAACAGTAAAACTTACATTTTGCCATTTACATTAAACATTAGCAGAAAATGGTTTCTCCCTCAGGAAGATTAATCAAATTTGATAAGGTATGTTGAAAAGACTGTGCAATACAGGCTTGACGGGTAATTATAGACCAAGGGCTGTTTTAAAATTCATACTGAATTCACTTTATGATCAAAGATAATAAATTTTAAGCTAAATATATTTTGTAAAAATGAATATTTCTCATGGGAAAGATAATGACCAGAAAATCTAAGTACAACTGTTTGGTTTAATTGCACTTTGTTGATTTAATATCAATTAAAATCCAAAATAAAAATACTTATTAATAAATCAAGTCAGTCTCCAACACAATTATTAAAGAGCTTCTAAAATCAATCTAATTAAATGTGAACTCTGTGCTCTCGACTATTAACTATCAACATAAGTGTCCCTTAAAATATACTTAAGTCTCCCAAAATAAAACTGTTGAGGCTGGGGGTCAAATGAAAGTTTCAAAACTGAAATGGATAGATTTTTGTTAGGCAAGGGTATTTAGAGTTACAAAATGAGTGTTAAAATACAGATCAGACATGATTTAACTGAATGGCGGAAATGTTCAAGGGACTGATGAGCACTGAAGGGTTGGGAGTGGTGCGGGGGGGGGGGGGGGGAGGGTAGTATAATGAAGGGGAGGGAACCACTAACAATATCAGCTTACACAGAGACAAAGCAGGGGAGCTCGATGGTCAAGAGTTAAGTGGGATGAAGTCAAAGGAGTAAGAGGTGTATATGGACAATTTTATCTCGAATAATGCTGAAACATTCACAACCATCTTCAGCCATAAGTGCTGACTGGATGATCCAATTCAGCCTTCTCCTCAGGTCCCCTTCTTCACAGAAGCCAGTTCTTCACATGATATCAAGAAAGAGTTGAGTGCACTTGGTACATAAAAGGCTATTGGGCCTCAGCAACATTCTGGCTACAGTTCTGAAGACTTGTGCTTCAGAACAAGCTCTGTCTCTAGCCAAGCTGTTCCCATACAGCTACAACACTGGCATCTAACTGACAAAGTGGAAGATTGCCTAGGTATGTCCTGTCCACAAGAAGCAAGACAAATCAAATCCAGCTAATTACCACCCCATCAGCCTACTCTCGATCTTCAGCAAAGTGGTCGAAGATATCCTTAACAGTACTAATAACCTGCTTACCGAGGCTCAGTTTGGGTTCCGCCAGGACGACGCAGCTCCAGATCTCATTACAGCCTTGGTCCAAACATGGCCAAAAGTACTGAATTCCAAAGGTGAGATGAGAATGACTGTCCTTGATATCAAGGCAGCGTTTGACCAAGTGTGGCGTCAAGGAGCCCTAGTAAAATTGAAGTCAATGGGAATCAAGGGGCAAACCCTCCACTGGTTGGAGTCATACCTAGCAAAAGGAATATGGCTGTGGTTGTTGAAGGCTAATCATCTTAGCTCCAGGACATTGTAGCAGGAGTTCCTCATGGTAGTGTCCTAAACCCAAGCATCTTCAGCTGCTTCATCCATGACTTTTCTTCTTTCATAAGACCAGAAGTAGAGATGTTCACCAATGATTGCAGTGTTCAGATCCATTTGCAATTTTCACTTAATGAAATAGTCCGTGCCCACATGCAGCAAAATCTGGACAACACCCAAGCTTGGGCTAATAAGTGGCAAGTAACATTTGCGCCACACAAGTGCCATGCAGTGGCCATCTCCAACAAGACAGAGTAACTCACCTCCTGACTCACCAAACCCTTTCCACCACCTATAAGACACAAATCAGGAATGTAATGGAATACTCTCCACTTGCCTCCAACAACACTCAAGAAGCTCAAAATGATCCAGGACAAAGCAGTCCATTTGATTGGTACCCTATCCACCACCTTAAACATTCAGTCGCTCCACCATTGGAGCAATGTGGCTGCAGTGACTACCATCTATAAGATGTCCTGCAGCAACTCACCAAGGCTCCTTCGACAGCACCTCCCAAATCCACGACCTCTACTGCCTAGAAGTACAAGGGCAGCAGGAGCATAGAAACACTACCACCTGCAAGTTCCCCTCCAAGACACACACAATCGTGACTTGGAAATATATTGCCATTCCTTCAATGTCATGGATTGAAATCCTAGAGTTCCCTCGCAAACAGCTCTATGGGTGTACCTACACCACACGGACTGTAGCTGGTTCAAGACATTGGCTTACTATCACTTCTCAAGGGCAATTAGGGATGGGCAATAAATAGTCTGCAATGCCCACAGCCTGTGAATGAATAAATTAAAAATTAAAAACTATTCAGGTGCACAGAGTTATAACACTGACATCAATGAAGGGAAAGAGTCATTCTTGAATTCTGCCACTACTGTGATTTTAACATTCAGGGCAGCACAGTGGCGCAGTGGTTAGCACCGCAGCCTCACAGCTCCAGCGACCCGGGTTCAATTCTGGGTACTGCCTTTGTGGAGTTTGCAAGTTCTCCCTGTGTCTGCGTGGGTTTTCTCCGGGTGCTCCGGTTTCCTCCCACAAGCCAAAAGACTTGCAGGTTGGTAGGTAAATTGGCCATTATAAATTGCCCCTAGTATAGATAGGTGGTAGGGAAATATAGGGACAGGTGGGGATGTGGTAGGAATATGGGATTAGCGTAGGATTAGTATAAATGGGTGGTTGATAGTCGGCACAGACTCGGTGGGCTGAAGGGCCTGTTTCAGTGCTGTTTCTCTAAACTAAAACAAAATTCTACTTAAATAAACTGAGTGTGTCAGTTTTGACAAAAACTTAAGCTGTGATTTATAATATTTACAAAGAATGAAAGTTGCCTTTTACAGCACTTTCGTTTATATTGAAATACACGCATACATCACTGTAGTATACAATTTACTAAATTTTGTTCTAATTCCAACATATTATTGAAATAACTGAACTTAAAATATTTCTGTATTTACTATAAACTCAACAGTAACAATTTTAACCCGGGGCTGCAGTGGTATGTGCAGGGGCTAGAGTAGGATGGAAACACCCATAATGTCATCACCCTGGGCAGTTTTTACTCCCAGGTCTCATTTAAATGTTCCAGCACAGGCTCCTCCCCAAGCTGATGGGGATGCTTCTTTCAGCCCACGAGGAAATTTTACAAAAGCAAATGTTAAATAACTTGCTGGGCCTCTCCTGGCCGTGGATCCTGTTTGTTGCCTGCTTTCCTTGACAGACTCAGGACTGGGCATCACAGCTGCGCACCCAAGTTAAAATCTTGTCATTGTGTGAATGATGCCATCGGTCCCTGATATTTCCATATTGATTAGGCTGGCTGCCTGCAGTGGACAGCTTTGTTGCTCTTAAAAACCCAGGAGTTAAAATGCTAGAGGGCTCAATCACAGCAGGAACGCACAGGGCTGTGCCCACCCACCATTTTAATTTACCATCTGCACCATACCGCTGAGGGGTTAAAATCGGGACAATATTTTTAAAGCTTGACCCATTCAATTTAGTACAGGCTTGCTCTTTTCTAAGTCTTACAAACATCCAAAAGTCTTCTATATTTTATGCACTTCAGAGAATATGTTAATTGTAATTTGCCCAGTTGTAATTTGTTCAAATTCCATTTGTAATATTTATAGAAAGGGATTTGTTTACCTCCAGCACAAGTTCTCATAGATCACATTATAAATTTGTCATGAATAAATAATATCTTTTTGACACTTTTCTTTTTGGGCTATCACTTCGTTGAGTTGTTTAGCTCCTCTGTCAGGTCAGTGTGTATCGAATCTAGAAAGGGTGGATCATGGGATGTAAACAGTTGGGTACTTCTTGGATCGAGTATTGCTCACTCTCCATTCTGCTATGGAGAATAAAACAAGTTTGCTGGGTAAATATTTAAATACATAAATCTGCTGACTGACCTCTGTAAAGTAAAATGCTAAAATAGAAGCATCTACACTGAAAGTGTGAGGCAGAGGTTTGTAAATGGAGAGGAGGAAAAGACATCAGCAGCCTCCAGGGAGGCAAACTGTTGAAGATCCTTGAAGAACATCAATAAGATCTATCGGTGCTGTAAAGAATAATAGACAGAAGGGTCTGCTTTTGTATTGTGTGTTCCCTTCTTCTCATTATTTATATCCTCTTTGCACTCTGCCTGGGCATCATTTTAAAATTTGCAGATGACACAAAATTACAGTAAACAGTGAGAAGGATAGTAGAAAAATTCAAGGAATCATAGAAAGACTGGTGAAATGGGATGACACCTGGCAGATGAAATTTAATGCAGGGAAGTGTGAAATGATTTATTTTGGAAGGAAAAATGAGAAGAGGCAATGGGCTGTAATTTGATAGCATGGGGCTTCTGCCAGCGTGCCTGGGTAGTTAGACATTTTTCTGCACCTTTCAACTCAAAAAGTTTTTGCCTTGTAAGTTGGTGGATAACAGTGCTTTGAGGGCAGCAAGGCATCTGGAACCTTGAAAAACAACAGGACTAACAGGCTATGTCCTTAACCAATGAGATTTATGGATTTAGAAAATTGATAAAGAGAGGGAAAGTAAGATTCGAATTTGAGAGAGAAAAGGTAAAATGTGACATTTTTAAAATCTGCCACAACAATTCACTCCTCACAGAATTGAGACTGCACAATTTTAGTTGTTCATTTTCTGGGCCAGAGAGGTTGATTGGCAATCATTAACCAACAGTACATTGTTAAAAGAATGTTTATGCTATTAATTAATTGATCGTGTGGTGAGTTAATGGACAATTAATATTCAAATGCAGCAACTTTTTGCAACTCAAGGGGAGGTTCAGGGCGAGATACCATTTTCCTGAAGCAAACAGTGGAGTGGCACGAATCGTCCAACAATTTTTGGCGATTTGTGATTCATGGGCTATCTCTTCCTCGCCACAATTTGCTGGCTGACATAGGCATGAATAACACTAATTAATAATAACACTAATCTCTTTCCTAACTCACTAAATCCAGCATGCAGGATCTCATCCCTTTCTTCCTATATCGTTGGTACCAATGTGGACCGCGACCTCTGGCTGTGCATCCTCGTCCTCCAGAATGCTCTGCAGCTGCTCGGTGATATACATGACCCTTGCACCAGGGAGGCAACATACCATCCTGGAATCACAGATCGCCTATCTGTTCCCCAAACTATAGAATCCCCTACCAATATTGCTCTCTTGTCTTTTCTCCTCCCGCTCTGCACAGCAGAGCCACCCATGGTGCTCTGGTCATGAGTCTTGTTGCACTCTCCAGAGGAACCCTCTCTCCTATCGGTACTCAGAACTAAATACCGGTTAGAAAGCGGGATGCCCTCCAGTCACCTGCCTTGACCTTTTTTGTCTGTCTGGCAGCCACCCAATCCCTCTCTGCCTGTGCTCTCTAAGCTCTGGGGTGACTACCTCCTGAAACGTGCTATCCACGTAGTTCTCTGCCTCGCGGACGCGCCACAGTGACTCCAGCCTTTGCTCATGTTCCAAAACCAGGAGCTCAAGCTTTTGCAGCCAGTGACACTTCCTGCAGATGTGTTTGTCAAGGACACATGGTGCATCCACGACTTCCCATAAACCACAGGAGGAACATTCCACTTGGCCAAGCTGCCCTGCCATTACTTAGCTTTACAAACTAATTATTGCGAATGTAGTAAGTAGAATAACTCACCAGTTACTTGTCAATCAGCTTCTTCCCCTGTACTGTGGAGGCTGAAAAGGCAGAAAAGAAAAGAAAGACAGCAAAGAGCACCTCCTTCCCCTAGTTAGTGAAATCCCTCACACACATCTCACAGCCTCACTGTGTCCAAACATCACTATTTTAATTAATAATTATTAATAAATTACACTAACTAAAACCTTAATAGTACTAACATTACCACTTACAAGGTATGAGTCTAAAATCATCTTGGAACTTTCAGCTAGTGTAGATTTCTCCTGCAACTTTAAATGACAACAGTTTTGATATAGGATTTTAAAAATTAATTCATGGGGTGTGGACGTCACTTGCAAGGCCTGCATTTATTGGCCATCTCTAATTACCCTTGAGGAGGTAGTGCTTAACCGTTGTAGTCCAAATGATGAATGCACTCCCACAGTGCTGTTAGCTAGGGAGTTCCTGGATTTTGATCTAGTGAAGACAAAAGAGCGACGTTATAATTCCAAGTAAAGATGGTATGTGACTTGGGAGGGTGTAGTGGATTATAATCCTTGCCCCTTTTTGGGGCTATCCTGGATCAGACATACTTCTCAGATGCTCACTCTCACTTAAGGTTGAGAAAGACAGATCCTAAAGACACTTGAATGAGTCTGAAGGACTGATCTAACTCTTCGTAAAGGAAAGGGACCAGCTGAGAAGATTACCTTCCTCCAGGTAGCCTTTTTAACAAGTTTCAACCAGATTATAATAACCTGGATATTATAAGGGTCCAGGAATCTCGCCTCAGTAATGTACCCCTGCAGCAAAGAGTGCACGGAGACGGGTTCACAAGTTAGTGATGCAGAAGACTATGTGAGACAATATAATTTCTAAATTCGATAAAACTTCATTAAAGAATCAAACATGAATCCACAGTTGGTGAGACATTCAATCACAACGTTAATAGTTCTAGGAAAATAAATCTTGTTTCTAGTAGAGAATCTAATTTTTAAATCTAAATATTGTTACAGTAAAATAGTTAAGTAAGATATCCATCAATTATTAAAGTAATATTTACCTTAAATCCCTGAGTAGAAGACTACAGAGTTTAATGAGATTCTTCTGTCGCAGTTAAGGGGAGAGCTATCATTGCCTCACCCCAATAGCCTTACCTTTACTGTGAGAGACATCAGAGCGTGTCCAATGAGTCTAAAAATCCAATTTGTGACTCCAACATTTATACTGTGTTTCAAGTTGCATAACTAATGTCTTATGTTTTGGGGGTGTTACATCTTCTGCAAGTAAGTTCGTCCCACTTTATTTCCCATATAAGACTGTATAACTATTAATTTCTAGTTAAGATCCACCCTCTTTGATTTCTAAGAAAGGTTGGATAACTATTAATTTCTAGGCAAAGTCTGTCCCTCTTCGATTTCTAAGAAAGTCTAGCTGTGAGTGTTGTGCCGGTCAATATATCATTAGTCATCTAACTGTGTTTCAGGATTATAATTCAGCTTTTGGATTTGGGCAGTTTTGTCAAAAATTACATTGACTGTAATATAGGGCTGTCTGCATAAAACCTCCCAAGTCACACACCAACTTGGAATTATATCGCCGCCCTTTTATCTTCACTAGATCAAAATCTGGGAACTCCCTATCTAACAGCACTTTGGGAGTGCATTCGTCCTGCAGACTGCAGTGGTTAAGCACCACCTCAAGGGCAATTAGGGATGGCCAATAAATGCAGGCCTTGCTAGCGACATCCACACCCCATGAATGAATTTTTAAAATCCTGTATCAAAACAGTTGTCATTTAAAGTTGCAGGAGAAATCTACACTAGCTGAATGTCCCTAATAATGTAATAGTTGATAAGATAGTTTTATGCACTATCAACTTTCGCAACGGTTGGAAAAACTATGTTAACAATGTTTAACTGTACGATGAGGTTTGTGACTTTTAGGAATGAATCCCTCTTATCAGAAGCTGCCTTTATGATGCTAAGATGATGCAAGCTTTTTCACTGAGACTTTTAGTATTATAGAAATGAACTTTTGTAATCTATTGAGAAGATGAACCCTTTTAAAAAAATTTTAATTCCTCATTGATAGGAAAATAATTATTTTAACCTTATAACCCCTCATTATAGCCAGATTCCTTCACAAGGGACCTTGGAGGTCTTGGTGTTTCGATGCGCCTGCTGCCTACTTGTAGGTGGTAGAAGTCGCGGATTTGGGAGGTGCTGTTGGAGGAGCCTTGGTGTGTTGCTGCAGTACATTTTGTAGATGGTACTCATTGCAACCATGTTGCTCCAATGGTGGAAGGAGTGAATGTTGAAGGTGTTGGATAGGGTGACAATCAAATGGAATACTTTGTCCTGGATGATGTTGAGCTTCCCCAGTTCTGACCTTATGATGGAGGGATGGTCATTGATGAAGCGTTGAAGATGGTTGGGTCTAGGACACTACCCTGAGGAACTCATGCCGCAATGTCTTAGAGCTGAAGTGATTGGACTCCAACAACCACAACCATCTTCCTTTGTGCTAGGCATGACTCCAACCAGTGGAGAGTTTGCCCCCTGATTTCCATTGACTTCAATTTTACTGGGGCTTCTTGATGCCATACTTGGCCAAATACTGCCTTGATATAAAGGGAATTCACTCTCATCTCACTTCTGGAATTTAGTTCCATTGTCCATGTTTGGACCAAGGCTGTAATGAGGTCGGGAGTCATGTAGTCCTGGCAGAACCCAAACTGAGCATTGGTGAGCAGGTTATTGATGAGTAAGTTCTGCTTTATAGCTCTGGCGATGGCACCTTATGTCACTTTGATGATGGGTGAGAAAAAGCTAATGGGCAGATAATTGGCCTGATTGGACAGGACATTCCAGGGCATTTTCCATGCTGTCAGTTAGCTGTCGCTGCATTGGAAGAGCTTGGATGGAGGTGAAGCTAGTTCGAAGCTCAAGTCTTCAGCAGTACAGCCACGATGTTGTGGGGGCATGTTTCTTGATATCATGTGGAGTGAATCGAATAGGTTGAAGAATGGCTTCTGGGATGATGAGGACCTCAGGAGGAGGCTGAGATGGCTCATTCACTCGGTGCTACTGGTTGAAGATGGTTGCGAATGCTTTAGCCTTGTCTTTTGTATTCACTTGCTGGACTCTGCCATCATTGAGGATGGGGATATTCATGGAGCCTCTTCCTTCTGGTTAATTGTTTGGTTAATTGTTGGTTGTGGGATCGCTTGGCTTTATCTATAGCATATTACTGTTTTGCATGCATGTAGTCCTGTGTTATAGCTTCATCAGTTTGATACCTCCTTTTTAGTTATGCCTGGTGTTGCTCCTGGTATGCTTGCCTACATTTCTCATTGAACTAGGGTTGGTCCCCTGACTTGTTGGTAATGGTAGAGTGAGGCATATGCAGGGCCATGAGATTACTGATTGTGGTTGAATACAATTCTGATGCTGCTGATGGCACACAGTGGCTCATGGATGCCCAGTTTTAAGCTGCTAGATCTGTTCTGAATCTATCCCATTTAGCATGGTGGTAGGACACTATCCTAAGGAACTCACAACACAATGGAGGGTGTGCTTAGTTTGAAGATGGGACTTGGTCTCCACAAAGAGTGTACAGTGATCACTCCTACCAATACTGCCATGGACAGATGCAGCTGCTACAGGTAGATTGGAGAGGATAAGGTCAAGTAGATTTTTTCCTCTTGTTGGTTTTCTCACCACCTGCCGCAAACCCAGTTTGGCAGCAATGACCTTCAGGACTTAACCAATTCTGTCAATAGTGGCATTACCGAGTCACTCTTGGTGATGGACAGTGAATTTTCCCTTCTAGAGTACAATCTGAGCCCTTGCTACCCTCAGTGCTTTTTCCCAGTGGTGATCAACATGGAGGAGTACTGATTCATCAGTTGAGGGAGGACAGTAAGTGGTAATCAGCTCGAGGTTTCCTTTCCCGTGTTTGGGCTGATGCCATGAGACTTCATGGAGTCCAGAGTCAATGATGAGGACTCCCAGGGCCACTCCCTCTTAACTGCGCTGCCACCTGTGGTGGATCTGCCCTGCTGGTGGTGAAGGAGGGGTCAAAGGCATTGGCTGAAACATATGATTCTGGGAGTATGACTGTGTCACGTTCTTGTTTGACTAGTCTGTGGGACAGCTCTCCCAATTTTGGCAGAAGTCCCCAGATACTGGTGTGGAGGACTGGGCTGGATGTGCCTTTCTTGTGCCCAAATCTGATGATTTGGTCAATGACGGGTGGTTCATCTGGTTTTATACTTATTATACTCTGTCATAGCCATTTTGGTACAACTAAAGGCTTGCTAGGCCATTTAAGAGGGCAATTAAGAGTCAACCACATTGCAGTGCATCTGACGTCACACATTGGCCAGGTCAGGTAAGAATAACAGGTTTTCCTCCCTAAAGGGCAATAGATGGGTTTTTACAACAATTCGAGAATTTAGCAGTATTCATTACTGATACTAACTTTTTATTCCATATTTAGTTCACTAATTGAATTTAAATTCCCCAGCTGCTATAGAAGATTTTGAACTCATGTCTCTGGATCATTACTCCAGGCCTCTGGATTACTAAATACTATGCTATCATTCCCAATTGTATATCTATATTCTTCAAGATGGGCTTATAAATCTGTCAGTGAAAAAAAGTAAGGGATCCTCAAAAAGAGTTTTATAGCAATAAGTAATTAAGAGTTATTAAACATGCCAATTTGCAGTTGCTTGCCTTATGTTTTTACTTTTTACTCTGAATGCCTGATGTCAGGACCATCTTCTCACTAAACAGTAAAACTCAGCTGCAAGTAAACAGGGGGCAAGTAAAAATAGGGATGTAAAATGACAAGTGAAAATTATAACTGTGGCAATATAAATAAAAGACCCTATCTATCGTAGAAAATCCTTAATTTTTTTAAAAGGAGACATAATTGACTCAGCTTAATGGTGAAAATGTATTCCAATAGCTGTTATTTGCGCAAGTTCTAAATGAGATGGAATTACAACAATATAACCAAATATTCCAAAGCCTTTCAATCATCTAAACCAAGCTCTTGGCCCAGGGAAGAAGTGACAGATATTGGGAAGGATGTGGGAGGAAACTTCATGTAGGTGACTGAAAGCAAGATCAAAGAGGGAAATTTTGAAGATAGCAAAAATGGTCATATGGTAAATAGGTTTAGGAAAAGAAATTCCAGAAAGCAAGAACATAGTAGCTGAAGGTTCAGTCATTAACAGAGCATAGAGGGGCGTTGCACACGATTGCGGAGGTAGAGTGAGGAAAAGCCATGGATGTAAGAATTTTGAGGTTGAAATGTTATGACACAGCTATACAGTGGAGACTGTCAAGTACAGGGATGGTGGAGTTGAGGGAATTGGTGCTGGATAGGATACGGGGAATGGAGTTCTAATTGAGTTGGGCTTTGTGTAGGTTGAATACTGAGGAAGAACACTGTGAAGAATGCTGAAGATATCGAGCCTTGCAACCATCCGAACAGAACACTTTGGCTTGGGATTTCTGCTTCTGCAATCACTAGCCTGTGATTTTCTATTTCCTCAAATGAAAATCTGAAAAATTGCAGGCAAGTGAGCACAGAAGTAGAGAAGCGTGGTATTTAACCAGAAAGTAATATTGTGATCTACCCTTATAGAATTGTAGATGGCACCATTTTACAAACTAGTTTTTCATACAAATTTATCAAAGAAGGTAACATTAAAATACTGCCAGCAGGTCAGTGAATCCAGCATTTCTTGTTTTTGTTTCAGATTTCCAGCATCCGCAGTATTTTGCTTTTATTAAAATACTGCCTTTTGGAGATGTGCTGATTTTAAGAATATACAACATACCGAGTGACAAAACATCATGACCCCAACATTTATGAGGAGGTGGGGAGGGTGTAGTAGGGGTGGGGTTTGTGTGCGCAGTAGTCGGGGGTGGGGGGGGAAACTTGGCAAGGCTGGGAAGCGGAGGTCCTGCTGAAACTAACGTCAGACTGCAATATAATTTTTCCTTCTGCTGACCGCCGAGCAGTTGGCCAAGTAAACAAGCTGGCTGACTTCCTGGCTGCCTGGCATGAAAACCAGTGGCAGGAAGCCGCAGTCAAGGGCAATCCCTGGCAATCAGGATCATGGGGAAAACATCCGTTTGGGCGGGTGGGGGGGTGGTTGGGGAAAGTGTCAGTAATCATGGGACAGGCTTCAGATCAAGGCTGGAGGGAGAGCAGTGGAGACATCAATGATCAGTGCAGGGGTTAGAGTGAGGCATGATCGGCAGAATGTAGCTGTAACATTAGATTAGCCACAAAATCAATCCTGGTATTGATAAGAGCACAGAAAGCATTGGTTAAGCCAGACCCTTGGCATGCTCTAGTGCAGGGTTGTCCAACATACGGCCCGCAGGCAAAGATCCAGCCTTCCAAAGGTTTCCATCTGGCCTGCAGATGTAAACTGTACCTGGGCTGTTCCTCAACCTCACCAGGGGTCCATCACCAGAGATGAAAAATTTCCCCTTTGTCTTCTTCTTACAGACCGGCTTTTAAAAAAGTCACAAGTCAGTTTCAAGCTGACAGCTGCTACATGAGAGCAGGAACAGCTGTTTCTCAACTTCAGACAGATTCAGGATTTTCCGGCGGGCTTTTAAAACACCTCAAATCTGTCCGAAGTTGGGAAACTACTGTTCCTGATGACACCATCTGTCAGCTGTGAAACCGACTTGCGATCTTTTACAAAAACCGACCAATCACAAAGCTGCTGTGCTGAGCGCTCTCGCTCCCTGCAACTGTCGGGCGGGGGGAGAGGGAAAGACAGAGAGAGAAAGGGGGACAGAGAGGGGGGGGGCGACAGAAAGAGTGAGAGAAAGAGGGGTGGACAGAGAAGGGGCACAGAGAGAGAGAGCAGAGGACAGAGAGAGACAGAGGGGACATAGAGAAAACGAGAGAGAGAAGGGGCAGAGAGAGAGAGGGGGACAGAGAGAAAGGGTGCAGGGAGAGAAAGAGGGGGACAGAGAAAGGAGGCAGGGAGAGAAAGAGGGGGACAGAGAGAAGGATGACACAGAGAGCAAAGACAACACGGGAGGGGAGGAAATACCACAGAGAGGGGGGAACACCACAGAGAGGGGGAACACAGAGATGGGGGACACAGGGAGAAAGAGAAAGAGGGAGAAAAAATGATCAAAATCACTCCTGGCAGATGGACATCTATCTGGAATACTACGCATCGCTACAACAAGTGTGCAGGCAAACATTAACTACCTGTGTAATCAAAAAATTGCCATGTGTCTCACTAAATCAGTGTCCAACGTAGTGAAGAGAAAGTAAGTCAATAAATTAGTCTTCTCATTTAAAGCTTCTTCACAAAAATGTATATTTGTTGTTGTTTTGATTTATAGCAAGATATATTTTAAATGCCTTTATCTTTCTGAAATAGCCTCACCGGCCCCCTATGTAAGACAAAATTGTAATGTGGCCCCACATGCGAAAAGGTTAGACAACCCTGCTCTAGTGACAAGCCCAACGAGAGGAGGCACAATTCTAGATTTCGTCTTCAGTGATGAAGCTGGGCAAGTGGAGGAAGTAACAGTGGGTGACCATTTTGGAGATAGTGACCATAATACAATAAGTTTTAGCAGAATCATAAAAAAGAACAAAGATAAAACAGGAGTAAAAGTTCTAAATTGGGGGAAGGCAAATTTTACAAAACTGAGAGGTGACCTCGCAAATGTGGACTGGATACAGCTACTTGAAGGAAAATCAGTGGCAAACCAGTGGGAGGCATTCAAAAGCGAGATACTATTGGCACAGTGTAGGCATGTCCCCACAAAGATAAAGGGTGGTACTGCCAAATCTAGAGTCCCTGGTTATCCAGAAGCTTAAGTTAAAGCAGAAAAAGAAAGCTTATGACAATCACAAAAATCTTAATAGTTTAGAAAGCCTAGAGGAGTATAGAAAGAGCAGGGTTGAAGTAAAAAGGGAAATTAGAAAAGCAAAAAGAGAGGACATGAAAAATTATTGGCAGGTAAAATCAAGGCAAACCCAAAGATGTTTTATCAGTACATTATGAGCAAGAGGAAGGAAAGGGTAGGGCCTATCAGAAATGTACAAGGGAACTTATGCGTGGATGCAGAAGATGTGGGCAGGGTTTCTAATGAGTTTTTTTGTCTCTGTCTTCACAAAAAAGAGGGTTGATTTAGACATTGTAGTTAAAGAGGAGGAGTGTGAAATATTAGATACGATTAGCATAATGAAAGGGAGAAAGTACTAGAGGGTATGACATCTTTGAAAGTGGATAAATCACCAGGGCTGGATGGATTGCATCCCAGGTTGTTAAAGGAAGCCAGAGAGGAAATAGCGGATGCGCCGAGGATCAACTTCAAATCCTCACTAGATACAGGAGAGGTACGAGATGATTGGAGGTTTGCGAACATTGTACCATTGTTTAAAAAGGGTGCGAGGCATAGGCCAAATAATTACAGGCCAGTGACGCTGACGTGTGAAGAAAAATCAGAACTCAAAACTCCTGTCATTTGAAGTTGTGGCAGGAACTTTCCTTTCACTGATTTGCCCAGGTAATTTCATACTCATACATATGACATTTTAAGCACATGTGGCTGAATTTTAATGTGTAGGAGCTCATGTGTTTTGGAATGTGGTGAGGAGGGGGTAGGAGGTTAAAACTGGGGAAATTGACTGGTTTGGGAAGCTGGCTCCAACCTGATGACTTCAGCAATTCACTGTAGCAAGTTAAGCTGCAGGCGACCAACTCCTCAGGAGAGCTGAGTTGTCAATTTCAATATGTTACTTGCTCAATTACAGCGATATTAACATGCATTTTGCAAATTAATTGTTGGATCCATAGGTTTCCTGGGCTTTCTGGAACTTGCCAATGAAAGCAAGATGAGGGCACAACGACAATTGTGGAGGCTGAAGACATGACAGGGAAATATTCTAACAAGTACGAAAACCTCACAGCTGTTTTCTTAGCTGCTGGTGTGAAAGACTTGTGCACAATACGTGTGATGAAAAGATACCTTCATACCTTTGGAGGTTACTTTGACATCTTTGGAGGTTTGCATTTCTGATCTCACTTTGGACCTCAGATGAGAACCAAGATGACCAGCAGTATCAGCAGGAGCAGCAGGCAGAGCACCAGCAGGAGCACCAGTGATAGGTCCAACACCAGCAGCACCAACACCAGCAGGGACAGGAGCAGCAATAGCCTCTGCTTCACAGACCTGCAGCTCCATAGGAGAGAGATCAGATCAGGAGAGAGACGCAGCTCGCAGGAAGCCATACCTGCCACACAGGGTGTACAGTCAGATGATAAGCTTCCTCAATATATCAGAACACAGGGTCTCAGGAGGCTGCAGCCAGGATTTAACAAGGAGGCGGTGGCCCCGCCCACCAGTTGAAAAGTCAAGGGCGAGCCTGCCTCCACCAGCTCTGGAAGCCACCACACTATTTTGCGCGGCTCAGGCAATTAATTGCCTGAGGTCATGGCTTCTGCCATCTGAGGCAGGATGTCCCGCCTCCAAGATTTGTCGGCCAATCAGAGGGCCGGCAGCTCCTCAGTCCCAGCAGCGTCATCGGGAGCGGTTGCCACTGCTGGGACTGCAGTAGGCCCTGGGCCCAGCCAGCAATGGAGGCTGGAGAAGAAGGGAAGTGCAGTCAGGACTCACCAGGGACAATCGGCCAGGCCCTGGCTAGGGGAGGGGTGTTGATTGTGAGGAGATCTTGCAGCAGGTGGGGGTAGGTCATGCCACTGGGGGGGGGGGGCATCCATGGGACACAGGGTGCCCAATCAGGAGGGACCCTGCACCCCCCAAGCTCAGAAGGAGGCCAACAAGTTTTATTGGGCTGACTCCCCAGGTGGCGAAGTGCCCATCTGCCACTGGTAAAATATCAGCAGTGGTGCGAAGAGGCCCTTACTGGCCTTTAAATTCTGGTTTCAGAGTCTCGAGTCAGGTGCTTGCAGACATTTACAGCCGGCTGGAATAAGACCTGCTGCCAAGTCAACCTCGTGACCATGCTTTACCAGTGGCTGTCAATGTCACCATCACCCTCAACCTCTTTGCTCTGGATCCTTCCAGAGCTCCGCCGGAGACATTTTCAGGATCTGGATGTCAGCATAAGTCAGGTGACTGATGGCTGGTTTTCCAGGCAGGCAATTATGTGAGGTTTGCCTGTGATGATGCCGGTCAGAATAAGTGGGTGCTCAGGTTTGCTACTCTGGCTGGCTTTCCACAGTTGCAGGACGTCATTACTTGCACACATGTGGAAATTAAGGTACCCACAGATCACCCAGGAGTGTTTGTAAATTGCAAGGTCTTCCACTCCATTTATGTACAGCTTGTATGCAACCACAAAAAGATCTTTTTGCTGGTGTGTGCAAGATTCTCATGGTAGCTGCCATGATGATTTCATCGTGCGGCAGTCCACCCTACCTGATCTCTTCACGCCTCAAAGCAGACTTACTGGTTGGCAGCTCAGGGACAAAGATACCCACTTAAAACACGACTAATGACAATTGTGGCCAAGACACAACAGCAGTGCATGTTGCTGCAGGGGATGCCCTCATAATTGCAAAGTTCGGTTGGGTTCCACCAGTCCACCTAGCTAACAACCACATGCAAAAGCCACTTTCACTGATCCTTATTCCCCCAACACAAAGCATTCCTGTAAACAACTAAGCACCCCATTTCAGGTCACCCCCATTGCTCAGCTTCAATTCATGTCTTCCTATTCATCACAAATGAAAAGGCCACTTGGAAGGCAGCAGCCAAAAATGGGCCAGGTGGGAAAGTAACGGATAAAAATAATATTTATCTGGCTCAAAAATAAAGCAGAAACTGACCAATCTACTATTGTGTAACACAACCAATTACATACCCTTGTGGAACAACAAATCTTTACGATAATAAAATCAGAAAATTCTGGAAATACTCAGCAGGTCAGGCAGCAAGAACACAAGAAATAGGAACAGGAATACACCATATGGCCCATCGAGCCTGCTCTGCCATTCAATATGATCATGGCTAATCTTAGGCTTCAACTCCACTTTCCCGCCTGCTCACCCTATCCCTTGATTCCCTGAAATACCAAAAATCTATCCATCCCAGCCTGAAATATATTCAATGACAGAGCATCCACAACCTTCTGAAGTAGAGAATTCCAAAGATTCACAATCCTTTGAGTATAGTAATTTCTCCTCAACTCAGCCCTAAATGATCGGCCCCTTATTCTGAGACTGCGCCCCTGTGCTTTAGATTCCTCGACCAGCGGAAACACTCTCTCAGTGTCTACCTTATCCAGCCCCTTCAGAATCTTGTATGTTTCACTGAGATCACCTCTCATTCTTCTAAACTCCAGAGAATATAGGCCCAATTTACTCAGCCTCTCATCCTAGGACAACCCCCTCATCCCAGGGACCAATTTAGTGAACCTTCGCTGTACCGCCTCCAATGCAAGTATATCCTTTCTTAAATGTGGAGACCAAAACTGCACACACAACTCCAGCTGTGGTCTTACCAAAACCCTGTATAATTGCAGCAAGACTTCTTTATTCCTGTATTCCAATCCCCTTGCAATAAAGGCCAATATGCCATTTGCCTTTCTAATTGCTTGCTGTACCTGCATGCTAACTTTCTATGTTCTTTGTACAAGCACACCCAAGTTTCTCTGAACATCAACACTTACAAGTTTCACACCTTTTAAAAAAAATTCTGCTTTTCTATTCTTATGGCCAAAGTGAATAACTTGACAATTCTCTACTTTATACTCCATCTGCCCACTCAAGTAATTTGTCTATGTCTCGTTGCAGCCTCTGTGTCCTCCCCACAGCTTACCTTTCCACCTACCTTTGTTACATCAGCAAACTTAGATACATTACACTCTGTCTCTTCATCTAAGTCATTATTATAGATTGTAAATAGCTGAGGCCCCAGCACTGATCCTTGTGGCACTCCACTATTTACAACCTGCCAACTTGACAATGCGCCATTTATGCCTATTCTTTGCTTCCTGTCCATTAACCAATCCTCTATCCATGCTAATATATTATCCCAACTCAATGAGCCCTTATCTTGCCTATTAACCTTTTATGTGGCACCTTATTGAATGCCTTTTGGAAATCCAGGTATACTACATCTACTGGTTCTGCTTTATCTACCCTACTAGTTACTTCCTCAAAAACTCTAATAAATTTGACAAACAGGATTTCCCTTTAGTAAAACCATGTTGACTTGTTCTAATCATACTGTGCTTTAATAAGTGCATAGTTAAGCCATCGTTAATAATAGATTCCAGCAATTTCCCAACGACTGATGTTAGGCTAACTGGCCTGTAATTACCTGTTTTCTGTCTCCCCTCTTTCTTGAAAAGCAGTGTAACATTTAATCTAAGGACTTTTGGAAAATCATAGCCACCGCATCAACTATCTCTGCAGCTATCTCTTTTAGAAGCCTAGGATGTAGGCCATCAGGTCCCTGGGGTTTGTCAGATTTTAGTCGTTAAATTTCTCCAGTACATTTTTCTCTACTGATATTAATTTCCTTAATTTCCTCACTCTTTTTAGTCCCCAGGTTACCGTCTATTTCTGGTATGAAACTTGTATCTTCTACTGTGTACACAGACACAAAATATTTGTTCAATGCCTCTGCCATTTCCTCATTCCTCATGATAATTTCTCCTGTCTCTGCTTCTAAGGGACCAATGTTTACTTTAGCTACTCTCTTCCTTTTTATATACCTATAAAAGTTCATACAATCTGTTTTTGTATTACTGGCTAGTTTACTCTTGTTCTATTTTTTCCTTTTGATCGACTTTTTGATGACTCTTTGCTAGTTTCTAAAACACTCCCAATCCTTAGACTTGCTACTCTTTTTGCAATATTGTAGGCCTCTTCTTTTACTCTAATACTATCCTTAACTTCCTATGTGAGCCACAGATGGGCCTTTTTTGCTGAGTTTTTGTTTTTCAATGGAATGTATTTTTGCTGAACATTTTGAATTGTTTCTTTAAAGGTTTCCCACTGTTCATTTACTGCCATATCTTTTAGTCTATTTACCCAATTTACCTTAGCCAGTTCACCCCCATACCTGCATAATTGGCTTTGTTTAAGTTTAAGATTCTTGTTTGTGATTGGAGCATGTCACTTTCAAACTTAACATGGAATTCAATGGTATTATGATCACTATTTCCCAGTGGATCTTTTACTATGACATTACTAATTAACTCTGCTTCATTAGACAATACTAGATCTAAGATAGCTTTATCCCTAGTCGGTTCCACAATGTATTGCTCCAAGAAACTGACCCAAAAACATTCTACGAACTCATCTTCTAGACCATTCTTGCCAATTTCATTGTCCCAGTCGATATGAAGATTAAAGTCCCACACAATTATTACATTGCCTTTGTCACAAGCTCCAATAATTTCTTGCTTAATGCTCTTTCCAACGGTATAACTACTGTTAGGGGACCTATAAACTTCTCCCAGTAGTGTTTTCGCTTCTTGCTATTCCTAATTTCCACCCATACCTATTCTACTTGATGATCTTCTAAGAGCAGATCCTTTCTCACTAATGTCCTTATGTCATCCTTTATTATCAGGGCTACCCCTCCTCGTTTGCCATTCTGTCTGTCTTTCCAAAATATTGTGCATCCTGGAATATTTATTTCCCACCCTTGATCACCATGTAACAATGTCTCTGTAATGATGATTAGATCTAAATAATTTATCTCTATTTGTGGCACTAGTTCATATATCTTATTGCAGATGCTTTGTGCATTCAAAGAACCCTTAATTTAATTTTTTTACTTCTATTCCCTGCAAAGACCTTATTCACTGATCTACAATTTCTGTCAAACTCCCTGTCCCTTCCTGTCCCATTCCATTTGTCTTTACCCACAACACTATAACTGTTCCAATGCTTCGACGTTTCTCTTTGGACTTCTAAATCCCTCTTCACCTAAACCCTCACAACCTCTAGCCTTATCTGTTGACGCACTTTTAAGTTTGTACACTCTGTCCCTTCCTGTCACACCCTGATCATCATTACCCTTATTGCTATCTTGCTCTCTTGTCTTCTCCACTCTCTTTAAATTACATCTTCCCTCACTTGATCCCTCGTGCCATTATTTAGTTTAAGCCCTTTCTATCATCCTAGTTCTATGACTCCTTTGTTTTATTTATTCATGGGATGTGTGTGTCACTGGCTAGGCCAACATTTATTGACCATCCCTAATTGCCCTTGAGAAGATGTTGGTGAGCTGCCTTCTTGAACTGCTGCAGTTCTTGAGGTGTAGGAACGCCCACAGTGCTGTTAGGAAGGGAGTTCCAGGGTTTTGACCCAGCAACAGTGAAGGAATGGCGATATAGTTCCAAGTCAGGATGGTGTGTGGGTTGGAGGGGAACTTGCAGGTGGTGGTGTTCCCATGCATCTGCTGCCATTGTCCTTCTAGGTGACAGAGGCCGTGGGTTTGGAAGGTGCTGTTGAAGGACCAGACCTCTGGTCCTAGCATGGTTCAGGTGAAGACCGTCCCAACAGTATTGCTCCCACTTTCCCCAGTACTGGTGCCAGTGCCCCATGAATCGATACCCATTTCCCCCACATCAATCTTTGAGCCATGCATTTCACTCCCTAATCGTATTTACCCTACACCAAATTTGCTTGTGGCTCAGGTAATAACCTTTGAGATTTTGCTTTTTAATTTAGCCCCTATCTACTCATTCTCTCTATGCAGAAACTCTTTCCTAGTCCTAACTATGTCATTAGTACCCACGTGGACCACGATAATTGGATCCTCCCTCTCCCACTGCAAGTTCCTCTCCAGCCCTGAGCAGATATCCGAAACCCTGGCACGGGGCAGGCAACACAGCCTTCTGGACTCTCGCTCTTGGCCGCAAAGAACTGTGTTTATCCCCCTGACTATACTCTTTCTTACAACCACTACATTCCTATTTACTACCGTCGCTTGAATGGCTTCTGTACCACGGTGCCACGGTCAGTTCGCTCATCCACCCTGCAGCCCTTGCTCTCATCCATACAAGTTGAAAGAACCTCAAATCTCTTGGACAATTGCAAGAGCTGAGGCTCCTCCACTTCAATGCCCATACCTGCCTTACTCATAGTCATACCCTCCTTCTGTCCCTGACCACTGACTGAATCAGAAGATCTTATCCTATGGGGTGTGATTGCATTCTGGAAGAAAGTGTCCAGGTAACTTTCTCTCCCTGATGCATTGCAGTGTCTGTAGCTCAGCCTCCTGCTCATTGACTCTGAACCGAAGCTCCTCGAGCCGCAGACACTTACTGCAGATGTATTTGTTATGGATCACACTGGCGTCCACCAGATCCCACATACTGCAGCCGCAGCACATCACCTGCCCTACCATCTTTCTTATGTGTTAATTTATTTCTCTTAATTCATTTATAATTAATAAACCCCACTACTACTAAGCCCCACTGTTAATAAGCTTTACTACTGCTGGTAAACCTTACTACTACTAATAAAACCTTATTAATAAATTACCCGAGTCCCAGAAGATTTGTGTTGTTATTATTCCAATTAATGTTACACTAACCCCAATTAAAATTCATTAGTTTATATAAGAGAAAAAGAGAAAATGTTCATCAACCAAGCACTTACCTTCTTTGCTGGAACATTACATGTCATTTCCTCTTTCCCCTTCTGCACCAAATTCCCATGTGAACCAAATTCCCACCTTCACACTCTGATGTAGATCTCACTCTGGCGAAGTCTCCACTCCGTGTGCCCCTCATCTGTGGCGAGAGAAACAGAGTAAATGATTCAGGTCGATGGCCTTTCATCAGAATTGGATCTGATGTAAGATCATATTTCCAGCATTTTCGTTCAGATTTCCAGCAGCTGCAGTATTTCGCTTTTTCACAGATTATTACTCTT
The DNA here is from genome assembly GCF_036365525.1 of Heterodontus francisci. Lineage (NCBI taxonomy): Eukaryota > Metazoa > Chordata > Chondrichthyes > Heterodontiformes > Heterodontidae > Heterodontus > Heterodontus francisci. Next base: position 94,130,369 of record NC_090378.1, on the reverse strand, counting down.
TTTCCCAGCATTTCAATAGGGTTCACCCCCAGTGACTTCAGCAGAGGTAGCGGCAGGCTGCTCAGATCCCTGCTCTGATTGCTGAGATGCTCTTGACCACATCCTCTGCAGTGAGGATTCTGCCAAAGGATGCTTCATCTGCAGTTGTGCAGGGGCAGACTCGGCCATCAGGACATGAAGCAGCAGGTACTGACTGATTGGGGTCAACTGGTGGAGGTGGAAGTACTTTGACCAGAGTCCCACTTCCATGACCCCTTTCACCATCATCCCTCTCATGGCCCATTCACACCTCCCTGCTAGCAATGAGCCGGAAGATCAATGGGATGATGACTGGCCAAGGCTAGGTTTTTATCAATCCTATTCAAGGTGGCATTGATAATGTGCAAGCCATTGGTGAGAGCCTGCCTGTACATGCAATTGCTGCATTTGATGCTTCATGCCGGTGGTCACTCTTTCCATGGACGAAAACATCATTGCAAAAGCCTGTGACATCATGCCACTCATGTTTGAGACAGATTCCTCCAATCTCTCTGCAAGCATGCACAGTACAGCTGGAATGTCTGCCAGTACAACACACATTATTTGCTGCTACTCCAGAAATATCTTCTTTATTGATGGCCCCCAAGGTACAGTATCTGTATCCAGCTGAGCGGAGCTCGGAACATCCTTTGGTCTCTGATGTGGACTCTCTACTGCCAACTTATCTCCATTATCTGCTCTTGCTTACTTTTGTTGTATGAGTCACCAGGTGAAAACCCAACTATCCAACTTACAGGTCCCACCAAAGTGTAAGTATCTGACCTGTGCATGGTCTGCATGTGTTCTGTGACAGTGCACCCTGAGGAGTGACCTCCTCTGAGGAGTTATCATCATCCTCCTGAACCACCTCCTGTGGGATGTTTGAAGGCCCTGTGGGAGATTAAAGACATGAATTTGAACTGTTAAGGTCCGAATGTTTTAATGATCATTATGTATATGATAATATTTTATTTGCTGCTGACATCAAGTCAATGTGATTGAGTGTTGTATGCCATATGGCTGTCTGATATTTAATTCTGTCACCAGATAGCTGAGCGCCTCCCATCTGCTCATCTGCAAGTCCAGGCACACCGAGACTCTACTGATGTTCAGCACGTTCTCTTCTGCAGCTGTTGAGAGATAGTTGGGAGGCTACCTCTGGTTCTCTGCCTCTCCTTCGTGATCTGTGCTCTCCACTCTTGCATCTGTTGAGGGTGACTATGAGGGAGAGGCATGACATTGCATAAAGATGAGGGTGAGTGTTCGTAGTAGATGGACTGTTGGGGGTATGGGAAAATGCATAGACAGAGAGGAATGAGTGTACCTGCCAGGTAAGTTGGTGTGACAAATGATGTGCTGGAGTCAGCTTGAAATAACAGAGTGACGGGTTGGGGTGATATGCATTTGTTCCCTTAGTACCTTTGGATAACAGAAATATATCAATCTCACATTTAAAATTAACAACTGACCTAGAATCAACTGCCATTTGCAGAAGAGAGTTCAAAACTTCTATTACCCTTTGTGCGGAGAAGTGTTTCCTAACTTCACTCTTCACTCCTCTCTAATTTTTAGGCTATGTCCTCTAGTCAACTAGTGAAAATAGTTTCTCTCTAGCTACCCTATCAGTTTCCCCCAATATCTTGAAAACTGCGATCTAATCACCTCTTAATCTTCTAAATTCCATGGAATACAACCCTGGTTTGTATAATCACTCCTTGTAATTTAACCATTGAAATCCAGATATCATTCCAGTAGACCTATACTGCACTCCCTCCAAGGCCAATATATCCTTCCTTAGGTATGGTGCCCAGAACTGAACATAGTGCTCCAGGTGTGGTTAACCAGGCCTTTGCATAGCTAAAGCATGACTTCTAACTTGTTGAATTCTGGTCCTCTAGATATAAAGGCCAACATTCCATTCGCTTTTTTGATTATCTTTTGTACTTGTCCATGACATATTAATGATCTATGTACATGGACCGCTAAGATGTTTTGGACCTCCACTGCTTCTACTCTGATCTATCCTTTTTAGTTCCAAAGAGGATGGCCTCACACTTCCCTAAATGGAAATTCATTCGCCACGGTTTTGCCCATTTACTTAATCTATTAAAATGTCTTTGTAATTTTATGTTTCCCTCTACACTGCCTAAAATGCTGCCTACCTTTGTGTCATTGACAAACTTGGATTTGTGGCTTTCTATCCCATCATCCAAGTCATTACTAAGTATGGTGATTAGCTGAGGCTGAAACACAGATCCCTCTGCAACGCCACAAGTCACATCCCGACAATTAGAGTACCTGTCCATTATCCTTATTCTCTGTCTCAGCCAATCTCCTACCTGGGTCTATAATTTGCCCTCAATTACATGACTTAAACTTTAGCTAACAGGGATGAATTTTATGCTCTCTCCTGCTGCGGGTTTGGAGGCGGGGAGAGCATAAAATCGGGTAGGATGATCGCTGGGTGGGGGTTGGTTCCGGCCACCATCCTGCTTCCGCCAAAATGGCCTTTCTGCCCCGCCACCAATTGAGGCCCTCAACTGGGCAATTAACCACCTACTAAGGGCTTCTTCTCACTGCAGCCACAATTAGCCACGCGGTGGGTGGCCCTGCACCACACGGGAAGCACAGTACAAAAAAACATGCGGTTGCTTCCTGGGTCTGGATGGGGGAGGGGGGTCTCTCGTTTAAAAAGCAGTGCCTGAACAAGGGACCTGGCATTGATAAGGGGGGGCCCCGCTGAGAGCCACCTCCCTGCTCTTGCTGCCAACCAGCTCCCCCCCCCCCCCACCCCCCACCCCCCACTCAAAACCGCTCTCGCCCTGACCTATCTGAGGCCTGGGTCCAGCAACACTCCTTGGCCTCTGGTAGATGCTCCTCCAGCAGCAGCCACCATCTCTGCGGTGGCACTGAAGCTGCTGGCAGGACTTCCAGCGATGGGTTCCTTGATCCTGTGGAAGGCCCGACACTGTCCACGTAAGTGCCTGATTGGCACTAGATTCAGCAGATTTTCCAGAGAAGAGGCAAGGCGGTGATCTCGGTGTCGCCTTTTCCGGACATTGAGCCACCCACCATCAGAATAAAATCCCGGCCACAGTCTCTTATGAGGGTCTTTATCAAATACCTTCTGGAAGTCTATATAAATAACATCCATAGACATTCCTCTCTCCACTACTTTAGTCACCTCTCCAAAATATTCGATCAGCTTCAACGGGTATGACCTACCCATGCTGGCTCCCTCTGAGCAGCTGAAAATTTCAAGGTGTTCAGTCATTCCATCGTTAATTATAGAGCCTAGTAATTTCCTGACATTGGATGTTTGGCTAACTGGTCTATAAATTTCCTGATTTCCTTCTCTCACCTTTCTTATTGTGAGAGAGGAAAACCACATTCTTCACAATGATACATTGCGACATTCTCACCTTGACAATACTAATTCATATCTTTTATCTCCAATATGGTCTTCCCACATGCAGGAGGAGTCCATGGACTTCACCGACAATAAGGAGAAGTAGCTGAACCATTCTGAGAGTGCACCATCGCAGGACTCATGCTTACTATGCACCAGCTCAGATACTCGCACTTCAGTGGAACCAATTAGACAGATAGGTAAATTTTCACCTGGTGACTCACACTTCACAGTGAGCATGAGCAAGCAGTGGTGGCTGGAACAGCAGTGGAGAGTTCACACTGGAGGGCACAATCTTCTCCAAGCTCTGCTCAGCTCAGCTGGATACAGATGCTGTACTCTGGAGCCCAATGATGAAAGGGTAATCACTGAGGAGCAGCAGAGACTGTGTGATGTATTTTTCAGGCCTTCCAGCAGATTGACTACTTACTGTCAACAATCACTTTCCCACTGTGACTGCAGCTGTGAGTATTGAGTATTCATGGCAGTTCTTCCATGAGTTTTAATCAGCCCCCTTAATTGCTGTTGTGTTCTCACCTTGCTTTCAATGACAAGTTTTAGGAAGCCTGGCAAACCCCTGGATAGGCCGTTTATTTCAAAACTGTGCTAAAATATAGGTCCAATCGAGCAATTAACATATGCTGATAGTCAACCCGCCTCCGTTGATTGCATGCAAGCAACCTAATGCTCCCAAGTTAAACGTGGAAACCGGCTTCTTGACACCCTCACATTTTTGCTGCATTAACCCCACCACCTGCACCCAAACCCATAAGTTCCTCAAAGTGAAAATTCTCCCCTTGATATTCAAAATATAGAATGTCATTTTTGTTGCTCTTGCAGGAGAGAAATACTTTGAAAGCTGCAACCGGCTTTCAAAATAATACCACCAAATTAAAACCTGCAATGGGCTATGACTAAAAATGCTCATTCCCCCAATTCCTCTTTCTATCTATTCTTTTTCTGTCACAATCTTCCTTCTCTCTCATTTTATTGATTGTGGTTTGTACTCAACTGAACATTCCTCTTTTAACTTGCTACCTCTTTCTTTGTGTTATTTCTTACTTAGTCATTTTTTCCAGGACTTCAAAGCCTGTTAAATTTCTTACCTCCGTCAGCAATTCTTCCCTTCTACAAATGATTGACCTTCAAAACCCAAGCTTGGTATCACCCAAATCACTGCATCCTGATATAGCTTGTCATCCTTTTTGCTATTTTCAGTCTTGGTGGTGTCCTGCATGATGTGCCTTTCTCCCTTCAGATAGTCTTCAATTTAAAAATGAGAGACACACTGGTTTCCATGAATATTTTCACAGCAATCTAGTTATTTATGTGGGGTGGGGTGGGGGAGATTAGGGAGAGGCATGGTTTGAGCTAATTATGGGAAGAGACGATTTTATGTAGAGATCCAGATTCCATATCCTAGTGCTTGCAGAGGCCACATTGAGCAAACGTTATTCAAATGGAAATAGATAAATATAAACTATTTTTGGTCTCGGACGATAATCCTTAATTAGTTTTTCCCTTTGTTCATCTTCAATTATTCCACTTTTGTCATATTTTACCGATGTAACCCTTCTGAACATTTTTATATATTTTTCCAAGTTCTTCCTCTTCCTTTCCCTGTTAAGTTTATACAGTACATGTTCTTCCTTACCTCTATTTTAACTTCTCTGCTTTACCGCTTTAAAGACATTTTGTAGCCCTTACAATTATTTCTCTCCAATATGAAATTTACTCCCCTCTTATGTGGACACCCATGTCTCTGCAAACACTGTTACTTCATGTTTCCCATCTCTTACATATCTCTTCATAGTCCAGTAAAATATTATTAAAGCTTCTATTTAGGTAAAGGTAATGAATTATGGATGTTTCTTCCTATTACTTTGTAACTTATTCACTCTAATGCATACAGTTTATTGTTTTATCATTTCTTTATCCAATTGACCACTTCTGCATTTCTTTTTCAGCTATACAACAACTAATATTTACGTAATAAAACATTCCAAGGTGCTTCACAGGAGCATTATAAAACAAAGTATGACACCAAGCCACAAAAAGATATTAGGTCAGGTGGCTAAAGCTTGGTCAAACAGATAGGTTTTCAGCAGTGTCTCAAAGGAGGAAAGTGAGGTGGAGGGGCGGAGAGCTTGGGGCCGAGGCAACTGAAGGCACAGCCAATGGTGTTGCGATTAAAGTCAGGGATGCACAAGAGGTCAGAATTAGAGGAGTGCAGATATCTAGGAGAGTTGTGGGGTTGGAGGAGATTACAAAGGTAGGGAGGGGCGAAGCCATGAAGGAATTTCATAACAAGGATGAGAATTTTAATTTCAACATATTTCTTGACAGGGAACCAATGTAGGTCAGTGAGCACAGGGGTGATAGGGGAATGGGAGTTGGTGTGAGTTAAGACACTGGCAGCAGGGTTTTGGATGACCTCAAATTTATGGAGAGTGGAATATGGGAGACCAGGCAGGAGTGCATTGGAATAGTGACGTCTAAAGGTAACAAAGGCATAGATGACGGTTTCAGCAGCAGATGGGCTGAGACAAGGTGAAGTCGGGTGATGCTACAGAGGTAGAAATAAGTGGTCTTAGTGATGGCACAAATATGAGGTTAGAAGCTCATTTCGGGGTCAAATGTGACACCAAGGTTGCGAACCGACTGGCTTAATCTCAGACTGTTGCCAGGGAGAGGGATGGAGCCAGTAGCTAGGGAACGGAGTTTGCACCAGGGACCGAAAACAATGGCTTCAGACCTCCCAATATTTAATTGGCGGAAATTTTTGCTCATCCAGTACTGGATGTTGAATAAGCCGTCTGATAATTTAGCAGCAGTGGAGGAGTTGAGAGAAGTGGTGGTGGGGTAGAGCTAATGTCAACAGTGTGCATATGGAAACTAATGCTGTGCTTTTGGATGATATCGCTGAGGGACAACATGTAGATGAGTAATAGGGATCCAAGGATAGATCCTTGGGGGACAGAGGTAATGGTGCGGGAGCAGGAAGAGAAAACATTCCAAGTAATTCTCTGGCTACGATTAGGTAGAAAAGAATGGAACCAGGGGACAGCATTCCCATCCAGCTGGATGATGGTGGAGAGGCTTTGGAGGAGGATGGTGTGGTCAACCATGCCAAAAGCTACAGACAGGTTGAGAAGAACGAGGAGGGAAAGTTTACCTATGTCACAGTCACATCTGATGCCATTTGTGACTTTGATAAAGGCTGTTTCGGTACAGTGGCGGGGTGGAAATCTGATTCGAGGGATTCAAACATGGAGTCCTGGGGAAGATGGGAACTGATTTGGAAAGTGACAACATGTTCAAGAACTTTGGAGGGAAAAGGGAGGTTGCAGATGGGACGATAGTTTGCAAGAGTGGTAGAGTCAAGGATTGGTTTATCATCTGATTCCCACTTTCTTGCATAGTATTTTTTAAAAAGCTTTAACTTTATCTTGTATTATTAATTTTTTGGGGGCAGATCTAAAATTAGTCAACTATTAATCAGGCAATTTGGGCAGGATTTCCAGGAGAAATGCAGCAAAAGTGGTTTCAGTCTGTTTCTTATACTTGCTTCTCAGGGCTTCTTAAAGAAATGGAAAAGCTGGCAGGTTTTTCAAAGAGATGGAACAAGCTGAGTTGGGGTTTACTCTCTTGGCAAGTTTTCTTTAACTCCTTTTCAAAACTCTGTTCATATCCAAACTGCCTGAAAACAATCCAAAGCAAAACCAAAAATATCTCATGAGTCAAGCCTCCTGACCCCTATAAATCTTGACCTGTCACTTCCCTGTAAACATCTTCCCCAAGTACCATTCGTGCCACACAAGTGCCAGGCAATGACCATCTCCAACAAGTGAGAATCTAACCATCTTCCCTTGATACTCAATGGCATTACGATCACTGAATCCCCCACTATCATCGTCCTAAGGGTTACCATTGACCAGAAACTGAACTGGAGTAGCATATAAAGCAGATAAATACCGTGGCTACAAGAGCAGGTCAGAGGATAGGAATCCTGCGCCGTGTGACTCACCTCCTGACTCCCCAAAGCCTGTCCACCATCTACAAGGCAGAAGTCAGAAGTGTGATGGAATACTCTCCACTTGCCTGGATGTGTGCAGCTCCAACTACATTTAAGAAGCTCAACATCATCCAGGACAAAGCAGCCCACTTGATTGGCACCCCATCTACAAACATTCACTCCCTCCACCACCGATGCACAGTGGCAGCAGTGTGTACCATCTACAAGATGCACTGCAGCAATGCACCATGGCTCCCTAGACAGCACCTTCCAAACCCGCGACATCTACCAACTGGAAGGACAAGAGCAACAAATCCATGGGAGCACCACCATCCTGACTTGGAACTATATTGCCATTCCTTCACTGTCGCTGGGTCAAAATCCTGGAACTCCCTTTCTAACAACACTGTGGGTGCACCTACCTCATATGGACTGCAGCGGTTCAAGAAGGCAGCTCAACACCACCTTCTCAAGGGAAATTAGGGATGGACAATAAATGCTGGCCTAGCCAGTGACGCCCACATTCCATAAATGAATGAATAAAAAAAAGCCCCCTGCTGGGTATTTATTCGAAAACAGGTGTCTTCCAGGAACTGTTCTTTACAAGTCAAGTCCAACAGACCTTCTGATGATCTATTTTTAAAAAAAAACCATGAAGTCCAGCATCCATGGAATCGTTTTACCAGTTTGAAAACACAAGTTCTCAAAATTTACAAAAAAAATGAAGGCACTTCCAACACATGGAAAGAATGCTACTCCATCCACTCCAGTGGATTACAATAGAGCATGTCTTCACTTTCTAGACTGTGTCACTAATAGGCAACTATGATTCTCAGATATTAAATGTAACTCAGATATCATGACTCCCTTAGAATAAGTCAGAAATTCTACTCGACAACAGGAGAAGCAGAACGCTTACTGGTCTGTTGTAAAATTCATTATTATATTTGAAAGACCCTTGAATTTTACAAATGTAACATTCTTATGCCAATGACAGAGCCCATAAGTTTAAGCTGACTGTTGTATTTCCAGTGAACTAACTGACAAATACACCCATTAGTGAAATCAATTAATTCTATATACAAGGATCTGTTTGTTGTATGATCATTTTAAAAGTGATGCTCCTTTAAGACCTCAGTATGCTAATGAGCTAAGAACCAGTGTGTAGTCATGTGACTACAAGCCGTGGAAGCTGTGGTGAAAAGTCAAAGTCTAAGTTGAAGACCACAGGTAAAACAGCTTTGAAAATGACCCTTCCTACAGCCACAAGAGAGCAAGTTGAAAAGAAATACTGGCCCAAACAGTGGAAAGAAAACAGAACTTACCTCTAGCTGCAGAAGACAGAGCACAGAATGACAGGCTGTAAGTAAATTCCTGCGATTGGGTAAGTCATTGTGCCAACAGTCGAGGGATACTGGTTTAAAAAAAGGCTTGGAAGTGCTTAAAAAGCTGATCTTTTTTCATAGACTCCATAAAAAAAATCAGGGAAGACCCGATTCCTCTTCCAGGCTGATTGAGGCTGGCACCATTACGGGAGGCATATCGTAGCAAAAGCGTGGGAAAACCCGGAACACTGCAGAGTCTCCATTCTTGCAGCCAAAGTTTTAAAAATCATTCAACCAAACAAGCATGAAGTAGAGTTTCCATTCATGCAGCCACAGCTAAATAAACATTAAACCACTCAAGCATGAAAAATATAAACAAACTCTAGCAAAAAAAATTAACTGCCTATTGAACAGCTGTGTAAACAGACAAGATTAAGTGCTGCAAGCAAAATAAACACAGAACACTGACAAACACCTGCTCCTCTCCATCCAAGCAGCTAGTCTAAAGAACAGCAAGTTTCTTAAAGAGGAAACAACGCAGTGTGAATAGAACAAGTTTTCAAACCAGTTTCAAACCACAAATAGAAGTCATAATAAGTACAGTGTTGCAGACATACAGACAGAGTTGAACATAGTTGAATAAAGACCTGAAAGCAATAGAACAGTAGAAAGATGGATATCAAATTTCCCAGCATGAACTGGAAGGCCATTGATATTCAATCCAAGTTCCAACTTTTTAAACAAAGAATGCGGTTATACTTCACAGACTAAGTGATTGCAGAACCAGAGAAGCAAGCTGTAAACATACTATTAGCAGTTGGAAATGAGGGATTACACAGAATCCACACCTCTGGCTTATCTGAAGAGGACCAGAAATATCCCACAAAGATATGGAAAGTGCTGGAAGTTCAGCTCCAATTAATGTGAATTTTAGAATTCACCATCTGGAATTAATGTCCTACAGGCAACATCCACAGGAATCAATAGACCAGTTTGTCAGTAGATGCTGTAGTAAGGGCAACAAATGTGATTTATCAGAAACTGAGCTGTCAGACTGGCTAATGGGGCTGGTAACTGTCTCCACAACTACTGAGGTTTTTTCAAAAAGACCCGTTGGGGGAAAAAGGTCACAGCATTGATGCGCTGTTAGAAGATGGCAGGAAATATGAAGCCATTGTAGCTGGACAACAGTACCTGCATTAGATGAAGCCAACAGTATCAGCATGATAACCAGGTTGAAAAGAGCAAACAAGCTGTGTAGTAAGTGCGGTTTTCCCACTCATGGCAAAATTTTCCTACATTTCAAGACCTGTACAAGGCATGCGGTGCAAAAGGACACTGGGCCCGCCTATGCAAGAAATCTGGCTCCAAAGGGTGGCACAGTGGCGCAGTGGTTAGCACCGCAGCCTCACAGCTCCAGGGACCCGGGTTCGATTCCGGGTACTGCCTGTGTGGAGTTTGCAAGTTCTCCCTGTGTCTGTGTGGGTTTTCTCCGGGTGCTCAGGTTTCCTCCCACAAGGCAAAAAGACTTGCAGGTTGATAGGTAAATTGGCCATTATAAATTGTCACTAGTGTAGGTAGGTGGTAGGGAAATATAGGGACAGGTGGGGATGTTTGGTAGGAATATGGGATTAGTGTAGCATTAGTATAAATGGGTGGTTGATGTTCGGCACAGACTCGGTGGGCCGAAGGGCCTGTTTCAATGCTGTATCTCTAATAAAAAAAATAAATAAATAAAGACGCAGCCCAAAGTCACAGTAGGACGCAAGCAAACAGAAGACAGGCACAGCAACAGGGAAAAGCAGCAAGACAAACTCCAGAGACCTGCATAAATGCAAGCTGATACACGAAGTCCACAGTGAAACAGACTTGAGAAAAAACTGAGAGGAGTGATTCTCAGCCAGAAGACATTGTGTTGAAGAAGTGAAATAACTGGAAGCTTGCGCTACCATTATCATCACATGCCCAAAGAAAGCTGACAAGCAAACACACACTCAGGGTTAAAATTGACACCAGGGCTAGTGCAAATATCTTACCAGTCTGAATTCTGAAGGATATGTACCCGACTTGTTGGAAATCAGTGATACAACTGACAACTGCAATGTTATCTGCATACAATGGGTCACGCATCCCTTGCAGTGGCACACTGACAATTCAAAGCAGCTATGGAAAATAGGCATAGAAACCACAAATATTTTACCTGGTAGACACAAGCGGACCAGCAGCGGCAGGACTACCAGCATGTAAGGACCTCAACATCATGACCATCCACGAGATCACCAAGGTACCCACTACAGCAGAAGAGACCAAGGGTACTCGCATTGAGTCACCGTTTCTCCAGGATATCTGGTTTGGAGAGTATCAGCCCCTTCTCAGAGATACCACACCAAGAGAATGAAGATCCAAACTCTGATGGTGAAAGTTCTTTATCAACAAGTAGTGTTTCCTCACGCTCCAGCGACTCAAAAGAAGAGATTGATGTTGTCACTACTGAGAAGCAAAGGCTGGGGGTGGGGAGCATTGCCAAAGTGAAATCTCCAAGAACTGTAACCCGCTCGCAGACTCTGATCAGCATCAAACGGTGCAGTCTGGAAATCCAGCAACAGCACAACTATGCCACGCCCTCACCTCAGCTCTCTAGAGAACCGCCAGCCCCACAATGAACCAGAATCGACAGATACCTCCATGAGGCCAAGTACTTCTCCCCCAACAAGTCTTCAACCTTGAGCCCCAGGCCTTCAGACACAAAGGATGAGGAGAGGCAAAGGACATGCAATGTCCTCAAGAGGCAGAGGAGGAATGAGTTGAACCATTGTCTGTTAGCTCTTCGAAATGAGGTGTCAGAAGTTTCCAGGAATGCCAAGACCTCAAAAGTGGTCATCCTGAGAAAAGCAACAGAGTATACTAGCAGGCGGAAGGCAGAGAAACAGAAACTGAATGCAGAGAGGGAGAAACTTCAGAAAAACAACAATAGATGAGACGCAGATTCCCCAAGCAAGAGTTGTCAAACCACCAAAATGATATATGGACTTTTAAGCTTCTATGCTTGTAAATTTTATAATCAATATCCGTATAACTAATTTTGATGTTATCTAATGTTATGTGTTTTTACTTGTAGCACACAAGACATATCTTTGGAAAGAAAGGGGATGTTGTATGATTGCCTTAAGAGTAATGTCCCTTTAAGAACTCAGTATGCTAATGTGCTAAGTACCAGTATGTGGTCATGTGACTACAAGCCATAGTCACTCTGCAACTGTAACATCCAGATGAAGGTTCTGTAAATAGTTTGTGCTGTGCTGTATATAATAGGTTAGCTGTAATAAACCTGCTAGAGATCTTCAATGCATCTCATTTATGTTGCATCTGACAACATTAAGAACTCACTACACTGTTCACTTCTAGACAGCCATAAGGTTGGTTCTGTCTTGGTGGCAATGATTTATCACCAATGTATAATGCTACAGGAGATGTACATGGTGCATCCCAAGATATTTAATATATAACAAACTTTTAATATACCTTTATTTCTGCAGATCGATAGTATAATGTACTTCCAGCTTCTCTTACATAAATAGCAAAATATCTGGTTGAAGTTGTGTAAATAGTGTATTCTGAAATCTTGGGAGGTGCAGAAATGTCCTCTGGGCAATTCATAATCACAAGGGATCTATTTACTCCGAACCAGAAATTCCAGCACATCAAAAATATTTCCACTGCAAATGCCAATATAACAAAGCATTACCACATTCCTCTGAGACCCCTGACTGTCAGTTCAATCATCATTCCTATGAAGATGTAGATGATTTTTAACTCGTGTACCCACACAGAACAGTGATTCTATGTCCATTTTATGCCTCCCAGTCAATATTTCAATACCAAATTTTCATCATCCGGAAGCCCTTTTAACTAATCTGCCTTGACTGAACACTCAAACATGTCAGATAATAAATTTTAATTCAGTATTGATCTAACATGTTTCATGTTTTCCTGAGTTGAATTTGACCAGATTGCAATACCAACCAGTCTCTTATAAGCAGCAGAGTGAAGGTGCAGCCCCGAAAGTTCCACAGCTCCAAACACAATAATCTGCCATGCATCAACATCACTTGCACAAGCAATGATGCCAAATAGCAGCACTTCTCACTGCCGCTAGAACACTCGTTACCTGCCAAAGCCTTAACGGAAGCACCGATGCTGGCATTGATGAAGCTTGGAAGTCACTAAGCTCAATCATCTGTGAAGCAGCAGAGGCATCATTTGGTAAAGGCGGAACCCGTAACAAGGTCATTGATGCAAAAAACAAAGCCTACATGATGCACAACATAAACCCAATAGCTAAGTCACTGCATGACCCGAAAGTAGCCAAGACAACCATGCAAAAAAGAGAGATACTATGGTAACAATCACTGGATCAGCTTATGTCAAGAAATTCAGATTGCATGTGACAAAGGAAATCTATGAGCTATGTACGAAGGGATCAAGAGAGCGGCTGGCCTTGCCAGAACCAAAGTTGCTCCCCTGAAGTCGGCAGATGGTGAAGTACTCACCGACAGAAGTAAACAGATGCCTCATGGGGCTGAACACTACTGTGAGCTGTACACCTCCCAGTCTGCATTTGATGCTCTCCTGCAAATTGCTGTCATGGAGCAGTTAGATGAAGAACCCTCATCACTGGAGCTCGAGAAGGCCATAGACCACCTAGCATACAGAAGGGCACTAGGCAAGGATGGAATCCCAGCCAAACTACTCTAGGATGGAAAGTTCCATCAATTGCCATACCTTTATGACCTTTTCCTTCGCTGCTGGAAAGTAGGTTCTGTTCCACAGAAGATGCATGATGCCAAAATCATCACACTATACAAAAACAAAGGCGACAGAGGAGACTGCAGCAACCAAGGGGACATCTCCCTCCTTAGCATCACAGGGAAGGCCTTTGCTAGGGTCATACTTAAAAAAACTCCATTTACTTGTCAATTGAGTGTACCCAGAAGCACAGTGCAGTTTCTGTACCAGCAAATCTACTGTGGGTATGATCTTCTCCATACGCCAGCTACAAAAGAAGTGTAAGGAACAGAGTATAGCCCTTTACTTTTGAAGATCTCACCAAGGCATTCGACACAGTCAGCAGAGCAGGGCTGTACAAGATTTTGGGAAAAATTGACTCTCCACCAAAGCTCCTCAGTCTCATCCGCTCCTTCCATGACAACATGCACAGCACAGTACAGTTTTATGGCTCCACACCCGACAGTTTTGGAGTGAAGAATGGAGTGAGACAGGGCTGTGTCCTAGTCCCCACTCTGTTTGGCATCTTCCTCTCCATGTTTCAGACCTTCGCCTTCCCTGCAGATATGGAAGGAGTCTACTTGCACACTAGGTCAGACGGCAAGCTCTACAATCTATCAAGGCTGAAAGCAAAGACAAAAATACATCACGTCCTGATCAGAGAACTCCTCTACTCTGATGATGCTGTGCTATTCGGTCACACGGAAACTAAGCTACAAATTGTCATGGACTGTCTCTTCCATGCCCATAACTTGTTCTCCTTGACTATAAGTGTCAGGAAAACTGTGGTCATGGGACAAGGTGTTGCATCTCCATCCATGATCACTGTAAATAACACACCCTGGAAGAGCTTAGAAAATTCTGTTACCTTGGGTCCAACGTTACAGACTATCTGTCCCTTGATGTAGAGCTCGGTACACACACAGGGAAAGCAGCTACCACCTTTGGCCAACTTGCCAAATGTGCATGGAATAACACCAAGCTGACCCTTAGGACCAAGTTGATGGTTTATAAGGCCTGTGTTCTCAGCATCTTGCTGTATGGCTGTGAAACATGTGCGAAATACAGCTACCAGGAAAAGAAGCTCTATAATTTCCATCTTTACTGTCTGCAGCACATTATGGGTATATCCTGGCAGGACAAAATCACAAATGTGACAGTTCTCTCAAAGGCAGAGCTCCCAAGCGTGATGGCACTAATCAAACAGAGATGGATTTGGTGAATCGAACACATCCGCAGGATGGAAGACTGTCGGATACCCAAGTATGGTGAGGTAGCTGGAGCCGAATGACCAATGGGCCGCCCAAATCTCCGCTTTAAGGATGCTTGCAAGCATGACATGAAGGCCCTAAATGTTGACTATCACACTTGGGAGTCGCTAGCAGACAAAAGAGGGAAATGGCGACATATCCTGTGGACTGGTGTGCATCATGACGACCAGTTGCTACAGCAGCTTGGCAACAGGCACCAACGTCAAAACCAACAACTCACAGCGTCACTTGGCAACTTCCTATGCAGCACTTGTGGCAGAACCTGCCATCAACAAAGGTGCACCAAAAGAAGACACCCCAGCTAAATGGATTGTTTGCTGTCTGCCCTTTCATATATAGGATGCCAACCCCAGGGTGGAACTCTATAATCAGAGCTGAGTTTGACCAGGTTATGGGAGACTATTAGACTCCATTTTACTAGCTGAATAGGTAAATCTTAGGTGAGGCCCTGACATGAGTAACTTGATAAATATACACCTTTTTCATTATTTCCAAGTTTGCAACTGAAAACAAACATGCCCCAGCCTCAGGAATCCTGGCAGGTAAAAGGTGGTGGGTAAAGCCAGATCCATGGGGTAAGAGCAAAATACTGCGGATGCTGGAACTCTGAATTGAGAACAGAAAGGGCCAGAAATACTCAGCAGGTCTGGCAGCATCTGTGGAGAGAGAAACCGAGTTAACGTTTCAGGTTTGCGACCCTTCATCAGAACAGGGGGATTGCTGAGTAATTCCGGCACTTTCTGTTCTCATTCCATGAGGTAAGATTATTTACAGCACTGCTTGTGAGCCTGGAGGAGCAGGAGTGTTTCTCCCACTCAGCAACTTGACCTCCACGTGGTTAAACCCCCCAATAAGCTGACGACCCCCCCCCCCCCAAAGATACCTGATACCCCCCCCCCGAATGATGTCCAGTCCCCCCTGTGATGTTCAACCCCTCCTTGCAATGTCCGGCTCCCGGCCCCCCCACCCAGTGATCTGTATCAACCCTCGCAATGTCTGACTCCTCCAGTGATGACCAAACCCTCCCTCAATGTCCAACCCCCATAATGATGACTGACAGCACCCCCCTCCGTGATGTTTGACTCCGTAATGTCCGACCCCCCACCACCCCCCCCGTGATGTCTGATGCCCTCCATGATGTCCGAATACCTTGTAACCTCATGCCTTTGTTACTTCTAGAATTGACTATCCCACATTCTACTCTCCATAAACTTGAGGTCATCCAAAACTCTGCTGCCCACATCTTAACTCGCACCAAGTCCCATTCCCCTAGCTCCCCTGTGCTCACTGACCTACTTTGGCTCCCGGTCAAGCAACGTCTTGATTTTAAAATTCTCGTCCTTGTTTTCAAATCCCTCCATGGTCTCACCCCTCCCGATCTCTGTAATCTCCTGAACCCTCCTAGATATCTGCGTTCCTCTAATTCTGGCCTCTTATGCATCCCTGATTTTAATCGCTCCACCATTGGTGGCCACGCCTTCAGTTGCCGAGGCCCCAAGCTCTGGAATACCCTCCCTACACCTCTCTGCCTCTCCACCTCACTTTCCTTCTTTAAGACACTCCTAAAAACCTAACTCTTTGACTAAGCATTTGGTCATCTGATCTAATATCTCCTTATGAGGCTTGGTCTCACTTTGTTTTATAATGCTGCTGTGAAGCGCCTTGGGAGATTTTATTACGTTAAAGGCGCTCCATAAATATAAGTTAATGTTGTTGTGATGTCCAACCCTCTGCTCTCTGTGTTGTCTGAACCCCTCGTAATGCTCAACAGCAATCCTGCCATGATGTCCAACCCCACCCCCATGATATCTGACCATCCTGTGATGTCCAATCCTGCCCTGTGATGTCCCAACTCCCCTGTGATGTCCAATCCCCCCATGATGTATGACCTCACCCCTGCCACGTGATATCTGACCCCCCCCTGCAATGTCCAGCTCCACTCTCACCCCCCTCCGCCCCACACATGATATCTGATTCCCGCCGCGATATCTGACTCCTCAAGCATTACCCAACCATGCCTGAAAGGGTGGTAGAACAGATTTGATACTAACATATTGAATTGGATCAGTACTTGAAAAGGAAAAATTTGTGAGGCTATGGGGAAAATGGGACTATTGGATAGCACTTTCAAAGAGCTAGCACAGGCCTGCTGGGCCACATGGCCTCCCTCTGTGCTGTAAGATTCTATGATTCAATGAAATGAATTCAAATGATCAAACCAACCTTTACATCATGGTGAGTGTGTGTTCTTAAAAATTACTTATAAACAAATATTTCCAGGAAGATTGAGCCCTGTTATGCAAGACAATGTCTGGTAATTATCTTATTGAGGGAGTTCAATAACTGCTCATTGTGCATTTTTGACTGCCTGAGTTCTGCAATTATGTTCTTTCATTTTAAATGAAAATATATTACCTGTAATTGTACTGAGTTCACTGCCGCATGCTTCATCTTGATTCTCTGAAAACATTGGAAAATAATGTTCGTTGTTCAGTAAACATGTTTTCCAGTCTTCCTGATTTGTTTTTCATAGCAACAACCCTCCTATTTAATTCCATTTGAAGAATCCTAGCCACAGAGGCAGACCTTCAGGAACTACAGAGAGATCAATTTGCTATATATCAAAGCTCATGTACTTCTGCCTGTGAATCCTAAAATAGTGTAAATACACCATAACAACAACATGCTCTTCAGTGTAAGATAAACAGAGCACAGTGTAATGTGGCATTTGATTTCTTTGTACTCTTCTTTGCAGACTTAGAGGTGACCTGATAGAGCTCTCTAAAATTATGAATGGATTGGACAGGATAGATGTGGAGAGAATGGGCCTGATTTTAATCCATTCAAAACCCACACGTTTGCACAGAGTTAAAATTGGTCCCATTCAATGTTTCACTTGTAGGGAAATCCAAAACTAGGGACCATAAATACAAAATTGTAACTCATGAATCCAATAGGGAAATAAGGCCAAATTTCTTTCCTTGGAGAATGGAACTCACGACCACAGAATGTGACTAAGGCAAATGCCTTAAATGGTTTCAAAAGGAAATTAGACGAATACATGAGAGAAAAGAGAATAGAAAGATCTGCTGGAAGGCTGAGATGAGATAGGTAGATTGGGAAGAGACTTGTGTGGAGTATGAAAACCAGCACAGCAGAATGACCTGTTTCTGTGCCACATGTTCTATGTAATTCTATGTAATCATCTCTTTCTTTCTCGCCCTTCTCTCTGGAAGGTGCTGACTGTTGTTGGGGTTTGGGACCTAGGCTGCTAATATGTTGAACAAGTGACCATTCTTCATGCCCATATATTGAGTGTTGCCAAACTGTTCTACTGCGGAGGTTATCACAGGCCCGAGCCCCATCTTTTCATCACCTCCAGTTTCCACACAGGACGAGAATTTGGATGGCGCTGAATACATTACATGGTCACAGGGACTGAATAATATTGGTTCACCTACCTCACTATCATTGTTTCAGTGCTGTATCTCTAAATAAATAAACGGGTCTGTAACTAGCAGTGCTGCTTATTGGCTGCATGCCTGCCTGCGGGTGTGAGAAATCAAACATCTCTGATGCCATTTAAAGGCACCCTGCACTTCTTAAAGGGGAGGTCTCCTTTGGCTGCAGAAAGCAAGAAAGTGCTTTATAAGGGTAAGAAATGACTGAAAGAGCTGCAGAACCAAGGATCGCTGGATTTTTAGATGCAGCGTTCGAGGTCCTCAATAAGGAGGTCAGCAGGAGGAAGGTGATACTCTTCCCATCTTCACCACACCAGCTGACCCCCCCCCACCACCACCACCACCCTCCAACAGGAAAGAAGGCCCTCCAGGCATGTTCTGCAGAGACAGTGGGAAGAAATTGAAGAAATGAAAAACAAGAGCATTGCTGTTTTTGCCTACACTGCAGAGTACTCTGCTTCTCTGGTTACGAAATTGCTGCAAATTTTGCTACTTAACTAGAAATACTAATCTAAATTCAAAAATTAGATAAAAGGACAGGATGCATGACATAAAAATTGGGACTAAGTTACATCAGTGCGTTCTAACCTCACTTCATCTGAAGATTACACTTGGCAACCCCATGGGAAATCAACCAATATAAAATGATATTAAAAATTATGACAGGCTGAGATAAATCAGACAAGGAAAAAACTGTTCCCATTAACTAATGGTACAAGGACTAGGGGACACAGATTGAAGGTTTTTGGCAAGAGATGCAGGGGGAATATGAGGAAGAAGTTTTTTTACACAGCAGGTGGTAATGACCTGAAACTCACTGCTCACAAGGGTGGTGGAAACGGAGACGATCAGTGATTTCAAGAGGAAGTTGGATGACCACTTGAGAGAAATAGACTTGCAGGGCTATTGGAATCGAGCGGCAGAGTGAGACTGAACTGGATAGCTCCAAGGAGAGCCAGCATGGACAAGATAGGCCGAATGGCATCCTTCTGTACCGTAAATGACTCTATGACTATGTTCTAACTGGTCTTAAAATAGGTTGGATGGGTGATTTACTTTTTTTGCCACTTCTCCACAATTTTTTTCTCAACTCTATATTATCTTCATTTTATTTCTTTTATCATGTTCTCTTCTCAGTGTTTCAATTTTCCCCAGTTCTCCAGTCTCTCCTCTCTTTACATCGATCTGTTCATGAGATTTTTATTTTGTTTCTCTCGGTATGGTTTTCCCCTTCCTTTTGTTTAGAGATTTCATAATTAAAGCTGGCAAAATTTGTTTTGGCTGTTGATTCTGCCCCATGCTAATCTGTATTCTGAGAACCCACATTCACATGGCTCTTGTGCTGTCTTTTGACTGTCTGTTGCAGATGAATCAAAGAAATGAACCATGATATCGAGCACACCAGGGATTGTAGCTGCGTAACTATGGATTTGCATTTTGGCTAAAATGTGGGGCATGTCAAGAATTAAAGTTTCAAGTCAATGAAAGTAATTGAAGAAACTATAAGAACCAGGACATTTCTAAATATGCATTTTAATGTCTTATGATGAGACATTCATGGTCCATTATAGAGAGTACCCAGCTAGTGATACAAATATAGACCATTACTCACCTATTGGCCTGAGTTTTATTCACGTGCCGCGCTCCTCGGCAGCGCACTTTACTCGGCGGCCTTCTGACACAGGTGGGGGATGGCTGCCGCATCCATGGCAACGGTGTCTGGCTCCACTGCGCAGGCGCTGGTGCCATTTTTAAAGGGCTTTGAGCCCTTAGCAGAGATTTTAATTTTTAAAGGGAGCAGGACTTTAACTTTTAATAAAAACAGTAAATTTTACATCAAAAGGTCACTTCCACACCCCCCTCCCAATGATCACACAATAAATCTATTTCCCTCTCCCCCTCAAAAACCATTCTTGACAGTCCCGAACTTTAAACCCTAAACTATGCACTCTTTGCCCTTCAACCCCTTCCCACAGCCAAGGAAAAATGTTTTCTCTGCTCCTCCACTACTCCCACCCTGAAAACTTTATTCCTCTCCCTGCCCTACCAGGTTCTCGCCTCGGAACTCCATATGGAGTTCCGAAGGAGCATGAAATGCGTTCGGAGTCGGTATAATCGGCGTGGGATGTCCAACACCTGCAGGTAAGTTTATTAGCATCTAATTTAGGTTAATTTGAATATGCAGATGAAGGGCCCACAGCCAGTGTGGGGGGGGGGGGGCCGCACCGAGGTCCCCCGCTGCCAGTAATATGCGGCAGGCCCTTCTTGACATTGCGGGGAGAAGCCCGCCTCTCCCCGCAAAATCTTACCAGCCCCCGCACTATGACCCGCAACGTCGAGGGGCCAGTAAAAGTCAGCACATTATCTATTTCTTGCAATAACTGGTTAGATGCTCTTTCTTGTTGTGGATCAATGATCATGAATATGGATATGACTGCAACAGCCTTTCCTGGAAAGGAGGAAATAATAATGGGCCACAAATGTGATCCGATTTATTGTATTGCTAAATGTCAATAAATGCTCGGACCTTGCCACTCTTGTCTGTGTTAGTTACATTATTATTTGCCTGTGATCTAAAGTGCAATATGCTCTTAAAAGGCACATGAACTTTCGGACTGTTTTGACAGCCGACTATTGGCTGTGGTTTGACTTTTTAACATAAGCAGTTACTGGAAGATGCAACGTCAATTAATCAGTTGAAAACTATTTTCTTGGGGATGGAAAGTAAGTAGTTGGGTCATACATTTCCCAACATCACCAAGCTGAGTGTAAAAGCATACTTAAAAGAAATGGAACTAATTGTCTACGTCATTACGGTTAATTTGATCTTTCCAGTGCAAAATTTGAGCTCTCGAGGTTTACTGTTGATGGAAACAGGAATACTTTAACTGAACTAAGTGAAACATCGACTCTTGGCAGTTATTTTAAAATACATTTCTAATTAGAATCAATATTTATATTGAACTGTCTCACTGTTTTCTTAGAAGAAATCTTCCTAATGAAAGGGCCAACAGTCAACGAGAGCCAGGATTTTACCCGGAAATATAAATGCATGCATTGTGATTCTCCAGTGCCTGCACAATCTGGAAAGGTTTTATTTGTTTCCTCTTTCTCATGGAAATTAAGAAAACATAAGTATATCGTGGGAAAACTATTGAATGCTTGGAAAGGTTGAAGAATTTAAATAAAATATTCTGGATCAATTTAGAAAAGAAAAATTATTAATCGGATAATTGTAAACAGAAAGAAGAACTAAAAGCATCCAAAGTTAATATTTTCCAGAGATTGGAGTCACTTTCTAATGGGCTCTGCTTGATCAAAAGCATCAAAGCCATATTTATAAAGACTCTATGTCATCCTTCATTATACTGACAATGTCAATACCCAGCAGGGATTGTCCAGATAATCACGTACAATCTTAACACCAATAAAATGACAACCTGGTGCTCTGACTTCAGTGGAGAAATTACAAAACAAGTCCATAATTTCCTATTAAATGAACTTTGATATTCCACCAGATGGCCATTGAATAGGTCGTTAATAGAATAATGAATGAAATATATCAAGTAAAACGTGCAATCCAAATCAGTGCTTAACAGAAGTTTATATCTCTGCACTTTTTAAAGTGAATTTTGTGCCCATCAGCGTGAAGAATGTTACTGCTGGAGAATGAAATGCTTCTTCACTTTGTTGCACTCAGTACCAGCATAAAGCACTCCCTGATTCAGTACACTACGGGTTACATAGCACATAGAACCTTGGTGCGGGAGTGACATCAGGCTGGTAGTTATTTTTGTGGACCCAGGCAGCACTCTTGCTCCTGCTATCCCCACAAAAATCAAAATCATAAATTGGTTTTGCCATTTACTGAGCAGCTCGGTATATGAACATACGAATTAAGCAGAAGTAGGCCATTTGGCCCCTCGAGCCTGCTCCACCATTCAATAAGATCATGGCTGATCTGTTTGTGTCTCAAATTCCACACTTCCCTCTACCCCCGATAACCTTTGATTCCCTTGCCTAACAAGAATCTATCTACCCCTGCCTTAAAAATATTCAATAACCCTGCCTCCATCACCTTCTGAGGCAGAGAATTCCAAAGTCACACAACCCTCTGAGAAAAAAATATCACCTCATCTCTGTCATAAAAGGGTGACCCCTAATTTTAAAACAGTGCCCCCACAAGAGGAAACATCCTTTCCACATCCACCTTGTCAAGACTGTTCAGGATCTTATATATTTCAATCAAGTCTCCCCTCACTCTTCGAAACTTCAGTGAAAATAAGCCCAGTCTGTCCAACCTTTCCTCAGAAGACAACCCGCTCATTCCTGGTATCAATCTAGTAAAACTCTTCTGAACCGCCTGCAACGCATTTACATCCTTCCTTAAATAAGGAGACCAAAACTGCACACATTATTTGAGATGTGGTCTCACCAATGCTCTGTATAACTGAAGTATCACATCCTTACTTTTATTTTCAATTCCTCTCGTAATAAACGATAGCATTTCATTAGCCTTCTTTATGATTTGCTGTACCTGCATACTAACTTTTTGTGACTCACGCACTAGAACACCTAGATCCCTCTACACCTCGAAATTCTGCAGTCGTTCTCCGTTTAAGAAATACTCTGCTTTTTTATTCATCCTGCTAAAGTGAACAACTTCACATTTTCCCACATTATACTCCATCTGCCAGGTTTTTGCCCACTCACTCAACCTATCTCTATCAGTCTGCAACCTCCTTGCGTCCTCTTCACAATATACTTTCCTACCTATCTTTGTGTCATCTGAAAATTTAGCTACCAAACCATCGCTTCCCTCATCTAAGTCATTGATATAAATTGTAAAAAGTTGAGGCCCCGGCACAGACCCCCGCACG
This sequence comes from Heterodontus francisci, assembly GCF_036365525.1. NCBI lineage: Eukaryota > Metazoa > Chordata > Chondrichthyes > Heterodontiformes > Heterodontidae > Heterodontus > Heterodontus francisci. The sequence goes on along the minus strand of NC_090378.1, from coordinate 94,107,205 downwards.
GGACTCCACCTGTCTCATCCTGCCAATCAGAAAAGGACACAAAGGATCCATGATATCAATAAACAAAGCATGTGCAGAGCACCTGAAAATGCAATTGGCTCTCCTGCTCGCTTAGTTACAAATCTTCCTGAAAATTGCATCAGGTGGGCCTTAGGCATCAATGAGGTGCCTTTTTGCTTTCGCTTTTCAACTGCTGGCCATCCATTTCTCAGGCAAAAAACAGGTGATAAGCAGTTGAAAATCACCCTCATAGAATTTTACAGCAGAAGAGATGAACATTCAGCTTATCATGCCTGTACTGGCTGTCAGAGAGCTAGCCACTTAATCTCATTCCCCTGCCCTTTTCCTGTAGCACAGAACATGATGAATACTCCTCGCTTTTCTGTACATTGTTTTAAGACATTTACCTCTACTCCTTGTTATAGCCCTCTCTGGCATTCCCACTTCTCTTGATCTTCCCTCCTTCCTTTCCCTGTTGTCAATGTTCAAAATGCCCCACTTTCGTCATACTGAAAATTAAGGGCTATAATTTCTCAATCAGGACTTCATGTGATCATTGCTTGTGCCCAATTGGGGAATGAAGAGCAACATTTTATTTGAAATATTGCTCTCTCAGCATATCACCAAGTCATTTTTAAAAAAAAATTCATTCATGGGATGTGGGCTTTGCTGGCTAGGCCAGCATTTATTGCCCATCCCTAATCGCCCTTGAAAAGGTGGTGGTGAGCTGCCTTCTTGACTGCTGCAGTCCACGTGAGGTAGGTAGACCCACAGTGCTGTTAGGAAGGGAGTTCCAGGATTTTGACCCAGTGACAGTGAAGGAACGGCGATATAGTTCCAATTCAGGATTAACAAGTCTTCACCAGTGGCCAGAGCACTTGAACTGTGAAGCAATCATTCTCAGCATCCTACATGCAACTATCCCCAGGATAGTCAGACTATCAGGCTGTCCCACATCCATATAGATTTGAACATTTTATCGTGCTAAAAATATTAATGGTAAAGTTCTGAAAGGACATCAAGATGGTTGTAAAGAGTAAGTAGAGGAACAGGTTAATCAAGAAGTGGATGTGACGCCAAGAAAAAAACTGTGAATTTTAGCAATAACATCTTGAAGCTTTTGGTTGTAACTGCCAGTGATAATGGCGATAATTGTGTTGTGCTGCGTATTTATCTGTAATGTGAATGTTATATTGTCCTACGCTTTCTGAATGAGACATGTGTAATGGAGCGATAGAGTAAATAAGTACCAGATCAGCAATTTGGACCAATTTTGACTCATTTCCATTTTTTTTTCAATATCCACCTTTAATAATAATATGCACATTATTTACATAAGAGTATTCTTTTCACAAAATTTTATAACGGCCTGGTGATACATGAAAAATAGAGGGTGAGATATTGGTTTAGGCCTAATTCCAGGCCCAAAATAGGCAAAGGGCTTAGAATGTGCTCCAGGAGTCGGAAACCTGAGGTTCATTTGAAATTGGGCCTCGTCAGCATATTTCCAGCGAGCTTCAAATGGGGCTGATAGTGGCAAATGGCAGTGGGGAGGGGTGATGGCAGGTGATGAGGGGTGGGCCAGCAGCAGCCTACAGTAATGCTGTGGAGTTAGGAGGAGGCATATCAAGGTAAATTAAAAAGTTAGATCAGTTTGTTTGCAGCCTCCAGCAAACCTGTTAATGACCACTGTTCAGGTTATTGAAGATGCCAAAGACCTGAGCGGACCTATGTGCAACATGGCCTAATTTCTCTCCCAGGATGTCCCAACATCCCAAATGATTTAAAGATGTGTAGGTCAAAATTCATAGGGCAATAGAACTTAGCAACTGAGCAGATCAATAGTAAACCCCATGTATTGCTGGGAAAAGGAAAATAGTACATTGATACTAAACATTCCATGTATTATTACAATAAAAATGCCATTGAATAAGGCAATGAAGGAAGAAAAATGTAATTTTAAGATTTGGTCCAGCATTGAAAAAATTAAGAGTATAAAGCAACGATTGCTAATGTTGGGCTGTAAAAATTGATCTATAAAATAGACGTGTGGAGATACTGGCACATTTTGAAGCACTAGTGAGAACTTACACAAAGTATTATGTCTGAACCTGGTTATCATGTTTAAAACAATTGAAAATTCAGAGAGGTGCTAAGAAGGATAATTTCTGAGGAAACAAAAGTTTAAATTAAGGATATTATCCATGTTTATAAAATAATGTAAGGAATCAATAGGTACATGCAGGTTAATCACGTAAAACCAAGGCAGAGTATATTGAAGGATATCATGAGCTGGAAGCACAAAGAACATTCAGAAAAATAACTTCTTTACACCTGGAGTCACTTACTTGCAGAATAGACTATCAACCTGTTCTACGAATGCTGAGTTAGTTGAAGTGTTGGGAAAGGGAACTGAATGCATTTTGAAAAGTAAAGGGATATGAGTTAGGGGTAGGAAAATTATTTCTCAAAAATCACAACAGTTTCTGAAATGGAGCTTGAAGGATGAGACAAGCTGGGTGGCTGATCGGAGATCCTAAAATTCTTATGTAAACATCAAAATGAATCCAAAATCTCAACACCTTTCCAACCCCATTTTCAGTGGATTTAGTTCAGAGTTTGAAAATAAAATCACATCAAGCATGACTGCACATATTCAACTATGCTCGGTTTAGACCTAAACCGAAGAAAATCGTTTTCATGACTATATTTGGCAATTAAAGTTCTCAGTAGTAAAAGGAAATCCTTTCAGTTGATCCTCTGAGAGTTAAAATTAATTTTGAATCCAAACCAGTTGACTCATGTTTAGAATTAACTTTGTGAGAAAAAAACAGAAAACATCCACTGAAAGCCGAGCAAATTCATAATTGTGATTGGAATACCTAGTGTTTACAGTTTAAAGAAACCAAAAGAAACAACTGTAAAGAACCCACTGCCTTATAGTGCAAATGTGCTCAGTATCCTCCTTCTTAACCTTTCAGTAATAAAGAAAGACATATATATATATATATATACATACATACATACATATAATGAAGTACATTTTCCTTAAAGTGTAGTCAGTGATGTAATTAGGAACCGCGGCAGCCAATTTGCACACAGCAAGCTCCCACAAACGGCAATGAGTTAATAGCCAGATAATATGTTTTAGTGATGTTGGTCGAGGGATAATTATTGGCCAAGATGTTGAACTCCCTGTTCTTTGATATGGTGCAATAGGATCTTTTACATCCATCTGATAGAGCAGATCGGCCCTCAGTTTAATATCTCATCCGAAAGTTTGCCCTTCTGACAGTGCAGCACCTGGGTGCTTCAGCTTAGATTATGTGCTCATGTCTCTGGAGTTGAACTTGAACCCATGAACTTTGCAAGAGTGCTGCCCACTGATCCATGGCTAACTAACTTTCAAAAGTGAGTATTTCACTCGAAAGGCGAAGTATAACTGATTTTATATGTTCTGGTCACTGCATTACAGGAAGGATGTAATTGCACTAGAGAAGGTACAGAGGAGATTTGCAAGATGTTGGCAGGAATAGAGAATTTTAACTATGAGGAAAGATTAGGTAGTTGGAATTGGTTTTTTTGGAACAGAGGAGGCACAAGGGAGATTTAATTGAGGTATATAAAATTATGAGGGACCTAGATAGAGCTGATAGGAGGGGCAATTTTCCCTTAGCAGAGTAGTCAATAACCAGGGGACATAGATTTAAAGTAATTGGTAAAAAGATTAGAGGGAAGTTGAGGTGAAATATTTTCACCCAGAGGGTGGTGGGGGTCTGAAGCTCACTTCCTGAAAAAGGTGATAGAGGCAGAAACCCTCATTGCATTTAAAAAATATTTGGATACACACTAGAAGTGCCATAACCTACAGGGCCATGGACCAATAGCTGGAAAGTGGAATTAGGCTGTATAGCTCTTTATCAGCCGGCACAGTCACGATGGGCTGGATTTAATCGGCCCCCTGAGATGGGTTCGGAGATGGGGGGCCCATAGAATTGTAACAGTAGGTGGGCCGGTGGAGAGCCATTGCCTCCCCTTCGCAACACGATTTTGTCAGGAGTGGGATAGAGCCGACTGCAGCCTTCCCGTCCAGAGGCCAATTGAGGCCTTTAGTGGCCTATTAACAGCCACATAAGGGCCTCTTCCCCCCCGCCGCTGGGATTTAACCAGCAGCAGGGTGTGGTGGGGATGGGTGGTGGGTGCCTCCACCACACGGGGAGGTTGCCCAGTAATGCGGGACGGCCTCCCTGCAGGCTTGGAGGGCCCTCCTCCGTGGACAACATAGGGCACCCGCCAGGAAAAAAAACAGAGGTGAAACCCCCCTCCCTTTCCGCTAAATGCCCACCCTTCCCCACTCCCTCGCTGGGGCCTGCTGGTCTGGCCCGGTGAAACCTGCCTCACTTACCTTGGGTCCAGGGTTCCAATGCTGGGCCTGAGTGCAAGGCCTGCAGCTCTTGGAGGTGGGATCCCCGTCTTTAATGGGAAGGGGATCCTGAACGTGGTCACTTAAGTCCTGGAGCAATGTAAGAATGTGCCGGGGTGGGGGGGCTCGGAAAGGCCGAAGCAGGGATTCCTCCTCCACCTTTTCAGCCTGGCACCTAGAGTCCTGCTGCTGCCACAAAATCAAGCCAGATGGGTCAAATGGCCTCCTTCTATGCTGCAAATTTTCTGTGTTTCTGTTCCTATTTAACACTTTGTCAATTAAGATTGGATTGCAGGAGCTGCAACTTGCTGATTGGAGGGACAGCTTATTGATCCTTTCAGCTGCTGAGACCAGGGATTCAGATATCACAAAGCCTGCTCACAAATGTAGTTTGGTAGCCCATTGTTAGCAATTTGTTCAGTCAATTAAGAGTGTACCTAGCAGCTGGTGCAGTTTGGATGTCTGTAGAGGAATCATCAAGCCATGCCTGTGAGCTTCAGCAGAACTGCCTGATTCCAACGAAGACCCCATGGAGATTGAAGCCACTCAGCATTCTCAACAGCTAAGTCCTCCTTGCCTGAAGCCCTAAACTCAGACATAGTTTCTGAACAAATGCTCTCAATCTGTGACGGTCTATCTTTTCTGGATTTACCATGTTTGGGAATAATAGTAAGACAGCCAATAAGCTAATTGCTGCCAGGAGTCTGCTCCTACATAAATGTATCAGATTCATCAATCATTTTCCAACTTGCCATTTCCTGGAACAGATTACCAAAGCATGTGGTAAGTATCAACTCCATGCAGTCCTTCAAAAGAGAGCTAACCAAGATTGTGAGGGAAGGTGACATCTGAAGCGTTAGAAGGTAGCTGTGATTAGTGATGATAATCCTGGAGTTCGCTTGATTTGGGGAACAGAGAAGAGGCTCTTAAATTTTCCCTAATTAGGCCTCAGATTTATTCTATTTTTTAAACCAGTCCCAGAAGATTACATGATTGGGGAATGGATTGATGGTTCATGTATGTTTGTATAGACCTCGGACTATTTTGAGGGACTGCCCAAGAGCAGAGAATTGGCAAAAGCTGGTATGGATGATAGCGATGCTTGTCAGAATGAAGCTGCATTGCATTTATATCATGCAGTTACGCCACTGCAAAGAAGCCATAAAGGTTCAGTGGAGTCAGATATCACAGGGAAAAGCAGGCCAAGGTAGCTACTAAAATAAAGCCATGTCACCTACAGTTGCAGGGTTATCTATTAGAAGAAAAAGAAAGACTTGCATTTATATAGCTTCTTTTATGACTTCAGTACAGCCCAAAAAGTGATTTACAGCCAATTAAGCACTTTTTAAGGGTAGTCACTGTTGTAAAGCAGGAAACATGACAGCTAATTTTCACACAGCAATCTCCCACAAACAGCAATGTGATAATGACCAGATAATTTGCTTTAATGATGTTGAATGATGGGTAACTACTGGCTAGGACACTGGGGCATCTCCCCTGCTCTTCAAAATAGTGCCATGGGTTCTTTCACAACCACCTGAGAGAGCAGATGGGGTTTGGTATAACGTCACATCTGAAAGGAGGTAACATGCGATTAGGAAGAAGGCATACATACTGTCACAAAGGAGAAGTACCAGCAAACACACACACTGAATATACCTGAGTCACACCTGAAAAATGTATTAAATTTGGGCTCACTGACACGCTATGTGTTCTGACAGCTAATTTGAGGTGAGTTACAATATACTTGTTGGGCAGAAATATTGGATGCATGGATCCTGCTAGAAAACAAGAAAGACTTGCAGATGGGAAATGGGGACCAACTTTAAGAAGACCTGACTAGCTTCGATATAATAGTGTCATGAACATGTGCTATGCTGAATGCTGATTTTTTTTTAATCCATCGGTTGGAAAGCTGAATTAAACTTTGAAAAGAAATCAGGAGACAAAGAACTGATCAAAAGTTACTGCTAGCAGCTAAAATGGCCACAGCAATTTGCATCTAAATGCCGTACATACCAATGTATTGAGGTGGAGGCGTAGGTCTGGTAAATCTCCAACCAGAACAATGGCTTGAGAATTTTGAATGAGCTACCTGTCTTGCCTTCACTAACAAGACATTAAAGGCAATCCTGGAATATTAACACTGGTGGAGATGGAGTAAAATGGTGAAGATGGTGGAGAAAGAGTAAATACAGAAACAATGGGACCTGGGAGAGATTACAATTCTTATGCCTGATCTAATTAAGTTGCTAAAGAGAGAATACCCTGGGCCATCATGTGACAGACTCTCCATCTGTGTGCAACTAGCTGTTCCTTCTCTTTAGAGATAGACAAGCACTTGAGATGGACCAGTGAAGGATCCAAGTGGTGTCTCCCTCTCTCCCTCCAGGCGACCTTACAAGTTTGAACCCTGCCTGCCGGCTGCAAACATCCAAGCCTGTCATTGCTGCCGAAAAAGATCCTGGGAAGAAAACCATTTGGCATCATTGTCTCCAAGAAAACCCTGTGTTGGCCACATCTACCAGGCAGAAACTTCAGGACCACAAAGTTTAGCCGGAAGACAACTAAGTTACAAGACTCCACAGACTATATATTTTTTATTGTTACTGACTCTAATCCAACCAATCTAGTCTTCTCCACTCTGTAACCTATTTGTGTGTGTGTGTGATTCTCGTGTGTGTGTGTGTGACAGTTGGAGTGTAGTTTATTATTATATTTAGATCGGGTTTTTGGTTTTAAGTACAACAAACTAACCTCTTTCTTGTTTAAACTCAAGAAAACCTGTCCAATTGGTTCTTTTATGCTCATAGTGCATAGAGGGTTAAACACTTACTGAATTGGTAAACATATCCACTGCTTAAAAGAAATAAACCCTGTTGCAGTCAAACAAGGAGAGGGACAAGAGGGGAGCCTTTCAACCCCTCTTCACCTGATCATAACAATAGCAAAATAAAATAGGTAATTAAATTCTTAGATCTACATTCAACTGCTTTCTCCGATTATTAAGTGGATTCTCTGTTAAGAAAAGATATCGGAATAGGCCGACCATGCAGCAACCTGTTATACGTGTGCTGAGTGCTCGAAGTGCTGTGAATACATTATGGGACCGTCAAGCCACTTAATTTTTCAGAGCTGTTCTGCAAATCCATAATAGATTATGCCATGCTGTGTGCATGGGACTTCGGTACCCAATAATACAGGTTATCCACACTTCATATGTGGAAACGACCTACAATTCACTTCCAGGACCGAGACAGCTGTATCAGTGAAATCAGAGCTGGCAAGCCAGAAATCACACAGTGGATTATACAAAATTGGGATACCCAATTAACCCACACCCATTCACCATTCCTTCTGTTGCAAGCAGCACACAGATTGCATGCTGCCTGATAATAAAATGGTAGCATGCAACCCAGTGCTAAACTTGCTGTTCAGTGGCTGGATACTTCAGCAGGGGGTCCAACGTCATGCAAGGCTAGCATCATTTAAAGCTAGCCATACTACTTAAAGCCAGCCTGCACATATTTAAAGAGGTGGCACATTCTGGCTGCAACAGATGCTGGAAGTGACTGGGAAGATATACTGAGCAGGAAAAACACTGATTAATGGTGTAACAGGGCCGAGAGCATGCTACAATGTTCACTGATGGAGCACTGAAAGCCTTAATGCAGGCGGTGGACAGGGGGAGAGATGTTTTCTATCCACAGGGAAGGTTTAGCCAGAGCTCCAGGGTTGTAAAATTAGAGCTAAACACTATAGATGACAATGCTTCAAAGCTACATTAACCTTACTGAAACTTTGGGGGGAATTTTATGCTCTCCCTCACGGCTGGTTTGGAGGCAGAGAGAGCATATAATTGGGTGGGAGGTTGGTAGGGGTGACCCCGCAACCTTCCCACCTCCGCTGAACTTAAGTCCAGGATGGGAAGGCCTGTGAATGGCTTTCCTGCCCTGCCACCAAGTGAGCCCCTTAACTGGGCAACAAATGTGCAACTAAGGGCCTTATCCTGCTGCCACTGCAATTAGCTGAGCTGTGGGCAGGCCTGGCACTGCATGGGAAGCATGCCAAGAAAAACCGTGCGAGTTGCTTACCGGCTCTGGGGTGGGGGTGGGGTGCCCCTCGTTAAAAGGCATTTAATGCTTGAACGAGGGGCCCAGCATCGGGAAGGGGAAGAGCCACACCCTTGCCCTTGCTACCGACCCCCCGACAACACCCTCCCCCACGACCCCCACCCCACGAGACCCCTCCCACCCTGACCCACCTGTGGCCTGGGTCCAGTGCCGCTCCTGGGCCTCGGGAGGGTACTCCACCGGCAGCAGTCACCACCTTTGCAGTGGCACTGCTCAGTTAAAGACTGTAAGACTGCCTGCCCGTTCCAGGTATTAGTCTAGTAAACCTTCTCTGTACTGCCTCCAATGCATTTACATCCTTCCTTAAATAAGGAGACCAGTACTGTACACAATACTCAACTTGTGGTCTCACCTTCTTCTTTGGCCTCCTTGTCTTGGGAGACAATGGGTAAGCACCTGGAGGTGGTCAGTAGTTTGTGAAGCAGCGCCTGGAGTGGCTATATAGGCCAATTCTAGAGTGACAGACTCTTCCACAGGCACTGCAGATAAAATTGGTTGTCGCGGCTGTTACATAGTTGGCTCTCCCCTTGCGCTTCTGCTTTTTTTCCTGCCAACTGCTAAGTCTCTGCGACTCGGCACACTTCAGCCCTGCCTTTATGGCTGCCTGCCAGCTCTGGCGATCACTGGCAACTGACTCCCATGACTTGTGATCAATGTCACAGGACTTCATGTCGCGTTTGCAGACGTCTTTAAAGCGGAGCCATGAGCGGCCGGTGGGGCTGATACCACTGACGAGCTTGCTATACAATGGGTTCTTGGGGATCCTGCCATCTTCCATGTGGCTCACATGGCCAAGCCATCTCAAGCGCCATTGGCTCAGTAGGGTGTATATGCTGGGGATGTTGGGCCGCCTCGAGGACTATTGTGTTGGAGATACGGTCCTGCCACCTGATGCCAAGGATTCTCAGGAGGCAGCGAAGATGGAGTGAATTGAGACGTCGCTCTTGGCTGACATACGTTGTCCAGGCCTCGCTGCCGTAGTGCAAGGTACTGAGGACACAGGTTTGATACACTTGGACTTTTGTGTTCCTTGTCAGTGCACCATTTTCCCACACTCTCTTGGCCAGTCTGGACATAGCAGTGGAAGCCATGTGCTTGTTGATTTCTGCATCGAGAGACAGGTTACTGGTGATAGTTGAGCCTCGGTAGGTGAACTCTTGAACCACTTCCAGAGCGTGGTCGCCGATATTGATGGATGGAGCATTTCTGACGTCCTGTCCCATGATGTTCGTTTTCTTGAGGCTGATGGTTAGGCCAAATTCGTTGCAGGCAGCCGTAATCCTGTAGATTAGTCTCTGCAGACACTCTTCAGTGTGAGATGTTAAAGCAGCATCGTCAGCAAAGAGGAGTTCCCTGCTGAGGACTTTCCGTACTTTGGTCTTTGCTCTTAGACAGGCAAGGTTGAACAACCTGCCACCTGATCTTGTGTGGAGAAAAATTCCTTCTTCTGAAGACTTGAATGCATGTGAGAGCAGGAGGGAGAAGAAGATCCCAAACAGTGTAGGTGCGAGAACACAGCCCTGTTTCACGCCACTCAGGATAGGAAAGGGTTCTGATGAGGCTGAATTGTGCCTTTCGTATTGTCATGGAATGAGGTGATGATACTTATTAGCTTTGGTGGACATCCGATCTTTTCTAGTAGTCTGAAGAGACCACGTCTGCTGACGAGGTCAAAGGCTTTGGTGAGATCAATGAAAGCAACGTAGAGGGGCATCTGTTGTTCACGGCATTTCTCCTGTAGTTGGCGAAGGGAGAACTGCATGTCAATGGTGGATCTCTCTGCTCGAAAGCCTCACTGTGCCTCAGGGTAACACGCTCAGCCAGCTTCTGGAGCCTGTTTAAAGCGACACGAGCGAAGACTTTCCCCACTATGCTGAGCAGGGAAATTCCACAGTAGTTGTTGCAGTCACCACGGTCACCCTTGTTCTTATAGAGGGTGATGATATTGGCATCGCGCATGTCCTGTGGTACTGCTCCCTCATCCCAACACAGGCAAAGCAGTTCGTAGAGTGCTGAAAGTATAGCAGGCTTGGCCCTCTTGATTATTTCAGGGGTAATGCCATCCTTCCCAGGGGCTTTTCCGCTGGCTAGTGAATCAATGACATCACTGAGTTCCGATTTTGTTGGCTGTACGTCCAGCTCATCCATGACTGGCAGAGACTGGGCTGCACTGAGGGCAGTCTCAGTGACAACATTTTCCCTGGAGTACAGTTCTAGGTAGTGCTCCACCCAGTGGTCCATTTGCTTGCGTTGGTCAGTGATTGTGTCCCATGATTTAGATTTGAGGGGGGCGATCTTCTTGATGGCTGGCCCAAAAGCTCTTAATGCCATCGTACATTCCTCTGATGTTTCCGGTGTCAAAGGCAAGCTGAATATGACTGCATAGGTGTTGCCAGTAGTCATTTGCGCAGCGCCTGTCTGTTCTTTGTGCAGCGCTTCTGGCTGCTTTAAGCGCTACAGATGTTAACTCGGTGTGGGCTTTCTTGTAGTTCAGCAGTGCAATGCACTTAGTGGCTATGACAGGTTCCAGCTCTTCAAAGTGAGATTGAAATCAGTCTGCATTCTGCTTCTCACGTTTGCCATCGGTGGTCATTGCTCAGTCATAGATGGCGTCTCTGATGTGGGCCCACTTGTTCTCTGCATCCCCTGTAGGAGTGTTTTGAAGGGCTTTTTCAAGTGAATTTAGAAACTTATGTAACAGCTCTGGACAAGAAATTCTGTTCGTGTTGATGCGCGGGCGGCCCTTCTGCTTGGAGTGATGCAACTTCTTTGGTTTGAGTCTAACCTTGCTGCACACCAGGGAGTGGTCGGTGTCGCAGTCCGCACTATGGAAGCTGCGTGTGATTTGAACGCTGTTTAAAGAGGCTCACCTTGTGACGATGAGGTCCAGCTGGTGCCAACGACGTGATCTTGGGTGCCTCCAAGAAACCTGATGACAGGGTTTAGTATGAAAGAACGAGTTGGTGATGCAGAGGTTATGATAGGTACACAGCTCCAGCAGTCTCTGTCCATTCTCATTCATCCTTCCAATGCCATAGCGCCCAAGGCAGGAGGGCCATGAGTCATGGTCGGCCCCAACCCTGGCATTAAAGTCCCCTAGCAGGAACAGGTGTTCGGTATTGGGGATGCTACTAATGATATTATGGAGTTCCTCGTAGAACTGGTCTTTAGCTTCAGGTGGGGAGCAGAGTGTTGGAGCATAGATGCTGAGTAGGTGTACTGGAACGGAGGCGGTGAACAGTCATATGGACAGTATGTGTTCCGAGCCATTTGAGGGTGGCTCCATCATGCTGAGCAAAGAGTTTCTGATGGCGAAGCCCACTCCATGCTGTCTTGGTTCTTCAGGATCCCTACCCTGCCAGAAGAAGGTGTGGTCTTGCTCTCTTCGAGATCCGCTCGCTGGCAGGCATGTCTCCTGAAGTTCTGCAATGTCCACATTGAGTCTGCTAAGCGCGTTGTTAATGATGGCGGTCTTCCGAGAATCGTTGATTTGTGTAAGGTCTTCTGACAGGCCAGGACACATAGTTCTGACGTTCCAGCTTGCAAAACGAAGGGCTGGTACCGTCTTTCCTTTTTTTGTCGTGCTGTTTGGTGCGATGTTACAGTCCACTTGTCGGGCAATGACCCTGAGCTTCAAGCACCCATTGAAGCAGGTGGACTGTGGTGGGACAGAACCTTACTGACCGGGGGCTGCCCGGTTTGAGGCGGGCGGTAGCTGTCCAGTGAGATGCGATGACCTCTCCAACCGACAAAGGCAATCCCTGGCACCCAATCTCTACGCCAGTTGAGCTGGACTTATAACCCGTAACTGCTGCCTTCCGTGTTCTTTTAGTCGCTGTGAGGCGACTATGGAGTGACCTCTCCATGGCGCATGCCTGGGCGGATGTATGGAGGTTGTGAGTTGCCCAAGCGTCAAAACCCCCTTCTCGGCCTTCCTGGTGGGGTCCAAAGGAACGTCTCGGGAGAGACCAAGGCTAAGGGAGTAAACCCTAACATGTGGTCTCACCAATGCCCTGTATAACTGAAGCATAACCTCCCTACTTTTGTATTCAATTCCCCTCGTAATTAACCATAACTTTCTATTAGCTTTCCTAATTACATTCTGTACCTGCAGACTAAACTTTTGCAATTCATGCACTGGGACACCCAGATCCCTCTGCATCTCAGAACTCTGCAATCTCTCACCATTTAGATAATATGCTTCTTTTTTATTCTTCCTGCCAAAGTGGACAATTTCCCACTTTCCCACATTAAACTCCATTTGCCAGGTCTTTGCCCACTCATTTAACCTATCTATATCCCTTGTAGCCCCCTTATGTCCTCTTCACAAGTTACTTTCCTACCTATCTTTGTCTCATCAGCAAATTTAGCAACCATATCTTCAGTCCCTTCATCTAAGTCATTTATATAAATTATAAGAAGTTGAGGCCCCAGCACAGATCCCTGTGGCACACCACTTGTTACATCTTGCCAAACAGAAAATGACCCATTTATGCCTACTCTCTGTTTCCTGCTAGCTAGCCAATCTTCTATCCATGCCAATATGTTACCCCCAACACCATGAGCTTTTATTTTTTGCAATAACCTTTGATGTGGCACCTTAAAAAATGCTCTCTGGAAATCCAAGTACAATACATCCACTGGTTCACCTTTATCCACAGCACATGTAACTCCCTCAAAGTACTCCAATAAAGTGGTTAAACATGATTTCCTTTTCACAAAACCATGTTGACTCTGCCTGATTACTTTGAATTTTTCTAAATGCCCTGCTACAATGTCTTTAATAATAGTTTCTAACATTTTCCCTAAAACAGATGTTAAGCTAACTGGCCTGTAGTTTCCTGCTTTCTGTCTCCCTCCCTTTTTGAATAAAGGAGTTACATTCGCTATTTTCCAATCTAATGGAACCTTCCCAAATCTAGGGAATTTTGGAAAATTAAAACTAATGCACCAACTATCTCACTAGCCACTTCTTTTAACACCCTAGGATGAAGTCCATCAGGACCCTGGGACTTGTCAGCCCGCAGCTCCAACAATTTGTTCAGTACCACTTCCCTGATGATTGTAATTTTCTTGAGTTCCTCTCTCCCTTCCATTTCCTGACTTATAACTAATACTGGGATCTTACTTGTATCCTCAATAGTGAAGACTGATGCAAAATATCTGTTCAATTCATCTGCCATCTCCTTATTATCCATTATTAATTTACCAGACTCACTTTCTATAGGACCAATGCTCACTTTGTTCACTCTTTTCTTTTTTTAAATATCTATATAAACTCTTACTATCTGTCTTTATATTTCTAGCTAGCTTTCTCTCGTACTCCCAGCCTTAATGTTTCAAAAAGTTGGATATGAAATAAAACTGGATACAAAGAACCCGGAGGAAAAATTCTGTTTCAGAGGGTTGTAAAACCCAGTCAGGGGAAAAAGAATACCAATTCAGTTAACATAGGGATAGGGGAGCAACAGTAGGCCATTCAGCCCGTTGAGCCTGCTCCGCCATTCAATTAGATCATGGCTGATCATCTACCTTAATGCTACTTTCCCATGCTATCCCCATGACTCTTGATGTCATTAGCATCCAGATATTTATCAATTTCTGTCTGGAACATGCTCAATGATTGAGCTTCCACAGCCCTTTGGGATAAAGAATTCTAAAGATTCACCACCTTCTGAGTGAAGAAATTCCTCCTCATTCTTCCTGACTTAAGTGGTGTGACGTTTAACTGAAAGCTGCAAGAAACTTACATAAGCTGACGTTGACTGATGATGTCAGAGATTGTCTTCTTTTGAAATTCAGAGAAACTAACTCTTGCAAGTAGCTATGTTTTTTCTTTATGCTTTATCAGACTAACTCTGTTTTTAATTCACTGAGCAACAACTTGCAAGGAGTCTGTAATTTGAAGGACTCTGATTGTTTAACTATTTTGGTGCTGCTGGAATGTATGGCCAGGGAAAGAAGTTTAAGAAAGGTGTACTACATCAGGGCAGGCTCTAACGTCATGATTTAAACAAAGAGTTAGTTGCCCCATCGGACAATTGTAGCTTTAGGTGGATTTTGAGAGGACAGAACAACCCTGTCAATGGAACATCCAAGCTCACCCTGGAAAGGAACGTATAAAGATCAATGGAAAGAATAGTTTGATGCTGCAGTCGAACAACCTGTCGTTTGCTGAAGAGTACGATCATTGGGAGGTGACTGCTCACTGAGTCATTATATTTGTGCATATTTGTGACTAATGGGTGTATTGCATTGCTAACTAATATTCTTATCAAACCTAGTAAAGACACAGGTGTTTAATTAGGAGTTTGAGTGTTGTCTCATTATTTCTCGTAATTCTCGTATCTGAACCGTAGAGTAACCTGTCAAGGGTAGATGGTTATGTCTTACATTTCAGAAGGCCACTTCCCTGCTCAGTGGTCGCCCTTATAGTTAGATAGCTGCACTTGTATGTTTCCTCCACATCAGTGTTGGGATTCAGCACTGGTGCGAGCAGCCAGGTCCTCCGTGGATATCACTTGTCATCCAGGATCCATTCACGAAGGCGATGAACAATTGAAGCACCTGAGACTGTCTCAGAATAAAGGAGACACAGCAGATTCCTGGGAACCTAGCGTAAGCTTGCAGGATTCTTTTGCGATGGTCACACATAGTCTGCACATTAAGGGAGAGCTACCCTTTCCTTTTGATAAAAGCACCTGACTGTTCTGAGGCAGCCTTAATGGCCACACGCATGCAGTATATAACCCCCTGAACCTGAGGGAATCTTGCCATGGCACCAAAGCTGATGACCCCCTTGGCCTGACTTGCGTTATCGGTGCAGAATCTTATGTACTCCCTGACCTTGCGACTAAGGCATCTGTCAATTGCTTGATGCAATGATGGGCCACAGATTGCAAGATCCCACAAATACTCCTAGCTGATCCCTGGAATGACCCTTTTGCGAAAAGGTTAACGCCATGGTCATCTTCACCATCACAGGCAATGGGTTCCCACTACAACCCAGTAACACCTTCTTCCAGCATTCACCCGCCTTTCTGTGCCTATTCTCCGCCCTTCTGCCACTCTCCTCCTAACTGGAGGAGGCACTTCCTGACTGAAGGCATCCATGTCTGTTTTCAGGTTTCAACCCTCAATGGGTATCAACCCCCTTGCCTTGCCTGGCCTCGCTGCAGGTGTCCTAAAAAGAAAGCTTCCAGTTACTGACCTCTGCAGCAGTCCTTCCACACAGCAATCCAGCAGCACTGAGCCTTCCTGCTTGGACAGTCAAGGCACTGCTTCCGACAAAGTACATGATAACCATTGTTGTTGAAAAGACAAACTGGCTACAAACAAGTGCTGTCCTTTTACACGAGGAACATTTGAATTGACACATAGAATTTACATAGAATTTTAGAATGCAGAAGCTGACCAGACAGCCTAATTGGCCCATGCCAGTGTTTATGCTCCACAGGAGCTTCCTCCAAACCTATTTTATCTAACCCCATTTACATATCCTTCTATTCCTTTCTTCCTCAAATACATATCTAGTGTCCCGTTTAATGTATCTATGCTATTCACCTCAGCTACTCCTTGTGATAGAAAATTCCACATTATCATCACTCTCTGGGCATAGATTTTGCTCCTGAATTGCTTATTGAATTTATTAATACTGTCGATGACCCCTAGTTTTGGACTCCCCCATAAGTGGAAACGTCTTCTTTACGTCTACTGTATCAAAGCCCTTCATAATTTTAAAGACCTCTATTAGGTTCAGTTCAGCCTTCTCTTTTCTAGGGAGACAAGCTCAGCCAGATGTTTAGGACTGCACAGGATTAGTGAGCACCTGATAAATATACATCTTCAATATTTTAGTCTCCTGGGAATAACAGACTGCAACACTTGTCGGAGTTTATAAGCCCACAGCTATGGCAGTCGTTTCTCATCCCTTGTTATTAAGGCCAGTGATCAGTGCATATGCCCCAACTCTAGACATTGACAACAAAACCAACGAAGATTTCTATACCAAACTTGACCAAGCTCTCTGTGGCATTCCAAAGCAGGACAGGCTTATTTGTCTCGGAAACTTCAATGCCAGAGTTGGAAGTGATTCCAATCCCTGGACTGGAACAATTGGCAGGGAAGGAATTGGAAATGTCAATTCCAACAGCATTCTTTTTCTTACCAAATGCACAGAACATAGGCTTATCATCATCAATACTCTGTTGCGCCAGAAGAACAAGTATAAACCGTCATGGCAACACCCACAATCCAAACACTGGCATCTGATCGATTACGTTATTGTCCATGCCTGGTATCTCAAAGATGTCCACAGCACCAGAGCAATGAGAGGAGCTGATGACTGCTGGACTGATCACCGACTTATTCATTCAATCATGTTTATCATACTGGCTCCCAAACGACGGATGCAACAGAAGAGATGGCCACGAAAGATCGACATCGAAGTTCTGAAGGATCCTATCAGAAGAGATTGATTCCAACAATGCCTTAGGGAAAAACTTTCAAAACTTCAATCAAGAACAGGAAAAGAGTGTCCACAGAGCTTAGAATTTCCTTCAGTCCAATATCATCAATGCCCGCAAAGATCCACTTGCATTTTCTGTCAGGAAACATCAGGACTGGTTTGATGAAAATGATCAGGATATCAATGAACTGATTGATCACAAGCACAAGACTTTCTCTGCTTGGCAGAATGACTCAGACTTAAAGCAAATGAAACTGGCTTACCAACAAGCAAAGGAAGAGGTACAAAGGAGAAACCCGCAACAGTTGGTGGGCAGACAAGGCAAAGGAAATTCAGCATCTTGCTGACATGAATGATATCCATGGCTTTTTCACTGCCACAAAGTCCATTTATGGCCCAAGTACTCAAGGACCAACTCCTTTGAGGCCTAAGGGGGGGTAGGGGGGGGGGGTGGGAGATCTGATCAAGGAAAGGGAAGCTGTCAACGCTCGTTGGAGGGAGCATTTTGAAGACCTTTTCAATCAAAAATCCATTGTTGATGACAATGTTTTCAACTCCATCCCACAACACCCAGTTAGAGATGAGCTCGGAACTCCACCAACGCCTATGGAGGTGATGAAAGCCATTACATAAATGAAGAACAACAAAGCAGTAGGAAGTGATAGAATCCCTGCTGAAATCTTTAAGCACGGAGGAGAGGAACTAATATTGCAACTCCACGCCCTCATCCTACAGATCTGGAATGAAGAGGAAGTCCTGAATGATTTCAAGGATGCTATGATTGTGACAAGCTTCAAGAAAGGGGAGAAATCCAACTGTAGAAATACAGAGGCATCTCCCTGCTCTCCAGTGTGGGAAAGATCATTACAAGGACCCTTCTGAACTGAGCCACTACACTTGCTGAAGAGCTACTCCCCGAAACTCAATGTGATTCTAAGCCATCAAGAGGCACTGCTGACGTGGTTTTCACAGCTCGCCAACTACAAGAAAGATGTTGCGAACAACATCAACCTCTCTACATAGCATTTTTTGACTTGACAAAGGCCTTCGACTCTGTAAATCATGAGGCACTCTGGAAGATTCTGTTGAAATATGGATGTCCTCCAAAATTTGTCACCATCCCTTCGCCTGCTTCAGGACAGGCACGCTAACATCAGTGTCCTCTCACAAGCAGGCACCACAAGCATCGAGGCTATGATTATCCACCATCAGCTTAATTGCGTTGGTCATGCAATTCAGATGCCAGATACCAGGCTCTCAAAGCATGTCTTCTTCTCCCAGCTCAGTCAGGGCAGACGCACCAGAGGAGGACAGAAGAAGCTCTTCAAGGATGTGCTGAAAGCCAACATGAAGAAATGAAACATTGACATCAACTCCTGGGAGATCATCGCCCTGGACTGAGCCAAATGGAGGCAGAGTCTATGGGAAGAATCTCAGCATTTTGAGACCCAACAATTACAAAATGAAGAGGAAAAGCAAGAGCAGCTGAAATAACAAGCCATGGCCCAAACTAATAATACACGACCAGACATCCCACATGATAACCAATGTCCTATGTGCCATAAAGTCTGTAGATCTCAATTGGCCTCATCAGCCATCTTCAGACTCAGGGAAGACAATCATTCTCGCCTGCGAGGGATAGCTAATAATTGAGGCAAATACTCAGATTGTAAGTTACTCCAGGTATTGCAGTACAGTTGATTTTTTGACTCTTAGATAGTATTTTGTAACACAGCAATTGCAAGCACTGTCCATGAAATCATTTGCCATATTTAGAATTGATATAATGAACTTTAGGGGATTTATTGTAAGCTTGCTAATAAGAGAGAGTAAATATAGATTTTTCGGCAACTACCTCTCCTTCCTGGCAATTAGAATGCAATTTATTCTTTCAGTGCTTTCTTTTCTGAGGTGGGAAACACTTGCTGGAAGAATATGAATGTCGTAGCAATTAAAAATGTTCGTACCACGCTGAGAGTTAACAGCTGGCTGTTGTTGAGACACAACAACAATCCTCATAACCAAAGACCTTGTTTACAAGTATGAAAACATTAATTTTAATTACTATACTTTTTCTCCCATGAAACATTGATTGCCCATTTAAGAACTTCAAAACAACAATATGAGAGGCTGACAATCGTAAGAAGATTGTACGAGCTTTGGATATAGATGTGGGGTTGTCAAGGGACAGAGATCAAGAAGATGAGAAGGCAACAGTCGAATTCTTAAGAATACTTGGACTTTTAAGATATCACCTAATCCCCTAAATAAATATTGAAGTGAAACCACTTCTGGATAGCCAATAATCTCTGTATTGTGGAACAACTATCCAATATCACTTTTATTCCATAGATGCCACTGTTTATATATGTGACCTAAACAGAGGATTTTTTTTATTTGTACGAGGGATGTGGGCATTGGTGGTAAGGCCAGCATGCATTGCCCATCTCTAATATGATATATGCAAAGGACCCATTGCATGTAGGACTGATCAGATATGCAAGGTCTTTTAGCTTGTATGAGGGGATTGGCTGATATAGATCCATTGAAGTGCTGTTGTTTCACTCTAGGCTTTTGTTTAGATCTAGGCCAGACTGATTGAGTTAAAGGGCAGAATTTACCTTCTCAGGTCCACATCCCACATTGGGATGAAATGTGAAATGCGAGTTGGGAACCTGGAATTGCCGGTGGCAGGACCCCTGTGGGAGATTTCGGTGGATGCAACTAATTCAGTGGCTGCCTCTGGAGTCCGGTCCTATTAAGGATGGTGGGCAGGCTCCCAAGCCTGGAGAGCCAATAGGAGGTCGTCCAGCACTGAAAGATCGACATTAGAGGTGGGCGCTGCTGAAGTAGGTGGGCAACCACAAGGGCACCTCAATATGGAGGAGCACTCTGAAGACTTTTCAGTGTTTAAAAATAGAAAGCAGCTACGGCTGCCAGAATGTCATTGTGGAGGGGAAGCCCCTCCACAGGATGGTCTGCGGCCGCAGCTGTGGCCCTCTGGCAATCGCGGCTGAGGAGGAGGTGGGGTGGGGGGCTGGAATTAAATGAAGGGTCGCTGCCCACTCCTTGTCTCTCCTCCATTCAAACCGGAAGTGGTGGGTTGGGGTCAGGTTTGAGATTTTTTAAATGTTAATGTCTCACCTGACCCCAACCCAACCGTTTGTGTATCTTGTATTCTTGTTTAATAAACTTATCAGAAATTCCCAAGGCCTTTGATTTGTACCATTTTGTTGTTGTTTAGTCCAAGGTTAAGTGGAATGTCTGGACTTATCCGATTGCGAGGTCCATTCTGTTTATATATCTTGTAATTATGTGTACTGATACAGTGTTTGACTATTTGGAGATACATCCTGCCTGTGTTTTTATGGATTTTTTCTCTAAAATGTTTTAAATATTTATTTCCACCATTGCAAATGTTTGAAGTCACATTCCCCCTTGCCTCTATTTCAATTATTCAGGTACTTCTTTATAGACATGGGTCCGATTTTTAAAGCCAGCTGAGTGTGGGTGCGGAGGTGAGTGCAATTTGCAGATCACATTCTCAGAGATCGGCACTGGAACCCGCCACCTCCATAACACACCATTTTTAAAGGGATGCCAGGTCTGTTGAGCTCATTGAAGAGCTCAGTAACAGGCTTGTCAGCAGCAGTTTTTAATTTTTAAAGGCTGGGAACTTAGAGGAGACCATGTGGGGAATACGACAGGGTGTTCAAGTTGTGAACACCGCAGGGGGCCATGAGGGCTATGGGAGGGGCTGATTAAAAATACTGCAGAGGCCCAAAATAAAACTCAGCTGCTTCAAAAAAGTGCCACTGCGTAGCCATTTCTGCAGCTGCAAGACTTGCTTTTCTCAGTGGTGAGTGGCAGGAATCCGGAGAGGACGTGAGGTAGCTGGCATCACTTGGGCAGTTGGCGTTCGCAGGAGAAGGCCTGGTGAATGCACAAAGCCCAGCTGAGGGAGTTCAGATGGGAACAGGCTACTCTGACATTGGACAGAACAGCCAGGGTAAGCTAGGACAGGTACAACCTCCTGGACTGCAGGAGGACAAAGGAGCACAGCGGGGGGCTCAAGGGGAGGAAAGAACTACCCGCGACATCGGGTACACAGTCCAAGAGTCAGCTACCTGCAAATGACAGAGTGGCAGTGCAGTAGGAGGCTGTGCCTATCCAGGCAGATGGTCTCAGTGCTGTGTACTCTGATCCACAATGACCTGAGGCCTTACAGCCCACAGGGCAGTCCTCTATCTGCAGCCATCAAGGTCTCCATCGCTCTGAACATCTATGTAGCCGGGTCATTCCAGCTACAGACAGATCAGCTGCAGACCTAGGTAACATCTCGCAGTTGGCAGCTCATCAGGCCATCAGGCAGGTCATGGATGCCATTTTCAGGAGGGTAGGGGACTACATCTACTTTGACACAGATGGGCCTGTGCAGGTGGCCTCCTCCTGCCACTTTCCAGAAAGAGGACCTCACTCTTCTTCCTCACAGCCTCCAGCATTAGATCCAGGTCGGCATCGATGAAGCGAGGGTCTGCCCTGCCCTTAGTGCCAGGCCTCCAGCTCCCCTGTGACCTCTCGCTTCCCGCTGGTGCTGTGACAACGCTCAGGACAACGAGCAGCCTCAGTGATGGCTGCCATAGGAGTCAACAGCATGAGCCCCACGCTTGATCTGACATCTCCATTTTCAATCCCATTGGTTCAAAGAGGACAGGAAACCCATCTCCATACCAATGAAGGGCTCACCCATTTGAAAATTGCAAACTGAATCAAACTGGATCAGAAACCCACCTCCAGTGGGAAACTGATTCAGTTTGCAATTTTCAAATGGGTGAGCCCTTAATTGGTATGGAGATGGGTTTCTGACCCAAAACCAGACCCAGTTCCCGTTTCCAGCATCCTTAACAAAAATCCAGCCCAATAAATTCATTAATGGCTGACGGCACTCTGCCCAATATGGAAAAGTTGCTCTGTGCTCTGTTTGGAGCACAATCACAAAGGCGTTTATAAAAACTGTAAGAACCTAGAGGAATAATATGCCACAGTCATAATGAAAGTTATTGTGGCTTTGGATAGGACCAGTTCGGTGCGATAGCAGGGGGAACCTCTTTGGACAGATTCAAACAGGGAGCCGTGGGAAAAATGAGCACTCATTTAGAGACGACAACATGTTCAAGAACTTTGGTGAAGAGAGATTGGCGATGAGGCAGTTATTTGCAAGGACAGAGGAGTCGAGAGTGGACTTTTGAGGGACGGGGTTGATGGTGGTTTTCAAAGGGACAGGGGCAATAACTGAAGAGGGGGAATTACTACAATTGGTAAAGACAGGAATTCATTCCTCAATCTGTCTGTAACATTGTCAGTTTAATTTTCTTTAATTCTTTCTCTCACAGTTCATAACAACTCAGCTAGTTTCTTGGGTGCTCTGAAACTCGAAGCATAACTGAACATTGAACATAGCACACACAAAAAGGAAACCACAGGCCACTGTGTGTGTTGAACAGATTTAACCTCACTGGTGCTATTTAATTCACCTCACATTAGCTGTATAGGTATAACATTATAGGTATACTTTATTTACCCACACTTATCTTCCATGATCACCACTCCTTTGAGTAGAATTTCTCAAATGTTGACTGCTAATACTTTTACTCACCCATTAACTTTGAATTCTTCAAGCATTTGGAATTCTGGAAGCTATGGGAAGACACTGCTGCATTTTGTGGGACAAGCACAGTATGCTTTTAATGACAGCTGCAGATAAATCTCAAACTGTCTGGGCCCTGCCGGAAACACAAAGGAACTGTGTTACATGCTAAGTACACATTCACAAGCCTCAAGCAAGATTAAAGATTAGAACAAATGTATTTCCCATATGTCATGCCCAGTAAAGGCTTGTCATATTCATAACTTTAAAATGGACTGTGTTCAGCATGGAATCTTCTGGAACTGAATTATCCCTTTTTTAGAATGAACCACAATGGACATTAAAGGGGCTGCATAAGGTGGCTGCCGAGGGCCAGGAGACTTTGCAATTGAATGACCATAGGTGGAGTGCCTCCTTTGAATGGACATACCAAGATGAAACCATGCACACCCGAAGTCTCGCCCCCTCCGCACAATGCCCCCGCGGTGGCTGTGGTGGGGAAGAGACGGTCGCCCACCTCCTCCTAGAATGTGTCTTCGCAAAGAGGTGTGGAAAGAGATGCAGTGGTTTTTGTCGAGGTTCATCCCAAGCAGCTCTGTAACACAGGAGTCTGTGCTCTACGGGCTGTTCCCAGGGACACACACCGAGACAAACATCAACTGCTGCTGGAGGACTATCAATTCGGTGAAAGACGCCCTTTGGTCTGCCCGAAACGTGCTGGTCTTCCAGCGCAAAGAGTTGTCCACTACCGAATGTTGCAGACTGGCACATTCCAAGGTCCAGGACTACGTGCTGAGGGACGCACTAAAGCTTGGGGCAGCAGCAGCAGAGGCTCAATGGGGAAAGACCACAGTGTAAGGTCCCCCCACCAAGCTGAACTGAGGGGCTGGATCCATGGGAAACCCCTCGAACTGTATCGTGAAAATTTTGTGTGCTGTAATTGTAAAAATGTATATGGCATGACAATGAAATGGAAGGGTTGTGAGGCAACTCTGATTGTATTGAAGGAAACTGATCATCTTTGCACTGTTTGTATTTTTTGATTTGATGCTGTTTTAAACTGTTTGGGAATGTAATTTTTACAGATTTTTATGAATAAAGTATATTTTGGAAATTAAAAAAAAACAGCAGCTCTTAGTCCCAGCAGAGCCACCAGGAGCGGTGGCCACTCTAGACTGCAGCCCAGCCGAGGACATGGAGCCAGGACTGCAGGTAAGTTTGGGTTGCCTCGCCGGGGAAATCGGTCACGCCCTGGTGAGGCAAGAGTGGTCGTTTGGGGGGAAGGGGGCATCTTGGGTCCTGGGGGTGTTTGGGGAAGCAGAGGCAGCCCTCAATCGGGCACCCTGTGCCCATTTGTCAGGGCCCACCCCCGGGGCGCTGAGAGGCCGCCAGCTTTCACAGGCGGCCTTTCACGTCTCCTGGACGCCCGCTTGCCACTGGTAAAATCCCAGTAGAGGTAGGCGAAGGCCCTTAAGTGGCCATTAAGTGCCTTAGGGGCCTTGATTGGCCTGGGATGGGCGGTCTGTTTCGAGCCCACCCTCCCCCCGGTCCGCGTAAAGTGGGGCGGAGGCAGGAGCAGCCTTCTGGAGCCTCCCGCTCAATTTTACGCTTGCTCAGGTGGCGTAAAACTCCGGCCACTGTCTCTGAACTCGAAACTTAACAAGGAAAGCTGTAAGAGACCAGTTAAGTCATAAGTAGAGGCAAATGGCCACCGTGCATCCCCCATTAGGTAGCCACAGCTTTGAACTTCAAATCATTCTGGGTGAACATTTGAAGTGGTCACATGACCATAACTAAACACAGATAATGGATCTTTTACTCCAAGTACCAGGGAGAAACTGGTCAGTCAGCAAACAGCTGCAAAGAAAGCACACAAGGCGGTACCACCGTGCCTTAAAAGAACCGGATGCTGTAATATCTTATGGTCTCCAAGCTTGTTCCTTTTCAACTCCACCAGTACAGAAAACCGACCTCCTGGTAATGAAACAACAAGCAACTAACTTTGTGACCTGCTGAAAATCCACCTCTTTGTGAGAATCCTGCAACGACTTCGATATACGACTCCGGCTACTGAATTCACCTAACTACGCTTCAGGAGTGAAAATGCCTCCTTCGCCAGTCTTATAACGCATGCCTTTTCCTCAGCACAAGCCAAAAATCACGTAACTTATGAACTAGTCCTTTGTTTGTAATTGGTAAAAGTACACTATCCTCTTTAACGGTGTGTGTGTGTGTGTGTGTGTGTGTGTGTGTGTGTGTGTGTGTGTGTGTGTGTGTGTGTGTGTGTGTGTGTGTGTGTGTGTGTGTGTGTGTGTGTGTGAGAGAGAGAGATATGAGTGAGTGACGTAGCGTTAGACTTTCGGGGTGAACTTGTGAATAAAACAAAACCTTTTTATTTAAACCCATGAAAATCATACTGCTGGTTATTCAGATTGGCCATACACTCAGGGGTTAAGAAGCACATACATCTGCCTTGTCAAAAACACACTGATTACAGACAGCAAAAGGAAGGGAACTGGGGTTTCAGTTCTCTCTCAATTCTACCCGTAACATACAGGATAGTCAAAAAAGCTTCCAGTTGATTTGAGGGTATATGACCTCTTAAAATGGGAGATGATCAATCCCTAAAATAAAAGCAAAATACTGCGGATGCTGGAAATCTGAAACAAAAACAAGAAATGCTGGATTCACTCAGCAGGTCTGGCAGCATCTGTAGAAAGAGAAGCAGAGTTAACGTTTCGGGTCAGTGACCCTTCTTCGGAACTGACAAATATTAGAAAAGTCACAGATTATAAACAAGTGAGGTGGGGGTTGGGCAAGAGATAACAAAGGAGAAGGTGCAGATTGGACCAGGCCACATAGCTGACCAAAAGGTCACAGAGCAAAGGCAAACAATATGTTAATGGTGTTTTGAAAGACAAAGCATTAGTACAGATTAGGTGTGAATATACTGAATATAGAACATCAGCAAGTGCAAACCTGAAGAAAAACAACCTGAAAAAAAACAGTGGGTAAGCAAACTGAACAAACTAAGATGAAATGAAATAAATGCAAAAAATGTAAAAAGGAATGCAAAAAAAAGGAAGAAAAAATAACTAAAAATGACTAAAAATGAAAGTAAAGTGGGGGGCTGTCATGCTCTGAAATTATTGAACTCAATGTTCAGTCCGGCAGGCTGTAGTGTGCCTAATCGGTAGATGAGATGCTGTTCCTCGAGCTTGCGTTGATGTTCACTGGAACACTGCAGCAATCCCAGGACAGAGATGTGAGCATGAGAGCAGGGGGGAGTGTTGAAATGGCAAGCAACCGGAAGCTCAGGGTCCTGCTTGCGGATGATCAATCCCTGCTAGGAGGGAGATTGAGGGTTAAAGAGATATTAGTAGCATTGTCCAATTTCTTTCCCCTGGGGAGGTAGGGAAAGAGCTTAGTGATCAATAAAAGATGGTGTGGGAGAGAAGTCCATGGTAGAATATATTATACATGGGCTCTAGAGAGAGCAAGCTTGATGTGTGAAGTGACATTCTGTCACCCTGAATTTTCTTATCTGTGTTCTTATTTATGTTGGATTACACTATTGCCAATTTTACCTCAAGAACTTGATTAGAATTAGCACATAGCAAAGTATAAAATATTCCCCATATAAATATTGCCAGTTAATTCAAAAGCACTGACAGAGTTAGCTTTTATGTAGGTAACTCAACATGTCCCTTTGTCCGATTGTTGTAGTAGAGTCAGCTCATTAAAACACAAACCCTCACGAAGGCATTTCCTGTTCACCAGACAAAATCCTTTGCTTTAAGGCAAAACAGATGTTTCTTTATTTACCTTATAGTATTTTCTGTCTCTTCTATATTTTGAAAAAGGACAGCATCAGATCACAACAGCTTCTAAAAAAACAGTTGGCAGCAGGTCCAGGGAAATAGCAGATTTGACAGGAGAAGCCAGGAATTTTTAATGTAAAGTTATCAGCTCTCAGATGCTGAAACAAATACTAACATTGTAGTCGTGATATTGCTTGAATATTCATTCATGGAATGTGGGCATTGCTGGCAAGTCCAGCATTTATTACCCGTCCCTAATTGCCCTTGAGAATTTGGTGGTGAGCCACATTCTTGAACTGCGGCAGTCCATGTGGTGTAGGTACACCCACACTGCCATTAGGGTGGGAGTTCCAGAGCTTTGACTCAGAGAAGATAAAGGAACACTGATACTGGGCTGGATGTGCCTTTAGAGGCAGTTATAAATCAAGCACATTGCTGTGGGTCTGGAGTCACATGTAGGCCAGACCACGTATGGATGGCAGATTTCCTTCCCTAAAGGACATTAGTGAACCAGATGGATTTTTACGACAATCCAGTAGTTTCATGATCACTATTACTGATACTAACGTTTTAATTCCAGATTAGTTAATTAACAGAATGTAAATTCCCCAGTTGCTGAGGTGGGATTTGAACTCATACTTCCAGATCAGTAGTCCAGCCCAGTGATATAACCACCAAGCTATCGTATGGTACTATATCACTATAGTATAACCTGTAAAAATAAACATCTTGAACACAATTTCAGGAAAGAAACATTGTCAACAGTTTCTTTTTGTGCATTTTGTTTTCCTTTCCCATTTTATTCCGGTATTATTCAATTTAATTTTATTTTACTTTTTTTCACCTATTTAACCTAACCTACTTTATCCATTCAATTTTTTTTACGCATGAAACTTTTCTTGTTTTCTGCATCCTCCTCTTTCCCACTGTCTATTTTAGTAGCAGAAACATCTTCCAAAAAATATTGATCTTTCAAAACATGATCCTAAGGCGAATTTTTCCTCGGACAATTGAAAGCCTTGTTGCAGCACAGACATAAGCAGGCCAATCTTTGGCACATACAAATGCACGATTCCCAGAAGGGGCTCTTGCCCACATGCCAAAAAGGATTAAGGCGTGCTCAGTATCCTGATAAAAGGCATAATTATAAACAGAAAAGTGCATCACACCAAAGATGAAGCAATAGTCCTATTTTAGAGTTTATACATACCAATACTGTCAAGGCTCTGTGACTTTACTGGTGAGCAAAATCATCTGTGAACCTCCCTATTAGTCTTTACATGTCTGCCATTTAACTGCTTGATAAATTGCCCCTTGGAGCCATTTTCAGCCTATCAAGGGATCTTTGGACACTACGAGCAAGGAGGCTGAAGAAAACTGATCAAATAAATATTTGATGCAGCAGCCACTGAGGAGCCCCCGCGATATTTCGTGCGGGGGCTCATTTAAATAGAGGGGGCGGAGCAGCCGCCCCTGATGACATAAGGGGGCGGCTGCTGCAACCCCAGCAACGGCGCCTGGTGCCACCACACAGGCGCCATTTTTAAAGGGCTTCAAGCCCTTCAGTAACATATTAAAATTTAAAGGTCTCAATCTCCGGGAAATGAAAATAAATTTAAAATTCAAGTCTAAATCTCATCTCCCACCCCTCAATTGGTAATTTATATATTAATTGCCCTCTCCCCCCCCGTAATAAACTTTTATTAGTATCCAGAACTTTCCCCCTGCCGAAATTAGTCCCCTTTGACCCTCAATCCCTTCCATCCATCCCCATATCCAATTAAAATTGATTTCCCCGCTCCTCCACCCCTCCCGCCCTGAAAATTCTATTGCTCCTCCCTCCCCATCAAGTTCTCGCCCGGCACTCCGTGTGGAGTTCCAAAGGCGCACGGAGCACGAATGGCGGCTGTAATATCAGAGTGCGATGGCCGCTGCCTGCAGGTAGGCTAATCTGAATTTCATTAGGCCTCATTTTAATATGCAGCAGGCCCACCTTGACATCGTGGCTGGAGGTGGGCCTCTGCCCGCAGCTTTTTTCCGGCCCCCGCGCTGCGACACGTGGCATCGAGAGGCCGGTAAAATTCAGCCCATAGAAATGTATAAAATGTTTTATCTTAAATTAAGATGATGTGCATCATTTTTGAAGTTTTCAGTTAATATTACAATAATAAATCCAGTCTAGACAACAAGTAGGTTTGTTATTTTTATATTAGCATTTGTTCCAACACCACAAAGTGACCTGAAAACGTCCAAAATAACATTGCCTGGCCCCAGCCTTGTTGCTAATCTCCTTCCAGACATTCAGGCCCTGATTTTATCGCGGAACAGGATTGATTCATACAAGGGCCGGAGGTGAACAACAAACTTGCATGACTAGGCCCAGAGAGATTTTAACTCCCGGTCCTCATTTTAATATTCAGGCTCCCAACTCCTGCCCAACCTCTGCAGAAATAACTGCTTGGCCAATGGGTGGGATTAGGAATTCAGGCAGCAGCAGACTGCTGCCAGGGACCCACATGAATGGTCTTCAGCAGTAAGGTCAGTGATGAAGTAGGAATTCTGGGCACAATTGCAACGGGGGTAGGGGGATTGCGGGGCAAGGGAGGCCCAAAGTTTCCTTGTGGAGCCTGGAGTAGCACCCCTGTTACACAAAAACTTTAAAAAAACCTGAGTTCTGATGAAAGATGATCAACCTGGAACATTCACTCTGTTTCTCCCTCCACAGTAGCTGCCAGACCTGCTGAGGATTTTCAGTGTTTGTTTCAAATTTCCAAATGTGCAGTATTTTGCTTTTGTTTAAAAAAAGCTTACTCTGCTGGATCTCTTCTGGCCCTCAATCCAGCCACCAGAACTTCCCGGCTCAAGCTTCTGGTTAAAATAGCGAATCAGGCCTGATGACCATCATACTTACAGCTTAAGGTGGGTGTCCTTGCCGCCTGCAAATTTAAATTGCAGTCAGTCAGATCGGGGCAGGAAAGGAGTGGGTAAGTCCCACATTCCATTTTAACTACCCCTTACCTTATTTCCATCAGGCAGCAGGAGTTAAAATTGGGGCCTCAAAGTTACATACAAACATATGAACATAAGAATTAGGAGCAGAAATAGGCCATTCGGCCCCTCCATCCTGCTCCTCCATTCAATAAGATCATGACTGATCTGTTTGTGTGTTGAATTCCCCACTCCCATATACCCCAGATAACCTTTGATTCCCTTGCCTAACAAGAATCTATCTACCTCCACCTTAAAAATATTCAATGACCCCGCCTCCACCACCTTCTGAGGCAGAGAGTTCCAAAGTCACACAACCCTCTGAGAGAAAAAAATTCTCCTCATCTCTATCCTAAAAGGGCGACACCTAATTTTAAAACAGTGCCCCCTAGTTCTGGATTCACCCACAAGGGGAGCCATCCTTTCCACATCCACCTTGTCAAGATCGTTCAGAATCTTATAAACTTCAACCAAGTCTCCCCTCACTCTTCTAAACTCCCGTGAAAATAAGCCCAGTTTGTCCAACTTTTCCTCATAAGACAACCCGCTCATTCCAAGTATCAATCTAGTAAACCTCCTCTGAACCACTTCCAATGCATTTATATCCTTCCTTAAGTAAGGAGACCAAAACTGCACGCAGTATTCGAGATGTGGTCTCACCAATGCCCTGTATAACTGGAGAATAACATCCTTACATTTATTTTCAATTCCTCTGGTATTAAAGGATAGCATTCCATTAGCCTTCTTTATGACTTGTACCTGAATATAACTTTTTGTGACTCATGCACAAGAACAGTTAGATCCCTCTGCACCTCGGCATTCTGGAGTCGTTCTCCGTTTAAGTAATACTCTGCTTTTTTATTCTTCCTGCCAAAGTGAACATCTTCACATTTTACTGCAGTTACTGTAGTAGGTTATAAACCTTCAAAAGACAAGTGGATATCCTGTGAGTTTAATACATGGATATAATGGCAGATAACTACATTTCTTAGATATGTTTAGCAGTAGATTGATCCCCTGAAGTACTGACAATTCTAATGTGGTTTTGCCATCTAAAGGCACAACAAGCCACTCACCGGACCACTTGACTGTTATATATTTTCCTAGGAGAATGCAGAGTACAAACTAATGAGTTAAAAACATGCTGTGCAATGCTATTTATTAATTTGTGAACAGGTTACTGAATTTGTTAAAATGACAGAGAAAGGAATTTCAGACATTTACATATGTTTCATGTGTATACATTTTTACTACATTCTAGACATTCAGGCCCCAATTTTATTGCGGAGCAGGATTGATCCATACAGGGGCCCGAGGTGAACAACAAAGTTGCATGACTAGGCTCAGAGAGATTTTAACTCCCGGTCCTCATTTTAATATTCAGGTTCCCAACTCCTGTCTACAATGTGACTTCAGTCCTAAATCTTATCTAATTAACAATAAATATAAAACCTTGAATTTTCCAAGATGTGGTTCAGCTTGTGTCATACTTGACAGTTCCATGAGAAATCTGTGTCAAAATGAGAATCTAACTTATATTCTGGTTTGAGCTGGCCCGATTTCGGAGGCACCGGGAGTTCGGAAAGTGAACAGTGCTGAATTTTGTGTTAGAAGTCACCCTTCTTAAATTAAATAGACTACTGGTATATGAAAGGCTTGGTGTGTAGCACACTTGGCTAGACAGCATTAAATCTGATGAGAAGGTAAGAGTCTCTTTTAAGGGCACTGTCACTGTCCTGCTCTACCATTGGAAGAGGTGAGTCTCCTCCCCCATGTAATCCACTGTTAGCACTGTCTGGATTGTAAAGTCGTGTAGTATGGAGCAGACAACTTGGAGACCTGGCAGGTTTGCATTTTATAACGTCACTCCAAGATACATATGATCTGCTCATTAATTATCCTGGTAGTTGTATGGGCTTTGTTGTATTTTCATTCATCTGGTGTTCATGACTGTCAGAAGTATTTCTTGGGCTAGGTTAGAAGTCGGTCGCTTTGGTCTCCTGGGAGCCTCCTTTCCATTCTGTTTTCCCTTCAAATAGCCCAATCACACAGGACTGTCTTAAACTACCCAGGCCATGACTACCTCCCTTAAAAAGCAGGCATTACATTATCTTGTGTTGACTTCCTGATTGCTTACATGCTGATGGCGTGGAACCCCTTGTGGCTCATGAATGCTATAAAGCTTCTATGCAAGAGCCCAGTTAGCCATATGAGCCCTATCAATAATGTCTTGTACTTTGTGGAAAGCAAAAGAAAAATTGCAATCGTCTCTTATTCTGCTACTGGGCTTCACAGAGAAATTTTTGAAGGTATTTTCCCTAGTGATCAGTATATCAGTGACCTGTTAGATGTACTTGTGGGTTGACTTATATTGCAGATATCCAAATGTAGCTCAGAAGGGGCAGTAAAGCTTATGTTCTAGCGACCTTCTCTGCCACTGGCAGTGCTGTTCATGTGGTCCATGGTGTCTGCAGGTCAGATTTTAGTAGTGAGTCCTACTTAATCACTGCCTTTCTGGTGAGAAGGCTGCAAAACAGTTCCCAAGTCATGTGCCTGGATCTGCACAAATGGCCGTTTGGGTGAGGGCAGTTGTGGGTAGTCTACCTCCGATGCAAGTAGACCTGCCTTGCATCCTTCTTTTTGTCCTCTTGTTCCAACGTCCAAAAAATTCAAACACAGAGAAGTACATGTAGAAATTGTAGCAATCAAAATTACAGTTCACTTTCTAAAACTAAAAAAAAAACATTTATTGCCTGTTTTAATGGGTGAATTATGCACAGTGCATTCCTGGCATCAAGTAATCCCATAAGAACTCATTTCCTTTACATTAACATGAAATTCAGTATTTAAATGAAACTCTAGAGTATTCTGCGCACAAGAACTTTAGGCCATCCTAAAAGGTCAGCCAGGATCTATCTTACAGTAAATATCCAGAAAAATGAATCCCTGACTGATTTCCCATTGCCCACATACCTGTCCCATGTCGGTAGGTTCAATGCTGCCAATCGGAAATCCATCCCATGTACCATTTCATGCTACTGTTATCAAGTACATGCATGTTCAATCAAAAAGGCTGGCGGAAGTGCCTACAGCTAATTTTAAGTACCATTACTAGTGATATATGGAACAAAATTTGGACTTGACAACAGTTTGCTTACATCAAAACATTTTGAGGAATCACATTACAACTGAATTGCATGTATTTATGTGGATTCAACTTTACTTGTTATTTATTTAAAATATTATGCCACATGCAACTTAATGATGTTTAATTAGACATGCATAATTTGGTGATCTCGACCATTTAACGAGAAATCAGGAAGCACTTTTTCCACACAAAGGGTACGAAAGATCTGAAATTTTCTCCATCAAAAGACTGTGGATAGTGGGTCAATTGGAGCTTTCAAGGTGAGATCAATAAATTTTTGTTAGGCAAGTCTATCGAGGACCTAAAGCGGGTAAATGGATTTGTGGTACACATCAGTCATGATCAAAGTGAATGGCAGAGCGGACTTGAGAATGGCCTACTTCTGTTCCTGTGTTCCTAATTACACTTTATACTAGTCACGCTGTTAACTAAGACATATGCTCTATGGCAGCGAGGCCTGGACAACGTATGTCAGCCAAGAGCGACGTCTCAATTCATTCCATCTTCGCTGCCTCCGGAGAATCCTTGGCATCAGGTGGCAGGACTGTATCTCCAACACAGAAGTCCTCGAGGCGGCCAACATCCCCAGCATATACAGAGCCAGCGGCGTTTCAGATGGCTTGGCCATGTGAGCCGCATGGAAGATGGCAGGATCCCCAAGGACACATTGTATAGCGAGCTCGCCACTGGTATCAGACCCACTGGCCATCCATGTCTCCGCTTTAAAGCGGTCTGCAAACGTGACATGAAGTCCTGTGACATTGATCACAAGTCGTGAAAGTCAGTTGCCAGTGATCGCCAGAGCTGGCGGACAGCCATAAAGGCGGGGCTAAAGTGTGGCGAGTCAAAGAGACTTAGTAGTTGGCAGGAAAAAAGACAGAAGCGCAAGGGGAGAGCCAACTGTGTAACAGTCCCGACAACCAATTTTATCTGCAGCACCTGTGGAAGAGTCTGTCACTCTAGAATTGGCCTTTATAGCCACTCCAGGCGCTGCTTCACAAACCACTGACCACCTCCAGGTGCTTACCCATTGTCTCTCGAGACAAGGAGGCCAAAGAAGAATATTGATTGTCATATTTTGTAAAGACGGTCTCAGAGAACGTGCGCAGCAGTTTCTGTTTTTCATTGAGGCTTCCTATCATTATCCATCTCAAAAATGTATCTGGTCAACCAAAACCTCAATCATCTCTATGGAGGCGAACATCAACATTGTGGAATGCATCTTATCCGGAAATTGTGGAGAGCGATATAAATAAACCAACTTAATGTTTTGTTTGGGGAAATATCTTTGCCCAATTGAGTATTGCTATTATGAGCAGCACTGCAACTTTATGTGAACTTCAAGAAAGAGTTGAAAAATAAATGCTCGACATAGCATCAATAGTAGAAACAGGAGCTGTAGCCAACAAAATAATTGATAAGGTTGTCAGTGAAGTAATTTCACCTTATATTTTGAAAGGAATTTGTGGGACTAATTATAAAAACAGGCCAGACCCATTAGGTGTGTTCCATGTATTTTGAGTGTGTTGTGCATGTATAGGCTTGTGTGAAGGGAAAAGAGAGAGAGAGATGTGCACAGGATTAATCACTGCCTTATTTTCACTATTGTCAGACGTGGCTCCAGTACAGAATGATTGTATTGTTTAACTACTTTAACTACTGTATACAAGATTGGTACCACAATATAAAAACAGTTTAATCAAAAAATAAACACATAGAGCCATTTAGTGGGGTTACTTATTATAGTAGCCTGGGTGTTAAATTTAATTTAAGTAGCCTCCAGGATCCAAGAAATACAAGGTTGCTGTGTACACATTTTGCTGAAATAGGGCATCTTATGACATGCCCCATGAGTTAAAATTGTTTGTGCATATTTAGGTTTTAAAATGTAGATCAAGTACATGAGCAGTAAAATTATCCTTGGCATCAGGAAAACCATAAAATCATGATCCTGATTCATCACCATTTTCAGGCACATTACAGCCAAATGAGTGAGCAAATATGTCTGTGATGCATCAGGTAACATCACAGAGTACCCAGGAACTAACATAGCAACCAGGATGTATGGATCATGCCTCCCCTCCAAATAAAATGACGTCAAACTAAGAATGTGTTCATCTCAAGTCCCTATTCAAATATGATCAAAGGCAGTTGATTCTGAAATGCCCTTACATTTTATTTTCACATCTTAGTAACATTTTAGTACAATAATGTCAGTGATGACTATTATTTTAATAGAGATGATCAAGCCCTGGGCCAGAAGTTTTAATCTCCCCCACCGCCCGGGAGTGGGCTGGGAGATGGGTCCGAGGTGGGGTGGCGGGGGGGTGGGGGGGGGGGTCATAAAATTAGTTGGGATGGCAGGGGCTGCTGTGCCCATTGCCTACCAATCCCCACCAGTGTCTTATCAGCGGTGAGGGAGGTGGCAGGCTGCCCACCCGCCCTTAGGCCAATTGAGGCCCTTAAATAATCAATTAATCGCCACTTAAGGGCCTCTTCCCGCTGCCGCGGGTATTTTACTAGCAGCGGACAAACACTTCGCTGCCTGAGGAGGCCACCTAGCAATACATGGGGGTCTCCTTGCCGGCTGGTGGGAGGGCCCTCCTGAACGGGCATCTGCGGTTCATGGAGGGCCCCCCAGCTGCATGGGCCATCTTGGCTGGAACACCCTACCCCATCCTCTCGATTGACACCGTCCCCACTTGCCTTTCTCTCCAGCTCCATCGTGTCTGGGTCCGGAGCCTTCTGCAGTCCCAGCAGTGGCCACTGCTCCCAGTGGCGCTGCTGGGACTGAAGAACAGCCAGCCCTCTGATTGGTTGACAGCTCTAAATGGCAGGACATCCTGTCTTTTGGGGGCAGAAGCCACGACTGCAGTCAATTAATTGCCTGAGCCATGCAAAATGCAGTCATGGCTTCCAGGGCCAGCAGAAATGGGTTCGCCCCTGACTTTCCAGCCAGTGGTCAGGGCCACTGCCTCCTCGTGACATTCGGCCCTGGAATACTGAATGGGATCTGAGATAAGTAAAGCTGCTAGGAAATGAAAAGTTCCACACAGGAGCATGGAAAGCTGGAAGGAAAAGCAGGAGATTCCCAGAAAACGTGGGATTATTGGGGGCTCTATATATGAATTGATTTAAGGAAGAGAATGAATGCCTCCTCATTCCATACTTCTCACATTATTAAACATGGGGTCAACTGTGGAAGGGGAAAAATCCTGTCTTTGAGTACAGACAAACAACTGGGAAAACCTTAAACTTCACTGCAGAAGCTGGGTTATGGAATTGGAACCTGGGGATATGAGATATGGAGTAAAAATCAAAACTGAAACAAGAAGCTAAAGCAAGACCCTCAAGCCCAAAATTAATACCATTTTCAACAATGGCAAGGTCACACAAAATTCCCAAAATGTCCCATAGAATTACTGTCAGCAATTTTAGCATCAAATGTTTAATGCCTCAGTTAAAATAGCAGACAGAATGTAAACGTGCTCTAAACATTTGTACAATAATGTCACTGACTGTAATTCCTATCCTAGGATTTCTACTTAATGTGAAGTTAAAAATGATATGTAATTATTCACTTAATTGCTTTCTCTTCAGTCTTTGACTTAGGTTTGATGAAAGTAGTTTTTTCCTGCTTTAAATATGGATCATATCATTTATATTATAACAGATATACAGGGTAAATATGTTTTAGAAATAATTAAAGATGAAAGTTGGCTTTCATTGCTAAGGTACAAAATGAGGATGAGAACACAACTGCCTGGAAGAATGTGGGCACATTCCTTGATCTGGAAATGATCCAGAATGAAAAGACTTTGTCCTACATTTTAATCAATTTCTGCTTGATGATAGCATTAATACATATGGAAGATTTACACAAGGTGTGAACATCTCATCTAGTCCTTTCCATTAGTTCAAAGCAAGACTCATCTCATGCTCAAACCTTGAATATGCTTCATTGTGTATTTAAGCTTGATCGATTGGCAGCTCTTAATTCAGAGACCACGGCCGGAATGTTACCTTGCATGGGAGGCCCCGCACACCAGCCAAAACGTCAGGGCAAGCCCGCCTCCACCAGGCCTGGAAGCCACGCCAGGATTTTATGCCTCCCTGGCCCTTAATTGGCCTTGGGTGGGACATCCACCTCTCTGAGGCAGGAAGTCCTACCTCCAAGAGCTGCCAGCCAATCAGCAGGCCGACAGCTCTCAGTCCCTGCAGTGTTCAGGGAGTGGTGGCCACAGCAGCAAGACAGATGCTGGCCCGGGATGAGGGTATGTTTGTGGAGCCTGGCGAGCAAGGGTGGTTGGGCCATGGGGTGCCTGATCAGGAGGACACCCCAGCCCACAAGGAGGCCGCTAGATTTTACTGGGTCGCCTCCTGGGGGGCCTGAGCCACCTGTCCCAGTGACAGTGGGATGAGGCCCTTAAGTGGCAGTTAATTGGCCATGTAAGGGCCTTAATTAGCCTGGGGTGGGCAGGCCGTGGCATCGTGGCAGTATCACTGGACTAGTAATCCAGAGCCCGAGGCAATGCTCTGGGGATAGGACTTCGAATTCTCCCACGGCAGATGGTGAAATTTGAACTCAACTAATAAATCTGGAATTAAAAGCTAATCTAATGGTGACCATGAAACCATTGTCAATTGTTGTAAAAACCCATCTGGTTCATAATATCCATCAAGGAAGGAAATCTGCCATCCTCAGCTGGTCTGGCCTACATGTGACTCCAGACCCACAGCAATGTGGTTGACTCTTAAATGGCCCCTGGAATGGCCTAGCAAGCCACTCAGTTCAAGGGCAATTAGGGATGGGCAATAAATGCTGGCCGAGCCAGCGACGCCCACATCCCATAAAAGAATTAAAAAATAGATAAAATTGCAGCGGGGGTGGGAAAGCATTGGGAACGACACCCCTGCCTCCCACTCAATTTTACAACCCCCTGCCACCCTCACCACCAGCCCGCTCCTGTGGGGGTGCATAAAATTCCAGCCCATTTGATTTGAGATTGCAGACTTTCCTCAAAAGCTTAGTTCCATTTCTGGAACTGGTACTTAGAAATCCTGCAGCTGGTAGGGATTTGTCTTCACATACAACCGTCATACTGGGAAGTCCAGGAAAGGGCTCGAAAAAAGTCACAGATTCGCGAACTATATAAGAAACATATTTTGAAGAGTATGTTTTAATCCTCTGTGGACTTATTTTATTTTTATTTTTTTACTAAGCGTTTGTACCATCAATATATTGTGTTTGTCTACTTCTATGTCATTATCTTACAAATAAATCTATTAGTTTTGGCTTGGACGTAACTATGGATAGTATAGAATTTGCCATCTTTCATAGTAGCTAGAAAATATGATGGGCATCCAACATAAGCTCTTTTATTAGAAACCATAGATGGGAGGGGGTGTTATTATGAGTCCTGTGGCATGCTATCCCACTCACTGCGCACAAAAGATACAGGGTTCGGTTAGTAGGAGACTTGGCTCCCTCTTTTTTTTAATATGAAATAAAGTATTTGGGGAATGCCAGCAATGTTAAGAGCATAACAGCATAAGAAATAGAGTGGCGCAGTGGCCTCACAGTTGCAGTGACCCGGGTTCAATTCTGGGTACTGCCTGTGCGGAGTTTGCAAGTTCTCCCTGTGACCGTGTGGGTTTTCGCTGGGCGCTCCGGTTTCCTCCTGCAGCCAAAGACTTGCAGGTAAATTGGCCATTGTAAATTGCCCCTAGTGTAAGTAGATGATAGGGAAGGTGGGGATGTGGTAGGAATGTAGGATTAGTATAAATGGGTGGTTGATGGTCGGCACAGACTCGGTGGGCTGAAGGGCCTGTTTCAGTGCTGTATCTCTAAATAAATAGGAGCAGGGAGAGACGT
This sequence comes from Heterodontus francisci, assembly GCF_036365525.1. Taxonomy (NCBI): domain Eukaryota; kingdom Metazoa; phylum Chordata; class Chondrichthyes; order Heterodontiformes; family Heterodontidae; genus Heterodontus; species Heterodontus francisci. The sequence continues at coordinate 94,068,703 of NC_090378.1, read as the reverse complement.
TACAGCCCATCAAGCCTGCTCTGCCATTTAATATGATCATGGCTGATCTCTTGCCTCAGCTGCACTTTCCCACCCGCTCCCCATATCCCTTGAATTCCCTGAGTGATCAAAAATCTATCTCAGTGTTGAATATACTCAATGATGAAGCATCCTCAACCCTCTGGGGTATAGAATTATAAAGAAATTTCTCCCCATCTCAGTCCTAAATGATTGGCCCCTTATCCTAAGGCTGTGCCCAGAGTTCTAGATACCCCAGGAAAGGGAAACAACCTCTCAGTGTCTACCCTGTCAAGCCCCTTCAGTATCTTATATGTTTCAATGAGATCAATTCTCATTCTTTTAAATTCCAGAAAGCATGGGCTCAGTTTACTCAGCCTCTCATCATAGGACAACCATTTCATCCCAGGAACCAATCTCGTGAATCTTCACTGTACCATCTCCGAGGCAAGTATATCCTTCCTTAGATATGGAAGCCAAAACTGCTCCAGGTGTGGTCTCACCAAAGCCCTATACTATTGTAGCAAGACGTCCTAGCTCTTGTACTCCATCCCCCTTGCAATAAAGGCCAACATGCCATTTGTCTTCCCAATACCTTGCTGTACCTGCATGCTAACTTTTTGTGTTCCTTTTATGAGTACACCCAAGTCTTAGTCTCTCTGAAAATCAACATTTAAAGGTTTCGCACCTTTGAAAAATATTCTGCTTTTCTACTCTTAATACCAAAGTGAATAACCTCACATGTGGTCACATTATACTCCATCTTCCACCTTACTTGCCATGCTTTTAACCTATCTATATCTCTTTGCAACCTCTTTTTGTTCTCTTTACAGTTTCTATTCCCACCTAGCTTTGTATCATAAGCAAACTTGGATACATTGCTTTCAGTCTCGTTGTCTAAGCCATTGATATAGACAGTAAATAGCTGAGGGCCCAGCACTGATCCTTGCGGCACTCTACTAGTTACAGCCTGCCAACTTGAAAATGCCTCGTTTATCCCTACTCTCTGCTTCCTGTCTATTAACCAATCCTCAATCATGCTAATATATAAATCCCAACTCCATGTGCTCTTATCCTGCATATTACTCTTTTCTATCTACCTTATCTACCCTACTCATTACATCCATGAAAAAAATCTAGTAAATTTGTCAAACACGAATTCTCTTTCATAGAACCATGTTGACTCTGTCTGCTCATACCATGGTTTCCTAAGTGCATTGATAAGACTTGCTTAATAATAGATTACAACATTTTCCCAAAGACTGGTGTCAGGTGAACTAGCATGTAGTTCCCTGTTTTATCTCTTTCTTTTCTTGAATAGCGGTGTTACATTTGCCAACTTGTACATGTCCATAGATCACTGAAGGCAGCAGCACAGGTAGATAAGGTGGTTAGAAAAGCATATGGGATACATGTCTTTATTAGCCATGGCATTGAATATAAGAACAGGGAGGTTATGATGGAGCTGTATAAAATGCTAGTTAGGCCACAGCTGGAGTACTGTGTACCGTTCTGGTTGCCACACTATAGGAAGGATGTGATTGCACTGGAGAGGGTGCAAAGGTGATTCACTAGGATGTTGCCTGGGCTGGAGTATTTCAGCTATGAAGAGAGACTGAAAGGACAGGATTGTTTTCCTTAGAGCAGAGGAGGCTGAGGGGGGACCTGATTGAGGTATAAAAAATTATGAGGGGCATAGATAGGGTAGACAGGAAGAAACTTTTTCCCTCAGCAGAAGTGTCAATAACCAGGAGGCATAGATTTAAGGTAAGGGGCAGGAGGTTTAGAGGGGATTTGAGGAAAAGAATTTTCACCCAGAGGGTGGTTGGAATCTGGAACACACTGCCTGAACGGGTGGTGGAGGCAGGAACACTCACAACATTTAAGAAGTATTTAGGGGCGGCACAGTGGCGCAGTGGTTAGCACTGCAGCCTCACAGCTCCAGCGACCCGGGTTCAATTCTGGGTACTGCCTGTGTGGAGTTTGCAAGTTCTCCCTGTGTCTGCGTGGGTTTCCTCCGGGTGCTCCGGTTTCCTCCCACATGCCAAAGACTTGCAGGTTGGTAGGTAAATTGGCCATTATAAATTGCCCCTAGTATAGGTAGGTGGTAGGGAAATATAGGGACAGGTGGGGATGTGGTAAGAATATGGGATTAGTGTAGGATTAGTATAAATGGGTGGTTGATGGTCGGCACAGACTCGGTGGGCCGAAGGGCCTGTTTCAGTGCTGTATCTCTAAACTAAACTAAACTAAACTATTTAGATGAGAACTTGAAATGCCATAGCATACAAGGCTAGGGACCAAGTGCTGGAAAATGGAATTCGAATAGATAGGTGCTTGATGGCCGGCACTGACACGATGGGCCGAAGGGCCTGTTTCTGTGCTGTATAACTCTAAGACTCTTTGACTCTGACTTTGCTACCACCGCGATCTTGCACAGAATAATTAGTGATAATTCCAAAAACAGAACAAATTGAACTAAAATTTAAGGAAAGTGCAGTACGTATCCGAAACAAAAAGGCATCAGAGTGAAGAGCTGCCAATTGATCAACTTAATTGACCACTCAATAAATTCCCTGGTTGTACTTGATCATGTCCTGAGAACAAGCATTAATGTATCAAATTTATCTTGTAGAATCAATACCATTCTCCATGATGATAGCATTGTAAATGACCTGCTTAAGTTATCTTCATCTGCAATTTATTTGACTTTAAGTACCATGAAAACAATTACTTGACCACCTGGTCAAAAAAATATTGGCTGCAAAATTTGAACTAGCCCAAAAACGTGCGTAGGGATCATGATGTGTGATTAACCAGCTTCCAATGCAGGCAACACACAAAATTTGTGCTGCCTGCTCATTTACATGATTTCTGCGCACAGCCAGCACTAAGCGCACTGTTGAGTGGCTGCGCACCTGAGCAGGGAGCGCAAAGTCATGAGAGGCTAGCACCACTTTAAACTAGCCTGCACTATGTAAAGGCCACCTGCATTTCTTAAAGGAGAGTGCATTCTAGCTGGAACAGGTTGTAGAAGAGAGTGTGAATGTATGCGGGGAGATAGCATAGTGGTAATGTTACTGGACTAGTAATCCACTGGCCTGGGCTAACACTCTAGAGACGTAAGTTCAAATCCCACCAGGGCAACAGGAGGGATTTATAGTTAATAATGCTGGAATTAAACAGCTATTCACATTAATCATGAAACTACTGGATTGTTTTAACAACCCATCTTATTCACTAATGTTCTTCAGAGGGGATATCTGCTGTCCTTACCCACTCTGGGTTACATTTATTTTATTTTATTGATTTATTTAGAAATACAGCACTGAAACACTGACTTTTGGCCCACCAAGTCTGTGCTGACCAACAACCACCCATTTATACTAATCCTACATTAACCCCATATTCTCTACCACATCCCCACCATTCTGCTACCACCTACCTACACTAGGGGCAATTTACAATGGCCAATTTACCTTTCAACCTACAAGTCTTTGGCTATGGGAGGAGACCAGAGCATCCAGTGGAAACCCACACAGTCACAGGGAGAACTTGCAAACTCCACACAGGCAGTACGCAGAACTGAACCTGGGTTGCTGGAGCTGTGAGGCTGCAGTGCTAACCACTGCGCCACCCACATGTGTCTCTAGACTCACACCAATGTGGTTGACTATTAACTGCACTTCTAGTAAGCCACACAATTGTAGGCAGCGCACCACCACCTGCTCAGGCTAATTAGGGATTGGCAATAAATGCTGGCCATGCCAGTGACGCTCACATCCCGAGAATGAATGTAAAAAAGCCCTGAATTATGCCACAACATGACTCCAATATTTTCCAACACTGCACTGGAGGCCTTGGTTGAAGAAATACAAAGAAGTGATCTATCTGAACGAGGCCCTCTGGACAAACTCTCAGAAGGTAGTGGAACTAGTTAGCCATGCCAGTCAATGCCAGGAATTAAGCTCTGAGGATCTGGATGCAGTACTGCAAGAAGTTCAATTACCTCAAACGAGTGCTCAAGGTCAGTGAATGCATCCTTAAATGCCATATCCCACCAACAGCACCACTTGCCTCAGACACTTCCCAATACACCACAAGCCCATCACTTACCTACCAACAATCTCTATTGATCAAGATTCAAACCTACATTCATGTGCTTCACTGCACTCTCAAGCACCTAGCTCTACGACAAGCCTCACACTTACATCGCACAACTAGCACACACTTCCAGCCATTCAAAAATTACAGCCACATTGCACCACACTCACTGCCTGGCCAGGTAGCAGCACCTAACTGGTAGGGCACAGACATGGCTGCATGCCCTTAAACCCACGGAAGAGATGGTGCTTGCCATCTTTGGAGTGGCCATGACTAAGACTATGGCCAGTAATGACATTGAAACCATTGACAATGACGATACGCTTATCTTTCTTACATCCCACTACCCCTCAATCCACAATCTCTGATTTACAAATTGCACATGGTGTAAACATGTTCTTGCTTTAATCTCCTCTCCTCCCCACAACTCATATGCCTGTGCCTTTCTCCTTTCAGATACCCAAGAACAGCTGCCTGGCCAGGCAGTGGTGGAAGAGAAGGAGGTTGAAGAACAAGAAAAACTGTCACTTACCCTCATGCTCAGAGCCATCAGCTTAGATACCGACGCTGAGCATACTCAAAGGGGTAGCATGGAGGCAGGATCTGCACTGGGTGAAACATCGGCTACGAGTGGCCTCCAGCCGGGGCAGGGGACAAGGGTGGCACAGGTGCCAGCTCTCTGGAGAGCAATGCCACACAAAAATTATGATACAAGGGCCTCAGATGATGACTTCGATGGGCTGTTTTGCAGAGAAAGGCTGATGGGAATGCGGACAGAAATGCTTGGTGCATTGGTGGCTTGCCAGAAAGCCTGTGGTCATTATTAAGGAGCATGGAAGAGTCTAGTACCAACTTGGCACAGAGCTTTGCCCAGAGCTTGGAACTCATTCTTTCCTGCGTGGAAGTGGTTGTCAACTCCATTAGCAGTTGCAGAGCCAACCATGATGCAGTGTCTATTGGCTGATTTCTCAGCTTCCATTGCAGCGCAAGCAGAGGCCACCCAATCCTTGGCTGTTGCAGTTGTCACTGAACTGTATTTATTTTCTCCTCTGTTTGAAACAGTGTGCTTTTAAGACTCTGTTAAAAACAGTGTATCTTTAAGACAGAGAGAGAAGTGTTAGATTTCTGAGGCACGGTGTGCCAGCTACACTTGTAACTTAGGTGACAGCAGGAGTGAGGAAGTCACATAGTATAATGTTTCAATTTAACTGTGTGGAAAAACCAGCTAAAACCAGTTCAGAGAGACACCAGCAATGCGTGTTTTCTGAAGGAAAGAGCTGTCTATTTCTCTCAGCAGAAATTCTACAATGAGCTACAGGCCATGTTAATTGCCTAATTGCCTAAAGAAGAAAAAAACCCTCTGAAAAGACCAATTGTATTGCTGGAGGTAGCAAAATTCCTTTTCTTTACTTCCAATCGAACAGCCTTTGCTTCAAGATTGAATCTCTCTTGGCTGATTGTGTTTGCTGGAATTCGCAATAAAGTTTCGACTGAGAAACTGATGATTTTTAAAAATTCAAGTAGACCTATTGTTGTGCTCATTGTTGAAAGAACTGTGTGATGCCTGCTGCAGCCGAATGCCTATCTACTAAGAGAGCGTGTCATCAAATCCATGTGGAGACTTCAAGTAGCATTTAATTATTATTACACAAGGAAACCTCACCCATCAAGAACATAACCCACAAAGACTAACAATCCAGTTATTTATTTATTCTTAAGGAACAGCTAATTTTTAAAACATAATTTAAAAAAAAAGAAACCAGTTAACCGTTGATTTTCAAGTGTATGTGTGTGAATGGGGGTGTTAGGTTAAAATAAGAAGTTATAAGGTCTTTAGACAGGTTTGTCTTACAAGTGTTTAAGATTTAGTTTGGAATAAATAGTTAATTTGTTGTTGCCCAAAGATACCTGGTTTGGTCTATTTTATTCTGGGGGTTACTAGAGTGTTTAATTTGGCTGTTTTCCAGTTGGGTGGGAAAATTTAAATAATATGCTGTGACCTGTGGACTGATGGGACTGAATTGACAGGGCATTGCTCCCGCCTCGGTCATAACATATGTAACTGGGGGCTCGTCCGGGATCAGATGATTGAGAGGCTCACGTTTGGAATCATATTAAATGCTTGTCTCTGGGATAACACATAAATTGGGGTCTTGCGTCTGGCATCATATTAATTGCTCTAGTGTCTTGGATCATATTAATTGGGATGCTCGATTGTCGGGATGAAAATCTAACGCTAATTACGAGAAAAAAGAACCAGGTTTCTTGAATAAAAAGGTACAGTCTATACCATCGGAATGACATTAACAGTTGCAGCAGAGTTTCTGGGAAAGGAAAATGTGTCCCTCAGTGACATGACAACTTTAACTAAGAATAAACTAAAAGAATTGGCGACAAAATTGGGGTTAGAGTTGAGATCAGGTGCTAAAAAAGCAGAGATATCTGATGTAATAGTCCAACATTTAGAATTAGAAGAAGAGGAATAGGAAGTTAGAAAGTCAGAGAGTGATGCAGTGGAATTGGCTAAGATTCGGTTAGAAACGATAAAACTTGAACAGTAAAAAGAAATAGCAATAAGAAAACTTGCAGCTTAAAAAGAATTAAGAAAACTTGAACTTGAAAAAGAGGAAAGGGAGAAAGAGAGGGAATCTAGGTTAAGAGAGATGGAACTAAGACAAAGGGGTGGTCTTGACCCAAGGGAAAGTTCGGGTCAGGAAGAATCTGAATTCAGCCTAGGACCCAGCGAAAAGCTGTTTAAATTTATGCAAGCTCTTCCTAAGTTTGATGAAAATGACGCAGAGACATTTTTCATATCTTTTGAAAAAATAGCTAAACAGTTGAAATGGCTGAAGGAAAGCTGGACACTGCTTATGCAAAGCAGGTTGATGGGCAGAGCTCATGAAGTTTATGCCATGCTTCCTGAAGAGGCTTCTGCAGATTATGAGTTGGTAAAAAAGGCTATTCTCACTGCGTATGAGTTAGTCCCTGAAGCTTACCGTCAGAAATTTCGGAACTTACGGAGATTGGCTGGACAGACGTATGTAGAATTTGAGACTGTGAAGCAAATTAATTTTGACCATTGAATACGGGCATTAAAGATGGAAACCACGTATGAGAACCTTTGAGAATTGATTCTCTTAGAAGAGTTTAAAAATTCAATTCCTTCAGTAGTGAGAACTCATGCAGATAATCTGAAAGTTTTGAAAGCTAGGAAAGCAGTGGAAATTGCTGATGATTTTGAGCTTGTGAATATGCCAAAACCTTTTGTCCGTCACCCCCATAAACCCAAGAAGGATAGAAAGTGGGAGAGTGAATGGAAGGCAAGTAGCTGGGGACAAGAAGGAACAGCTGGGAATGCCCCAGGATCACCTTCTCAGGCCAGTACATTTCTCCCGCCTCGCTCGTAACACTGTGGAAACTCAGACTGAGGTCATTCAAGCTCAGATTGTTGCCATCATGGCTGCAGATAGCAATGTGCAAAGAAGGTTTCAGGGTGTTACAGCCGTCTAGCAATCTGTCTTCCAACACATTGTGAGGGTTGCTCAGGCACCACCCTGTTGCAGTGGCAGTGACGCCATGGAGCATGAGCCTGCTGTCCTCTCTCAGCCTTCCTCCTCCCATGACTACCACTCTGCCTGTACCCTTGTCTGCACAAGAACACTAGGTCAGCAAAGACACACGGAAGACAGACAGGAAAGCACAAACACACGAACATACGAATTAAGCGGAGTAGGGCACTCGACCCCTCGAGCTTGCTCCGCTAATCAATAAGTTCATGGCTGAACTGATTACTCCACGTTTCCATCTACCCCAGATAACCTTCCACCACCTTGCTTATCAAGAATCTATCTACCAGTGCCTTAAAAATATTCAAAGACTCTGCTTCCACTGCCTTTTGAGGAATGAGAATTCCAAAGACTCACGACCCTCTGAGAGAAAATATTTCTCCATCTCTGTCTTAAATGGGTGACCCCTTATTTTTAAACAGTGACCCCTCGTTCGAGATTCTCCCACAATGGGAAACATCTTTTCCACATCACCCTGTTAAGACCCCTCAGGATCTTATATGTTTCAATCAAGTCGCCTCTTACTCTTCTAAATTCCAGCAGATACAAGCCTAACCTGTCCAATCTTTCCTCATAAGACAGCCCACCCATTCCAGGTATTAGTCTAGTAAACCTTCTCTGTACTGCCTCCAACACATTTACATCCTTCCTTAAATAAGGAGACTAGTACTGTACACAGTACTCCATATGTGGTCTCACCAACGCCTAACCTCCCTACTTTTGTATTCAATTCCTCTCGTGATAAACGAGAACATTCTATTAGCTTTCCTAATTACATGCTGTACCTGCAAACTAACCTTTTGCGATTCATGCACTAGGACACCCAGATCCCTCTGCATCTCAGAGCTCTGCAATCTATCACCATTTAGATAATATTCTTATTTTTTATTCTTCCTGCCAAAGTGGACAATTTCACACTCTCCCACGTTACATTCTATTTGCCAGGTCTTTGCCCATTCACTTAACCTATCTATATCCCTTTGTAGCCTCTTTATGTCCTCTTCACAAGTTACTTTCCTACTTATTGGGGCGGCACAGTGGTTAGCAGTAGGCATAAATGGGTCATTTTCTGCTTGGCAAGATGTAACAAGTGGTGTGCCACAGGGATCTGTGCTGGAGCCTCAACTTTTTACAATTTATATAAATGACTTAGAAGGGACTGAAGGTATGTTTGCTAAATTTGCTGATGACACAAAAATAGAGATACAGCACTGAAACAGGCCCTTCTGCCCACCGAGTCTGTGCCGACCATCAACCACCCATTTATACTAATCCTACACTAATCCCATATTCCTACCACATCCCCACCTGTCCCCATATTTCCCTACCACCTACCTATACTAGGGGCAATTTATAATGGCCAATTTACCTACCAACCTGCAAGTCTTTTGGCTTGTGGGAGGAAACCGGAGCACCCGGAGAAAACCCATGCAGACCCAGAGAGAACTTGCAAACTCCACACAGGCAGTACCCAGAATTGAACCCGGGTCGCTGGAGCTGTGAGGCTGCAGTGCTAACCACTGCGCCACTGTGCCGCCCTAAGTTTGGAATTTTGGAAAATTAAAACTAATGCTTCGACCATCTCACTAGCCACTTCTTTTAACATCCTAGGATGAAGTCCAACAGGACCCGAGGACTTGTCAGCCCACAGCTCCAACAATTTGTTCAGTACCACTTCCCTGGTGATTGTAATTTTCTTGAGTTCCTCCCTCCCTTCCATCTCCTGATTTACAGCTAATACTGGGATGTTACTTGTATCCTCAATAGTGAAGACCGATGCAAAATATCTGTTCAATTCATCTGCCATCTCCTTATTATCCATTATTAATTCCCCAGACTCACTTTCTATAGGACCGATGCTCACTTTGTTTACTCTTTTCTTCTTTAAATATCACAAGGGTGATTAGTTGACTTTTGTTACAGAGTATTGGATGGTTTGATTGATAGAGTTGGGAACTTTTGTTTTATGGTGGCTTTTATTTCAGCATTGTGGCCAACAGAATGCTGTGATGGTCATTGACAGAGAGATGGTAAGGTATGGGACTGTTGGTGAATGGGGAATTGGGGCTGCATTCACTGATACCACAGTCAGGTGAGTCAATCAGGGACAGCCCAGCCAGATGAAGAATGTGTTGATTGCCTCCTCCTTCTCTTCCTCTTGCTCTTCTTCCTCCTCCTCCTCAGCTGCTCGTCATATACCTGGTGGAAAGTGCCGTCCCCTCATGATGGTGAGGTTGCATAGCATGTGGACGGCCATGCGAATCTTGTCATGGGCTCTGGCGAGTACTGCAGGCCTCCTCCAGAGTGGTCCAGGCAGTGGAAATGCTGCTTAGTACCCCAATAATCTCCTCGATGACATTTTGTGTGGTAGCATGGCTCTTGTTCAATGCAACCGCAGTCAGGAGTCAGCAGAAAGCCCTTGTCACCAGTAGCCACACTTTGACTTGCTGTGGTAACTAAAATGCAGCTGGCACAGCAGACTGCCACAGAATGAAGGCATCATGACCAATGTTACCTGCAAGCTGCACAGAAACCTGGAAGTTCCCATGTAGACAGTGCACAAGTTAGCTCCTTTAAGTTATCACACATGCATGGCCATGCAAAAAAAATTAATGTGTCACACACTTAAATCGCCCACGCATTCCAAAAAAAATTAGAGGGTACATTGATCATGACTGTTGCCAGGGTAGCAGGCATTGACCTGCATGATGCACTGAATGAGGTCACACACCAGCCAGATGTTGAAGGAGCGGAATCCCTGCTGGTTGTGGTGCATCTCCCATTTTACATGTGGTGCCCGCAAAGTCAATGTGTGCAGTCAAGGGCATCTGCACCATGGAGACACTGGCAATCCTGGCAAAGCTGGGTGCTTACTTGACCTGCTTCTCTCTGGAAAGAAAGAATGAAACACATTCAGCTCCCTTTTCATACAGCGCCTCAGTGACCTCCCTTATGCAACAGTGGATGGCAAACTGGGACATGTTGCAAATATCTCCTGCTCCAGTCTGGAAGGAGCCAGATACATTAAAGTTCATTGCCATGGTCACCTTCACTGCCACTGACAAAGGTGTCCTCATCCTGCTCTGAGGCTACGGTTCAGGCTGCAACTTGTGGCAGTTTTCAGTGAGCACTTCTTGATGAATTGGAGACATCAGACACCCTGCTCCTTGCTAAGGTTGAGGGAGGAGAATTGCTCCCTTAAGATCTTGAGGGGATATGGTCTCCGGCTGAGAGCACATCTTCCCCTCCTCTTCCATCTCTTCCAGCAGCTTGTCCTCCTCTGTGTCACCTCTGTTCATTCTGCCTCTCATGTTGCAGCTCAAGGGAGATACAAGCTACAGCACCCATATCTGGGAGCAAATAGTCTGAGCAGAACTCTTGAAGTCAGAATCAAGGCCTTCAGCACGTGCCACACTATTCCCTATAGACCTCAGCAACTTTACATAACAGCAGGGGAGGTGGTGGTGTAGTGGTAATGTCACTGAGCTAGTAGGCTAAGACCCTGGGGATGTGGCTTCAATTCCACCACAGTAGCTGGTGGAATTTAAGGTCAATTAATTATATAGTTTAGGAAAACTAAAATTGAAAGCTAGTCCCAGTACTGGTGCCATGAAACTATTATTGATTGTCGTAAAAACACATCTGGTTCACTAATGTCCTTGAGGGAAGGAAATCTGGCCTACATGTGACTCCAGACCCACAGCAATGTGGTTGATTCTTAACTGCCCTCTGAAATGTCCCAGCAAACCACTCAGTTGTCAAGGGGAATTTGGGATGGGTAACAAATGCTGGCCTTGCCAGCAACACAAATCCCATGAACGAATAAAAGAATGTATAAACCACCAAACACTTGTACTTTCAGCAAAAGCCTGCAGAAATCAATCAGTAGCTAACCTGTAAATAGTTGATGATCCCTCTAAATACCACTCGTGGGGGATCCTTCCTGCTCCTGAATGCCTGTTCAGCTGTGTAAGGTTAAGAGAGTGCGTTAACTGGAGGAGAGAGGTCGAAAATGGCAGTGCTGGTAGTATCAAACACAGACCATCCTCATGATTTGCCTACTCTGCATTCTTCCAGTGCATTGTCCTATGGCCTGTGATAACACCCTTACAAAAATGGGGTCCGATACGGCCAGCACCAAAAGTGTGCCTGTGTGGCATGGATGCCATTTTGAACACAAAACAGCAGCCATAGCGTCAGAAATAAGAACACTACACAACTGAATTTTGAAGCCATTGGTGCTTTCAAAAAGCTTAAAGGATATCTGATGGTACTAAGAAAGAAAGACTTACATGTATATGGTGCCTTTCATGACCTCAGGACATCCCAACGTGCTTTCATTTGTCCCACCTGCATTCCTGTGCTCTTAGTGTGTGTTGTTAGGATCAGGTGAGGAGGGGTCGAAAGGCTCCCCTCTTGTCCCTCTCCTTGTTTGACCACAACAGGGTTTATTTCTTTGAAAAAAGTGGATATGCTTACCAATTCAGTGAGTGCTATGATCATAAAAGAACCAATTGGACATGTTTTCTTAAGTTTAACAAAGAAAGAGGTTGGCTTTATGGTACTTAAAACCTACCAAAGTAAAATAATAAATTACTCTCCAACTTTCACAAACACACACACAAACATGAGATTCACGCACGCAAGTAGGTCACAGAGTGGGGAAGAATAGATTGGTTGGATTCGACCAATAAAAAGAGTATACAGTCTGTGGAGTTTGGTAACTCAGTTGTCTTCTGGCTGAACTTGATGGTCCTGAGGATTCCGGCTTGTAGATGTGGCCAGTTGGTTCAGGGTTTTCTTGCAGACAGTGATGCAGATGGCTTTTTTCACGGGGTCTCTGTCTGCAGCAATGATAGGCTTAGATGGTTACAGCCAGCAGGCAGGGTGCAAACATACAAGGTGGTTGAGAGAGAGAGGGAGGGACCCCACTTGGGCCCTTACTGGTCAGTCTCAGTTGCTTGTCTGCCTGCAGAGAGAGAGAGCAGCTAGCTAAACACACAGATGGTGGGTCTGTTACATGATGGCCCATTGTGTATTCTCTCTCTTGCAACTTAATTAGTTCATGTCTAAGAATTCCAATCTCTCTCAGAGTCCCATTGTCCCAGTGATTACCTTTTGAGTGGTCCACCTTCACCAGTGTTAATGTTCCAAGATTGCCTTTAATGTCTTGTAAATGAGGATAGGACAGGTAGTCGATTCAAAATTCCCAGACCATTGTTCTGGATGGGCACTGACCAGACCTTACATTTCAAACTTGATACGTTGGAATGTAGGGTATTTTGATGCAAATTGCAGTGGCCATTTTAGTTGCGAGCAGTCACAGTTTATCATTTTTTAAAAAGTTTAATTCAGGTTTCCAACCAATGGATTAAAAAAAAAACATCATTTGGCATAACACGTGTTCATGACAGTGTGTGCAAGTGTGTGCACTGCTGTTTCAGAAGTTTTACATGTCCACAAAAGAGCCTTTTTGTATTGCTTGGGCTTCTTGTCTGGTTGACAATTTTCATGCATGCCACATTACTAGAAGCTAGAAAAGATGTGAACAGTATGGCACAAGTTACATCGAATGGCCAGAATACACAGTGGTAATGTCGGCGAAACTGTCAGATTTCAGCGTCATTACTCTTCTGAATGTGACAGCGACCTCTGGAGCCTGCACAATGCGCAGTTCAAAGCAGAAATCCAAAAGATGCTGTCACTGATTCAATACTTCCCCATAGGATGTGCTGCTGAAGTCCCCCCAAATTATATTCAAGTAGAAATCAGAGAACTGATAAAAACATGCCCTTTTACGCTATTAGTTTCACTGTAAAAACCCTTAAAAAGATTATGCCCTGTTGAATGAGGTGTAACTGGGTTTTTTTAACAGCGTAATAAATTCATAATTACTGACGAACAGCCTTAGTGTCCTTGCAAAACTAATTTTATATTTGTGGAATGTCAAATTTCTCCATTATGATAAAAAAAAAATCACATTTTTAAAATAATATATTTCTTAAAAGTTTATTTATGATATTTCAGCTTCTACTTTAATCCCATGTGTATGTCCCAAACATTTATTCTGCTCTCTGTAAAATTTTAATTAAAATTGAGAAGTTCAATGCTTTTTACTTCCTAGTTTGCTGTTTGTGAGAATACTTCAATGTGATTAGCTGCTTACCGTGCTTGATGACATCATTGTTGTTGGACGCATTGAGGTCCCCTTGACTTGGTGCCAGATTTAAATGGATGTGGGGAAAGGGGAAATGCACACCATAAAGATTACTTGAGCTTTGTGGGCAGATTTCTTCCAGGTCCGCGGTGAGCACCATTATGTTTCCTGCTAGCCACCATGCAAGCGTATTGTCATTTCAAACTACCTGCAAACATGCCTATGTGGTACTCTTTTGATTTGCCTCAGACCAAAACAGAGGAATGTCTAACTATATAATATAAGCCGGTCTTGGTCAATCGAAAGGCTGCCTGAATGAATAGCTCAAATGTCTTTGCAAAATGCACGCATAATGCACATTGCCCAGATAAGGAAAAATTCCATGGTCATAATTGGATCATAAATTATTCTGAAACAGGAAATATCAAAGAACAGAGTAATATACACCAATCAGGCCTGCAGTCAGCCTAATGTTCTAACTTCTACTGATGGAAATAAAATGTTGTTTTAATTTAAACACTTATTATTTTGATTTTGTTTTAATTTGTTTTGTTATTGCCTGTTTTGTATATAAAAAGCTAGAATTTATCTAAGATGAATGGGAGCAGGAAACTTAAAGGGATGGATGAAAAATGACAGGAGTATGCTAAACGTCTTGGCCTGGATTTGCAATCAACTTGTGAGTTAGTGCCTGATTCTATCTCACACACAGCAAGCTAGAAAATCAGCAACAACTGGCCAGCTTCAGAAAAACTGATCATGGTACCAAGTATGCTAACGATTCAAAAACAGCATTGAATGAAAAAACAAGGAAGTACACTGAAAGTGCAGTAGAAACGGGCTCATAGCTACAGCTGAAAGGGGGAACTACCAGAAGTTTCCTACATGGCTATAGGAAAGAATATTTGCCATGCTGGTCCCATGATCGCAGGAGATAACTAACAGAGTTTAATGCCACTCAAATACAACAACAGCACTCATGGATCTCCTAGACAAAGGCAGATTAGAGCAATGGCAGGAAACCTCTGAAAATTGGATTTCTCTGGTTCCAGCATGAGACCCTAGAACTTGCTTCGCTGGCTTGGTGCCACCTCACTGCTCAGACATGAGGCTCCAAAGATCAATGCAGATACCATTGTGGCCTTCCTCCGAACAAACTCAAAGCCAACGACTACCACCAAAAACAAATGCAAAGTAAAAAAAACTGCTTAGGCTTTCTTTGTGAAATGCATCTCCACATGCCACCTATTTGGCTGCCTTCACCACCAAGAGCTGGACACATTAGTTAACAGAGCCACCCCTCCACCTTTTCCTAGCTTCCTGTCCTTCCTAAATGTTATGTACCCTTCAATATTCAGTTCCCAATCTATGTCATGGCAGCATTCCAAAGGGATTGTTCCCTCTGCGACACCCTGGTCCACTCCTCCATCACCCCTGACACCTCATCCCCTTCCCTCAGCACCTTCCTATGCACTCACAGGAGGTGTAACACCTGCCCTTTTACCTCCTCTCTCCTCACCATCCAAAGCCCCAAACACTCCTTCCAGGTGAAGAACAATTTACTTGTACTTCCTTCAATTTAGTATACTGTATTCACTGCTCACAATGTGGTCAGCTATACATTGGGAAGACCAAACATAGATTGGGTCACTGCTTTGTGGAACACCTCCGCTCAGTCCAAAAGCAGGACCCCAAACTTCCGGTTACTTGCCATTTCAACACCCGTCCCCCCTACTCTCATGCCCACATTTCTGTCCTTGGCCTGCTGCAGTGTTTCAGTGAACATAATGCAAGTTCGAAGAGCAGCACCTGATCTTTCAGTTAGACACTGTACAGCCTTGTGGACTCAATCTTGAGTTCAACAATTTCAGAGCATTACTGACCTTTTTTTAATATTTTTTATTATTTTATTTTGATTTTTAACCATACGCCTGTTTTTCATGTGGACAGACCTGCTCATTATTCTGCCATTAACACTCTCTCTGGATTAATGCTTTGTCTTTCACCACAAATATTAACACGCTCTTTACCTTTGCCAATTCTGATGAAAGGTCACAGACCTGAACACTTAACTCTGCTTCTCTCTCCATTGATGCTGCCTGACCTGCTCAGTAATTCCAGCACTTTCTGTTTTTATTTCTGCTTATAAGTGCTCAACTAAGACCCCAATTAATACCCTTCACCTGCATATAATTAAACCAATGATACACAATTAACAGTTTAATACAGGCTACACAGTGTAGCATGCATCCTGTGCACGTTAGTGCGCTGCTCCTGCATCCACTCTGACTGATGCCACATATGGCTCTCCATGATGTTGGCCACTCTCTCAATGGAGGAGCTCACGCACTGATAGACCTGAGCCATGGTGGCACACACAAGCTGAATGGACTCCTCCATTCTCTGCCATGACCCCATACTGCCTCAGGGAACTCTGACAAGTGGGAGCACATCGCCCGCTGCTGTTCTAAGAAGGTCCTCCTTTCTTGTGGCTCCTGAGGCCCTGCATTTGCATCCAGCTGAGCAGGGCTGTGTTTGTCCTCCTTCCTCTGAGGGGAATTGCCCACAGCTACCTCTACCTCTGCCACCTCCTCCTGCACACTTGTGCTGTGCATCACACACAGTGCCACCCTATTAACACACGTGCCAGGTCCCACCAAGGTGACAGTATCTGCGCTGGACAATGCACTCGAAGGATATGATGGTGCTTCTTCAGTTCTTTATTGTTCTTCTGAGGCTGCAGAGGGAGAGAGAGAAGGTGTTGTAGGAGACACAAAAAGAAATGAGCTCGCCTAGGAGAGTAGAAGGCACTGCAGTGCTGAGGCTACTCAATATAACTCAGTTCTCTGGATACTGTCAGATGGGATGGAGTGCACTGCACCCCCTTAATGAGCGCATTGCACTCTGTATTCATCATCTCCACCATGAGTGCCCATTTCAACAAGGACAACTTCATCCTGTTGCACAATCCTGGCTATTTCTATCGCTCATTCTTCCATTGGTCTGATCATTTGGAAGTAAGGTACCCCTCCACCTGTTTGCAACCTTTCCAGGACATTGAGTGCCCATTTATCCTGCAAGAACAAAAGAGAACAAGGTAAGACATTGCTGTTCTCTGTGGCCAATAGGATCTGCTCCAATTAATTGGAGGATGTATATTTCAGTAGTGACACGTCCTCAGCAACACTATGGCACTGAGCCATTCTAAGGGGTGAGTGAGTGACCTGGGCGCACACCCCTCCGATGTTCAGGAACAGCATACGCCCTCAGACTCCTCAGATGGTGTGTCTGCTGGAGGGTGCGAGCCCAAGGCCTGTCCTGGGGATTGGGGGTTGCACTCACCTTGCCAGAACGTATGAGGTCATTGAACCTTATCCTGTACCGAATCCAAGATCATTTAACGACACTTCTGTCATTGGCAGTGGCTGCTACTTCAAACCAGGCCTGCTTTGTCTGTATGGGTGGTCTCCCACTTCCACCCTCCAGGAAGAGGACCTCCCTCCTCGTCTCACGGACTCCAGCATTACTTCAAGATCGTCAGAGAACCAACGGGCTGCCCTACCCTGGGTGCCAGGCCTCCTGCGACATCATGGGAAGCAGCAATACAGGCCAAGGTGCAAGAGCATTCTTCTCTGTGCTCTGTGCTCCTTCACTGAGAACTCAATGCTGCAGAAAGCCGTGAGGAGTATAGAAAGTGCAGGGTGAAAGCAAAAAGGAAATTAGGAAAACAAAGAGAAGGCATGAAAGGATATTGGCAAGTAAAATCAAGGAGAATCCAAAGATGCTTTATCAATACATTAAGAGTAAAAGAATAACTAAGGAAACAGTAGGGCCCATAAAAGACCAAAAAGGTAACCTATGTGTGGAGGCAGAAGATGTGGGTATGGTTCTTAATGAATACTTTGCGTCTGTCTTCAAAAAAGAGGCAGACGATACAGGCATTATAGTTAAGGAAGAAGAGTATGAAATATTGGATATTATAAACATATGGAGAGAGGAAGTATTAATGGGATTAGCATCCTTGAAAGTGGATATATCACCAGGGCCGGAGGAAATGTACCCCAGGCTGTTAAAAGAAGCTGGGGATGAAATAGCGGATGCTCTGACCATCATTTTCCAATCCTCACTGGATGCAGGTGTGGTGCCAGAGGATTGGAGGACTGTTAACGTTGTACCTTTGTTTAAAAATGGAGCGAGGGATAGACAGAATGATTACAGGACAGTCAGTCTAACATCAATTGTGGGCAAATTATTGGAATCAATTTTGAGAGACAGGATAAGCTGTCATTTAAAAAGGCACAGAGTAATGAAGGATGGTCAGCATGGATTTGTTAAGGGAAGATCATGTCCGACTAACTTAACTAAATTTTTTGAGGAGGTAAGGAGGATTGATGAAAGTAGTGCAGTTGATGTGGTCTACATGGATTTTAGCAAGGCTTTTGACAAGGTCCCACATGGCAGACAGGTTAAAAAAATAAAAGCCCATGGAATCCAGGGGAATGTAGCAAGCTGGATACAAAATTGGCTCAGTGGCAGGAAACAAAGCGTAATGATTGATGGGTGTTTTTTGCGACTAGAAGGTTGTTTCCAGTGGGGTTCCACACAGTTCAGTACTGGATCCCCTGCTTTTTGTGGTATATATTAATGATTTGGACTTAAATGTAGGGGGCATGATCAAGAAGTTTGCAGATGACACAAATATTGGCCATGTGGTTGATAGCGAGGAGGATAGCTATAGATTGCAGGAAGATATCAATGACTGGTCAGGTGGGCAGAAAAGTGGGAAATGGAATTCAATACGGAGAAGTGTGAGGTGATGCACTTGGGAAGGTCAAGTAAGGCAAAGGAATACACAATAAGTAGGAGGATACTGTAGAGGAAGTGAGGGACCTTGGAGTGAATGTCCACAGATCCCTGAAGATAGCAGGACAGGTTGATAAGGCAGTTAAGAAGGCATTTGAGATACCTTATAAGCCAAGGTATAGAATATACGAGTAGGGAGGTTATGCTGGAACTATATAAAATATTAGTTCGGCCACAACTTGAGTACTGCATGCGGTTCTGGTCACCTCATTACAGAAAGGATGTAATTGCACTAGAAAGGGTACAGAGGAGATTTACAAGGATGTTACCAGGACTGCAAAATTGCAGCTATGAGGAATGGTTGGATAGGCTGGGGTTGTTTTCCTTGGAACAGAGGAGGCTGAGGGGAGATTTGATTGAGGTGTGCAAGGTTGTGAGGGGCCTGGATAGATTGGTTGGAAAGGACCTATTTCCCTTAGCAGAGGGGTCAGTGACTAGGGGGCACAGATTTAAATAGATTGGTAGAAGGATTAGAGGGGAGATGAAGAAAAGTTTTTTCATCCAGAAGGGTTCTGGAACTCAGTGCCTGAAATGCGTAGTGGAGGCAGAAACCCTCAACTGATTTAAAAGGTGTCTGGATATGCACCTGAAATCCTGTAACCTCCAGGGATACAAATCAAGTGCTGAAAAATGGGATTAGGACTGGTGGCTCGTTTTTTGGCCAGTGCAGACACAATGGGCAGAGTGGCCTCGTTCTGTGCCATAAATTTTTCTACATTTTCTAAATATTCTAAATATCTGAAAAGGAGGAATGTGCAGGGGTGTGTGTGGGGGGTGGGGGCAGAGGAGTGGCAGTATGTGAATTTCTCCTTAGGAGAGCCAGCACGGACACAATGGATCAAATGGCCTTCTTCTGTGCTATAACAATTCTATGATTCTATGTTTCACCATTCACACAACAGACACAGTACTGGCTGCTATGGGGAGTTTCAATTGGGCCTGCACTTCATCTGGCCTGTCTCCATTCCTGTCCCTGCGGCGGCTAATTGGACAGCAAACCCGTCTCCACACCAGTTAAAGGGTTGCCCCCTGAAAAACATGGCATAGATCTGTTTCCCCTCCGTGGGTGGGTTCAGGACCCGAAAACTGTCCTGACTTCCATTTCCCACCACCAATGCAAAAATCCAGCCCAGCATCTCAGGAGACCATCGAATGGATAGTCAAACAAGACATCCCATTATAAGCATTTCCCGTTATATGAAAGCAGTAGTAACTAAAGCTGCAGGTATGCCCAATATTCAATCACTTATGTGGCCAAAAATAAGTGAAAGCTCGTGGGTGTTATTGATCATCTGTAACTACCCTGAGATAGTGCTTGTGGGCTACCATCTCCAACTGCTGCAGGCACTTGTCATGTTTTGTGGCCATTGCAGTCAGCAGGTAAGAATCAACTACATTGGTGTGGGACTGCTGATTTCCTTCCCTAAAGAATATTAATGAAACAGTCATTTTTTCAACAATCTGTGAGCTTTGTGGGCACTCCTTTACAATGTCAGCTTTATTTATTTCCAGAATTGTTTTAACTGAATTCAAATTCTTAAACGGCTATGGTGTGATGTGAATTCATATTCTCTGGATTACTAGTGCTGCAGCAAAACCACTACACTACTGTACCCTGACATACATAGGGGCACCCACTGGGAATTCCATACCTGGTCCTCAGAAACTCTCACTCTGACTGGGACCAAAAATAATCCAGTGGATTCAAAGTCCGTCAGCTGTCAGAAGCAGGCCCAGTGTTCCCTCAAAGACAGCCAAAAATGACATTCAAAAGGCTCGTTACCAGCTTAATAAGTTCTTCACTTCCACTGGTCTCAGCTGTTACGGGCAACAGGTGTGCCTTATAGGAAGGGTCGTTTTCAAAGCTGTTTACCTGCGGTCTTCAGACTTAAACTTTGTCTTTTCACCACAGCTGCCACCACGTAATGAGTTCTTTATGTTGTCTGATGCAACATAAATGAAAAGCATGGAGTTCAGTTTGTTGAAGATCTCAAACAGGTTTAATACAGTGAAACTATTATATACAGTACAGAGCAAACTATTTAAAGAACCTTCCTCTAGGTGTTACATCGCAGAGTGACTCTGGCTTCGAGTCCCATGATTACATCCTGGTAAAGGCCTGCTCAGGTCAGGAAAAAAAAATCTGATCCGAATCCAGCAGAACCACATCGGACACAAGCCCGACCCGGCCCGAGTCCCTCCATTTTTTCCCGTGCCCGACCCAACCCGAGCCCGAGCCGACCTGACCCTACCTGAGCGCGATGACATCATAGAGATGCTCACTCGCTCACTGCACAGACTCAGAGTTTCCCTCCTTGACATCCCGGACTCCCAGATTAGGTAGTCTTGTCAACTTTTGACACTTACTCAAGTGTCAAAAACTCAACTTCCCAGCAGAGCAAAATGTAATACTTACTGTGTTTGTCCAACCCAGACCCGGCCCAACCTGGACCTGGCCCGACCCAACCTTAGCCCGAAAGCCGGACCCCGGAAGAGCGACCCGACCCGACCCGAACCCGACACATGTTGTTGGGTTCAGATCGGGTAACAGGCCTTTATGTCCTGGTACCTAGCTCATTAGCATGCTAAGATCTTAAAGGGCAATCACTTTATCTTGCTTTAAGCTGCCCCTGGAGCATTGCAAGCTGGAGCACAACACCACTGGTCCTCATGTAAATAAATTTAAGAGTTCTATGGGAACTCAGCTAATGAATTGTAAACAGGCCAAAATAAACAACAGAAGCTGCAGCTTGTAAGTTTTGGGGGCAAAAACGACTCCCACTCTAATTCGGAAGTCTGAAAATTCCACTGCCAAGATTGTCAAAAATGCCAAGTAAATTCAGGGCCTCATTGTTTACATTCATTAATGTTGGAGGAGTATCTAAACCTAACATTACAAGGGGGCCAGAATCTCAAAAAGAGCTGAAAAAGTAAATCAACTTTTATTTCAATTTTCTCACACCAGGGTTGCCAACCCTCCCGGGTTGTCCTGGAGTTTCCAGGAGTTAAAGATTAATGGCCTGAATATTCTCGTGAAGAAACCCAGAATAAAAATCATAACGGCATTAAAAGATCCTGTGTTTATCATTTTCTTTTAACATTTCAATTTCTTAGTCATAAAATTAGTTGGAGATGGAAGAAAGGCTGTTTGACTGGGTGGTGCGGTCAGAGGTGAGAGGTCATGTGATGCAACTTCTAGGAATATGTCCAATCAGAGTTGGGAATCCTACCTTAAAGACCTGCTTGTGTCTGCAAAAAAAACCCCGACCCGAGCCCGACAGAACCACATCTGACATTTTCCCAAAAATAGTACAAAGGAGTTTCATACAATCACATTAACACAAATATTTCCAATATTGAATAACAACAACAAATTACATTTATATATCAACTTTAATGTTATAAGGCATCCTAAGGTACTTTACAGGACCGCTATCAAACAAAGTTTGACACTGAGCCACCTGAGGAAATATTAAGACAGGTGACCGAAAGGTTGGTCTAACAGGCAGTTTTAAGGATAAAGGATAAAGTTGTAGAAAGGCGGGGAGGTGTACAGAAGGAAGCTCCAGAGCTTAAGGCCAAGGCAGCTGTAGGCAATGGTAGAGTGAAGATAATACGATTTGGCAATATAGAACTCAAGACTCTTGCAAAGGTTCCTGGGATTTTCTAAATAAATCTTTTTTATCCCCCAACACATTTTACATGTTCTAATTAGTTTCGTCTGTGATTAAGGGAATTAGAAGGGACGAAGCTGGACCAAGCAGAATAAAAACAAAGCATTTGGTCCCATCAATTAATTATTTTAAAAAGAATTAGTCTCACTGGAAGTCTTCTGTTATGTTATCAGTATTACTTCCATCCAACACTCTGCAGACTGAAATGATTGCTTAAGTGAGGCAGCTATTGGATCAAAGGTGGGAAGCTTGCTACACTGGAGCTCACTAATATAACCATGTTCATAAGGAAATCCCAAAAGGCTTGCCACTTTCACACTATATAAGCACAGTGCTGACTAATAATAACAACCAATCTCTATCAATTAGTCTACAACAAACCCAGACATGACTCAAGGAACATTGCATTGTGGAAAGCTTTGGGAACCAAACCAAAATCATCTTTTCCTCCCAAGCCATGGTACACCTACCATGTCATGTCTCAAATTACCCCTATGCTCTATCCCAAAATATTATTTTCTGAAATAAATTTATCAAATTTACTTTTCAATGAATCAATACTATCAGTGTCCATCATCTCCCTAGGGAGCCTGTTCCACTGATTGGCCACTCGCGCACTGAAATAATGTGCCAGAACTTGTTGGCAAGATAATGGAGATTTAAAGCCGTATGCTATTATTAGTGCATAAAATATTCAGCCATTAGTAGTCAGGAAGTGATAAACTGTGAATTGTGAGTCACCACAAATAGCTGGGTGATTTGCACTGCTCCACCGTTAGCCTTATCAAAATGGTAGTTCACCCTCAATTGTACTTGTGTTGTAAATATGAATTAAATTCACTGCAGAAAGTTCAGGTTAGTTTCACTGATGCAAGGACCTTTTTAATGATGAGTTTATGTTCCTGCGCTGTCACTCAACCTTAGGAAACTGCAGATGGTCTTATTCCTGCAGGCAGTAAAGTGTTTGCAGAGGTTTTGTAAATTTAAAACGTTTTTCGTACTTTTCCTTTTTCCTCTCACTCCTAATCCAATTTTTTTTCCTCTTTATTTCTCTTATGTACCTACTTTGATTCCAATTCATCCTTCTTGCCCGTTATTCACTCTGTTTCTTTCTCTATCATTAAATTTCATTGGTTAATGAGATAGACTGTTGGTTCGATCATTGATGAAAGAGATCCCAAAACAAAACCTTGTGGGACTGCACTGGAAGCTTTCTCCCAGGCTGACACAATCCCTGTACCACCAGCTTCTGGATTCCATCGGTCAACCAATTACATATCATTTGTAAAATATTTCCACTGAATCCAAAGCACTTTACAGCCAATGAATTACTTTTGAAGTGTCGTAACGTAGAAAACACAACAGACAATTTGGGCACTGCAAGCTCCCACAAACAGCAATGAGATATTGACCAGATACTCTGTTTTTAATGAGGTTGGTTCAGGGACAAATGTTGGCCAGGGCACTGGGGAGAATTTCTCTGTTCTTCAAAATCATGCCGCTGCACATCCCCCTGCACCATCCACCACTACACCCCCGGCCCTTATTAATTAAGGTATGGTGGTGGGCCATCCTTCCAAGGTGCATGAAATGGTTAACCAGTGTTAGATTTGGGGAGAAGAAAGGAGTACTGAATAAGCTTTAAAAACTATTGCAGTAGGTCCTGCCTATTTAAGAATGAAAACAGGGCTCAGCATCATGTCCAACAGGCATTCATGTGTAATATAAAGAAAATATTTGCCTTCATATTGCATTTCACATACTCAGGAGATCCTAAAGTGCTTTGTAGCCAATGAATTGCTTTTGAAGTGTAGTTCCTAATATGTTGTCGGCAAATGCAGCAGCTAATTTCTGCACAGCAAAGTGCCACATACAGCAATGAGGTAGATGACCAGTTAATCTATTTTTGGAGGTGCTGACTGAGGGATAAATATTGACCAGGGCACCAAGGAGAAATCCCTTGCTCTTCTTTGAATACATTACATAGAATCACAAAGAATAAGTAGCACAGAAACAGTCCATTCAGTCCAACTAGTCTATGCTGCTGTTTTTACTTCACAAGTCTCCTCCTATTCCATCAGCCTCATCTCAGCTTTTCAGCATATCTTCTATTTCCTTTTCTCTTTCGTATTCACCTAGTTTCCTTTTGAAAGCACCGAAGGTATTTTCCTCAACCAGTTCCTGTGGTAGCGAGTTCCACATTCTAACCATTTCTCCCTGGTGCCCTGGTCAATATTTATCCCTCAGTCAGCACCTCCAATGAAGAAATTTCTCCTTATTTCACTACGTCCACTTGAAGAGGCAGATATGGGCTCATTTATGTCTCATCTAAAAAAGGCACCTTGGACAACGCAGCATTATCTCAGTATTGCACTGAACTTGTCAACATAGCTTATATGATTAAGTGCCTGCAGCATCACACAGAAGTGAATAAACTACCACTGGGCTAAGCTGACACTTGGAGAATCGAGACCAACCTCCATGTGCAGTATGAATATTAGAAACAACAGTCCCCCATTAGACCACTATGAATCATGGATAGAATGGCCCAGATATTTATGAGGAGGCAGGAAGGGAGCGGAAGCAGGGACGCATGCGTTTGGGGGTGAAACTTAGAAATGCTGGGAACATGAAGTTCCTGCCAAATTAACAGCAGGACCTCATTATCATTCCTATACTCGGTTTCTCACCCTGTTGACTGAAAAGCCAGAGGTAGAATTCCGCAGCCGGGGACCATTAAGGACAATCCATGGCAACTGGAAAACATTGCAGGTTACAGAAGGGTCGGAGCCAGACTGACAACTGAGAGGGAGGAAGAATCATGGGGTTGATGGAGGGGAAGTTGGCGGATCGTGGCGAAGATTTGCCTGAGGGTCCGGGGGAAAGCACACCTGCTCCTCATGGCTCATGTGCAGTGCTATAGAAGTACTTACCTGCTGAAATAAAAACAGAAAATGCTGGAAATGTTCAGCAGGCCTGGCAGCATCTGTGGAGAGAGAAACAGAGTTAAGGTTTCAGGATAATGGCCTTTCATCAGAATTCTGAAAAGTTGCAGTTAAGGATTAATACTCTTATAACGTGGGTTATGAGTATCTGTCTTTGTAATGAATGTGGAATGTATTTTCTGAGAACTATTTATTCACCTGCACTCTTCTCTTTATTTTGGTAATGACACTTATGTATTCTACATGCTTTGTCCAACAAAATCGAGCACAAGAAAGTACTTTGGTACTAATGAAATTCAACCTCTGCAGTTTCCAATGCAAATGGGGTAGCGTGATCCCAACATGAAGAGATTAAACAAAATTGGGCCTTTGTCTGGATTTATTTAAACTGGTGAGCTGTGTTCAGATGGTTAATTAATCTTCTTCTTCTTTGGCCTCCTTGTCCTGAGAGACAATGGGTAAGTGCCTGGAGGTGGTCAGTGGTTTGTGGAGCAGTGCCTGGAGTGGCTATAAAGGCCAATTCTAGAGTGACAGACTCTTCCACAGGCGCTGCAGATAAAATTGGTTGTCGGGGCTGTTACACAGTTGGCTCTCTCCTTGCGATTCTGTCTTTTTGTAATGTTACTTTTAAAGTATGCGCTGTTCAGATGTTAAGACCCAATACTCTTGTAACAGCAAAGACCTTTTCGAAGAACTTCCTGTTTCCAGGACATTTTCTTCTTGGAAAAACAGGATGTTCCTGCAATAGGGCGTCACGGCATTTAAACTTACAAAATCTCATCTCTAGCACAATTACATTTTTAATACAGATCATAACAGTTGGGTGGCCTGGTAATTTCTGTGGTAGACAGATGGACGCCCGAACAGGAGGTCACGAATTTCAATACCAAGCCTCGCCTCACATTGTCTGCTCTTCATCACTTGGAGAGTCGAGCCTCTTTTCAACTTGTATTATGAACTTTTATCGTTACATAAGTAGGTTACAGATAAAATCTGTTTTATCTCCAGACTGAAGTTATATTTACAACTTTTTTACAACTCACATCTAGCCAATTTGGTGCTGCCAGCCAACCAACCCAAAGTAATTAAATTTACTACATATTTTTCTTTTAAGTATCAAAATATAGCTGCACCACATAACTACAATGATACCCTTGTGGAATTAAGATGACTCATTTAATAGTCATTCCACAGTTTTAGTATGCACTGTTTGAAAGGTTGAAAAATGGGCTGAATATTAGCGGCCCCTCGACGCCGCGGGTCGCGGAGGCCCGCCTCGACCCGTGATGTCAAGAAGGGCCCACCGCATATTGCGAGCGGCGGTGGGACCTCGGTGCAGCCACCGCACCCCACCTCCACCCTGCCGCCTGGTCGTAGGCCCTGCGTCTAAATATTCAAATGAACCTAAATTAGATTTAATAAGTATTTATTTATCTTAAATTAATTTATTAATTAGTGCTAGAAATGTCAGTTAGAGGGGTGAAGTGCTTCACCTGTGAGATGTGGGAGCTCCGTGACGCTTCCAGCGTTCCGGACGACTACGTCTGCAGGAAGTGTACCCAGTTGCAGCTCCTCACAGACCGCATGGATCGGTTGGAGCGGCAACTGGATGCACTTAGAAGCATGCAGGTGGCA
This sequence comes from Heterodontus francisci, assembly GCF_036365525.1. Classification (NCBI taxonomy): domain Eukaryota; kingdom Metazoa; phylum Chordata; class Chondrichthyes; order Heterodontiformes; family Heterodontidae; genus Heterodontus; species Heterodontus francisci. The sequence continues at coordinate 94,041,762 of NC_090378.1, read as the reverse complement.
GAGAGGGTCATAGACAGGAGTTTTAGCGAAGTGGTTACAGTCAAGGTGCAGGCAGATAGATGGGTGACTGATAGAAGGGGCAGGCAGTCAGTGCAGGAACCCCCTGTGGCTATCCCCCTCTCCAACAGGTATACCATCTTGGAAACTGTTGGGGGGGATGGCCTATCAGGGGAAAACAGCAGCAGACAGAGCAGTGGCACCATGGCTGGCACTGTTGTTCAGCAGGGAGGGACAAAGCGCAGAACAGCAATAGTTATAGGGGACTCTACAGTCAGGCGCACAGATAGGCACTTCTGTGGACATGAAAGAGACTCCAGGATGGTATGTTGCCTCCCTGGTGCCAGGGTCAAGGATGTCTCTGAACGGACAGGGGGCATTCTGAAGGGGGAGGGTGAACAGCCAGACGTTGTGGTACACATCGGCACCAATGACATAGGCAGGAAGAGTGACGAGGTCCTGCAGGGGGAGTTTAGGGAGTTAGGTAGAAAGTTAAAAGACAGGACCTCTATGGTTGTAATCTCGGGATTACTCCCTGTACCACGTGCCAGTGAGGCTCGAAATAGGAAGATAGTGCAGCTAAACACGTGGCTGAACAGCTGGTGTAGAAGGGAGGGTTTCAGATATCTGGACCATTGGGATCTCTTCAGGGACAGATGGGACCTGTACAAGAAGGATGGGTTGCATCTAAACTGGAGGGGCACAAATATCCTGGCTGCGAGGTTTGCTAGCGTCACTCGGGAGGGTTTAAGCTAGTGTGGCAGGGGGGTGGGAACCAGAGCAGTAGGACAGCAAGTGAATAAATGAGGGGGAACGAGTAAATAAGGCCAGTAAGACTAAGACTAAGAGGAAGAGCAGGCAGGGAGATGTTGCGGAGCACAGCGGGACTGGTGGTCTGAAGTGCATTTGTTTCAATGCGAGAAGTATAACAGGTAAGGCAGATGAACCTAGAGCTTGGATGAGTACTTGGAACTATGATGTTGTTGCTATTACAGAGACTTGGTTGAGGGAAGGACAGGATTGGCAGCTAAATGTTCCAGGATTTAGAAGCTTCAGGCGGGATAGAGGGGGATGTAAAAGGGGTGGGGGAGTTGCATTACTTGTTAAGGAGAATATCACAGCTGTACTGCGGGAGGACACCTCGGAGGGGTCGTGCAGCGAGGCAATATGGGTGGAGCTCAGGAATAGGAAGGGTGCAGTCACGATGTTGGGGGTTTTCTACAGGCCTCCCAACAGCCAGCGGGAGGTAGAGGAGCAGATATGTAGTCAGATTTTGGAAAGATGTAAAGGTAACAGGGTTGTAGTCGTGGGTGATTTTAACGTCCCCAATGTTGACTGGGACTCACTTAGTGCTAGGGGCTTAGATGGGGCAGAATTTGTAAAGAGCATCCAGTCCAACTAGGGATGGGGCCGTACGGGACCTGGTATTGGGGAATGAGCCCGGGGGTATTGGGGGTGACTGTTTGAGGGTAAATCAACATCTGACATGTGGGAGTCTTTCAAATGTCAGTTGATTAGAATCCAGGACCAGCATGTTCCTGTGAGGAAGAAAGATAAGTTTTGCAAGTTTTGGGAACCTTGGATAACGCGGGATATTGTGAGCCTAGTCGAAAAGAAAAAGGAAGCATTCGTAAGGGCTGGAAGGCTAGGAACAGACGAATCCCTTGAGGAATATAAAGACAGTAGAAAGGAACTTAAGCAAGGAGTCAGGAGGGCTAAAAGGGGTCATGAAAAGTAATTGGCAAACAGGATTAAGGATAATCCCAAGGCTTTTTATACGTATATAAAGAGCAAGAGGGTAACTAGGGAAAGGGTTGGCCCGCTCAAGGACAGAGAAGGGAATCTATGTGTGGAGCCAGAGGAAATGGGCGAGGTACGAAATGAGTATTTTGCATCAGTATTCACCAAAGAGAAGGACTTGGTGGATGATGAGCCTAGGGAAGGGAGTGTAGATAGTCTCAGTCATCTCATTATCAAAAAGGAGGAGGTGTTGGGTGTCTTGCAAAGCATTAAGGTAGATAAGTCCCCAGGGCCTGATGGGATCTACCCCAGAATACTAAGGGAGGCAAGGGAAGAAATTGCTGGGGCCTTAACAGAAATCTTTGCATCCTCATTGGCTACAGGTGAGGTCCCATAGGACTGGAGAATAGCCAATGTTGTTCCTTTGTTTAAGAAGGGTAGCAAGGATAATCCAGGAAATTATAGGCCGGTGAGCCTTACATCAGTGGTAGGGAAATTATTAGAGAGGATTCTTCGGGACAGGATTTACTCCCATTTGGAAACAAACAAACTTATTAGTGAGAGACAGCATGGTTTTGTGAAGGGGAGGTCGTGTCTCACTAATTTGATTGAGTTTTTTGAGGAACTGACGAAGATGATTGATGAAGGAAGGGCAGTGGATGTTATCTATGTGGACTTCAGTAAAGCCTTTGACAAGGTCCCTCATGGCAGACTGGTACAAAAGGTGAAGTCACACGGGATCAGAGGTGAGCTGGCAAGATGGATACAGACCTGGCTCTGTCATAGAAGACAGAGGGTAGCAGTGGAAGGGTGCTTTTCTGAGTGGAGACATGTGACTAGTGGTGTTCCGCAGGGATCAGTGCTGGGACCTTTGCTGTTTGTAGTATATATAAATGATTTGGAGGAAAATGTAGCTGGTCTGATTAGTAAGTTTGCGGACGACACAAAGGTTGGTGGAGTTGCAGATAGTGATGAGGATTGTCAGAGGATACAGCAGGATATAGATCAGTTGGAGACTTGGCGGAGAAATGGCAGATGGAGTTTAATCCGGACAAATATGAGGTAATGCATTTTGGAAGATCTAATGCAGGTGGGAAGTATACAGTAAATGGCAGAACCCTTAGGAGTATTGACAGGCAGAGAGATCTGGGCGTACAGGTGCACAGGTCACTGAAAGTGGCAACGCAGGTGGATAAGTTAGTCAAGAAGGCATACGGCATGCTTGTCTTCATCGGTCGGGGCATAGAGTATAAAAATTGGCAAGTTATGCTGAGCTGTACAGAACTTTAGTTAGGCCACACTTAGAATATTGCATGCAATTCTGGTCGCCACACTACCAGAAGGACGTGGAGGCTTTGGAGAGGGTACAGAACAGGTTTACCAGGATGTTGCCTGTTCTGGAGGGCATTAGCTATGAGGAGAGGTTGGATAAACTCGGATTGTTTTCACTGCAACGACGGAGGTGGAGGGGTGACATGATAGAGGTTTACAAAGTTATGAGTGGCACGGACAGAGTGGATAGTCAGAAGCTTTTTCCCAAGGTGGAAGAGTCAGTTACTAGGGGACATAGGTTTAAGGTGAGAGGGGCAAAGTTTAGAGGGGATGTGCGAGGCAAGTTCTTTACACAGAGGGTGGTGAGTGCCCGGAGCTTGCTGCCGTTGGAGGTGGTGGAAGCAGGTACGATAATGACGTTTAAGAGGCATCTTGACAAATACATGAATGGGATGGGAATAGAGGGATATGGTCCCCGGAAGTGCAGAAGGTTTTAGTTTCGGCAGGCATCAAGATCGGCGCAGGCTTGGAGGGCCAAATATCCTGTTCCTGTACTGTACTGTTCTTTGTTCTTTGTTTAGATGCTAATAAACTTACCTGCAGGCGGCGGACGTCCCATGCCAATTTTATTGACTCCGAATGCAACCCGTGTGCCTACAGAACTCCGTATGGAGTTCCGAGGTGAGAACTTGGTGGGGAGCAGGGAGGAATTCAATTTTCAGGGTGGGAGGGATGGAGGAGCGGGGAAAACATTTTTCATTGGCTGTGGGGATGGTGGGTAGGGGATGAAGGGCAAAGAGTGCAAAGTTTGGGGTTTAAAGTTTGGGACTGTAAAGAGTGGTTTTTGGGGGTGAGAGGGAAATAAATCTATTTTCTGATCATTGTGGGGGTGGAAGTGGCGCTTTTATGTTAAATTTACTGTTCAAATACTGTCCCTTTAAAAATTAAAATTTCTGCTCATGGCTTAAAGCCCTTTCGAAATTGCGCCAGTGCCTGTGCACTGGCGCTGGACGCCGTTGCCAGGCATGCGCCGGCTGCCCCCGATGATATTTAAATGAGCCCCTGTGCAGGGGCTCCTCAGCGGCAATTCCGTGTTGGAATGCCACCGAGTTGGAAGCGCGCCGTTGATTAGTGCGCGGCGCAAATACAATTCAGGCCATTAAGTTTTGCTATAATTGATTGCTGTTAACAACAGCAATTTATATTTATATTGCATCTTTTACGTAATAGATCTTCCAATGCGCTTCACAGGAACAAAATATGACACTGCCATAAAAGGAGATATTAGGTCAGATGACCAAAAGCTTGGTCAAAGAGGTAGGTTTGAAGGAATGTCTTAAAGGAGGAAAGCAAGGTAGAGAGGCAGAGAGGTGTAGGGTGGGTATTCCAGAGTTTAGGGCCTAGGCAACTAAAGGAGATGCTCAAAAGGCCAGAATTAGATAAATGCTGATATCTTAGGGGGGTTGGGGTTTGGGGCAGGAGGAGATTACAGAGATAGGGAGAGGCCAGGCCATGGAGGGATTTGAAAACAAGGATAAGAATTTTAAAATCAAGATGTTACTTGACTGGGAGCCAATGTAGGTCAGCGTGCACAAGGCTGATAGGCAAACAGGACTTGGTGCAGGTTAGGACATAAGCAGCAGAGCCAGGAGTGCATTAGAATAGTCAAATCTAGAGATACCAAAGGCATGAATAAGAGCTTTAGCAGCACATGAGCTGAGGCAGGGGTGAAGTCAGGCAATGTTATGGAGGTGGAAATAGGCATAAGAGCATAGGGAATAGGAGCAAGAGTATGCCATTCGGCCCCTCAAACCTGCCCCACCATTCAATAAGATCATGGCTGATCTGCCCAGACCTCAGCTCCTCTTTCATGCCAGCTGTTCATAGCCCTCACCTCCCCAATAGTTCAAAAATCTATCTACCTCCTCTTTAAATACTTTCAGCGATCTAGCCTCCACAACACTGGGGTAGAGAATTCCAGACATTCACTACCCTCTGAGGGAAGAAATTCCTTCGCATCTCAGTTTTAAATGAGTGACCCCTTATTCTGTAACTATGTCCCCTATTTTGAGATTCCCCCACAAGTGGAAACATCGTCTCAACATTTACCCTGTCTAGCCCCCTCAAAATCTTGTACGTTTCAATAAGATCACCCCTCATTCTTCTAAACTCTAATGGATAAAGGCCTAACCTGTTTGGCCATTCTTGATAAGTTAACCCTTCATCCCAGAGATCAGCCTAGTGAATCCCTTTTGAACTGCCTTCAATGCCAGTATATGCTTTCTTAAATACGTGGACCAAAACTGTACACAGTACTCCAGGTGCAGCTTCACCAAACCCCTGTACAGTTGTCACAAGACATTCCTATTTTTAAACTACAACCCCCTTCTTAATTTGCCTTCTTAATTACTTGCTGGACCTGCGTGCTAACTTTTTGTGTTTTATGCACAAAAACACCCAGATCCCTCTGTGCTGCACTTTTTTTGGAGTCTCTCTCCATTTAAGTAATGGTGTGCCTTTTGATTCTTCCTACCAAAGTGTATGACTTCACACTTTCCTACATTGAACTCCATCTGCCAAGATTTTGCCCACTCGCTCTACCTATCTATATCCCCTTGCAGATTCCTTATGTCCTCATCACAACATGCCCTCCCACCTATTTTTGTATCATCAGCAAATTTGGATATATTACACTCTACCCCTTCCTCCAAGTCATTAATATAGATAGTAAATAATTGAGGTCCTAGGACTGATCCTTGTGGGACTCCACTAGTTATGTCTTTCCAACCTGAAAAAGACCCATTAATCCCGACTCTCTGTCTTCTGTGAGTTAACCAATCCTCAATCCATGCTAATATATTGCCCCCAATACTGTGAGCTCCTATCTTGTGTAATAATCTTTTATGTGGCATCTTATTGAATGCCTTCTGGAAATCAAAATACACTACATCTACCAGTTTCCCTTTATCAACTCTGCTAGTTATATCCTCAAAGAACTCTAGCAAATTTGTTAAACATGATTTTCTTTTCACAAAACCATGTTGACTTTGTTTGATTGCGTTAAGCTTTTCTAAATGTCCTATTTCTTCTTTAATAATGGACTCCAGCATTTTCCCAACGACCGATGTTAGGCTGACTGGCCCATAGTTTCCTACTTTTTGTCTCCCTCCCTTCTTAAACAGGGGCATCACATTTGCAGTTTTCCAATCTGCTGGGACCCTCCTGGAACCCAGTGAGTTCTGGAATATTTCAACCAATGCCTCCACTATCTCTGCAGCCACTTCCTTTAAAATCCTTGGATGTTGGCCATCAGGTCCTGGCAACTGGTCTGCCTTTAGTCCCATTAGTTTGTGGCAGTAATGGCTCGAATATGAGGTTGGAAGCTCAACTTGGGGTCAAATTCGTGCCACACAAGTGGCAGGCAATGACCATCTCCAACAAGTGAGAATCTAACCATCTCCCCATGACATTCAATATTATTACCATAGCTGAATCCCCCACTATCAACATTCTGGGGGTTACCATTAATCAGAAACTGAACTGGAGTAGCCATATAAATACCGTGGCTACAAGAGCAAGTCAGAGGCTAGGAATCCTGAGGCAAGTAACTCACCTCCTGACTCCCCAAAGTCTGTCCACCATCTACAAGGCATAAGTCAGGAGTGTGATGGAATACTCTCCACTTGCCTGGATGGGTGCAGCTCCAACAACACTCGAGAAGCTCGACACCATCCAGGACAAAGCAGCCCGCTTGATTGGCATCCCATCCACAAACTTTCACTCCCTCCACCACTGACGCACAGTGACAGCAGTGTGTACCATCTACAAGATGCACTGCAGCAATGCGCCAAGGCTCCTAAGACAACACCTTCCAAATCCACGACCTCTACCACTTAGAAGAACAAGGGCAGCAAATGCATGGGAACACCACCACCAACAGGTTTCCCTCCAAACCACACACCATCCTGACTTGGAACTATATCGCCGTTCCTTCACTGTCGCTGGGTCAAAATCCTGGAACTCCCTTTCTAACAGCATTGTGGGTGTAACTACCCCACATTGACTTCAGCAGTTCAAGAAGGCAGCTCACCACAACCTCCTCAAGGGCAATTAGGAATGGGCATTAAATGCTGGCCTAGCCAGCGATGCCCACATCCCATGAATTAATAAAAAAAAATAATACCAAGGTTGTGAACAATCTGGTTTAGTCTCAGACAGTTGCCAGGGAGAGCAATAGAGTTGGTAGCTCGGAATGGAGTCTGGAGCAGGGACTGAAAACAATGGCTGTAGTCTTTCCGATATTTAATTAGAAGAAATTTCTGTGCATCTGGTACTGGATGTCAGATAAGCAGTCCGATAGTTTAGCAACAATGGAGGAGTCGAGAGAGAGGTTAACCGCAGAATAAGGATGGTCAATGCATTATCCTGTAAACATACAGCAGCACTTCTGAACAGAGAAAATCATTTAAAAATATTGAAATTATCACTTGTTAAGAGACTGGATTTGTGTGAATATGAAGTTATTCTATGTTTCCATATTGCTCCCATATTTCACTTGAACATTATTTGGTTCAACTTGGAGAAAGGCAAATTGGAGCACATTTCTGCTACGTTTTAGATGGAATACAATTATAGATACTTACATAGCAAAAAGAATTACAGCAAAGTATGCAATGCGTAAAATGCAAAAAAACACATTTCTCTGGAAAAAATTGTTTAGAAACAAAGCGTGTAGAGCAGCCATGCTACATCATAGCATAAACCACTGCAACACAAAGACTAGAATCTTAGTCCACGACCCCTGACTCTACTCTGCCAAAAAAAATAATGACATGAACCACAAACATTCTATCACCCATTTTATTGTACCAGTGGAAAAAACTGTGGAAAAAGAATCCCTCCGAGTTTTTTTTGCTATACTTTGCTGAACTCCAGATGTTACTGGATAACTTTGTATGGTTCTGATCAAGGGCTTCACTTAAAACTTTGACTCTTCCTTCTGTGTTAAATGCTGAACAATCTGCGCTGCATTTCCAATCATCTCTGTTTCCATTCTGCATCTAATCATGTTACTTACCTACACTAGCCCAACCTCCAGCTAACAACCTGCTCTGAGGATGGCATTGTCTGGGAAAATTCACAAATCATTTTCAAGTTACAATGTCCTACGCCATCAGTGAGTTTTGTCTACCACTCACAAGTTATCGGCTTTTAGCATGCCTTCTATGTGTTTGGAAATTTCTTCGCCAATTTTCTTTCGCTGGCACATAAGATCTTATTTTTTAAAACGATTATAAATTCACAGTATGCAGATCATTAAATACAATGGATTTCTGATAAAGAACTGTTTGGATAAAGCAACATCTATATTTTAGACGAAAAAGCTCAACTTAAGGCTCCAATTTATGCAATCTTTCAGACATCTGTGAATGTTGTTTTTTAAAGGGAAGATATGTTTTTTTCGGAGCACTGATTGACCTTTTCATTTGGACTGCTGGAGGCTGTAGTCTGCAGATCCCTCTATAGGGTGAGGCATTCATATGCTCCTTGGACTATAATCACTTTTGAAAGATTTAATTGGCTGACCAGCCAGCGTCACTCAAGGGGAGCAAGTCTGTATATAATCTACATGCTCAGCAACGAGCAGCAGAAGAAGCTCAAGTTTAGAGAGACTACTTTGCTGAAAGACACCAAAGCAGAGGAGCTGGCAAAATGTGCAAAGGTTTAGCTGCATTACCAGCAACATGCCTCGAAAGGTAAGCAAATGCACTTCAGCGCTGGCTTAAGTGAATGACCAAGTATTAAGTTGGTACATGTTCATGTGCTTCATATATTTTAATCAATGTGAATGATACGCTATAAGTTTTGATCCCCTTTTTAACAATTAACACAGGATTCCATCAAATAGAATCTGGACTTATTATACAGAATAATATGCAAAACAGAACTTTTATTGTAAGCTCTTCACTAAGGGATTTAAGTACCTGTAACTATGGCAAGTAATATATTGCACAAGTGACTTGTTACCTCTCAGATTCTGGCACTTTCACTGGCTCAGGACATTTAATGAGAAATTCCAGGACTCAGGCAATAATTCATGCTGAAATGTATAAATTCAAGGGATGTTGCATTGGGTCCAATCACTTGCCCGATCTAGAACACAGTGCAAGTGAATCAATCGATCGGGGAAAAGTTTGTTTTAAATTTATGTGATGAAAATTACTGATCGACAACTGTGAATCCAATAAGCAAAGCATTTAATTAGTTGCTATTCATAAAGTGCAATTCATACCTTTAATAGGTACAAACATTTTTCTTTTATCAAGAGTATAAGGAACTGGGTTTTTACATCAGGTAAATGTCAACAAAGCCAAGAAGATTCATTGACAATAAGGGAACATTAATTTAGCAGAACTGGATCTGAAAAAGAGTGTTGTGCTTTTCAATCCAGAATTAAGTAAACAAATCTGAGGAATGAAATACTCCGTATGTTATGCATGACAGCTTCTATTTATAGTGTTGCAATTGTTTATATGTCCCATATTATATGTATAAAAATCTTTCACTACATTTTCTTTAATAAACATGTTGATTACATTGCACTCTAACGCTTTCCATCTACTTCACTTCAAATTCCAGCATATTTGTAATTTATACTGCACTGAAATAGTTCATGTTGCTGCATTGATTTGTGCATTAGATTTTTAAAAAATATATAATGATGTTAAATTTGGCGTCAGGAACTTTAAAAGAAATTCAAGCCATAGCATGCAAATTGAGGCAGCAGAAAATGTAGTTTGTACTAAAAAAAAGAGATTTGAAGGAAATAGTATCTCATTCGCAGACTCACTCTGTAATCATGTTTTATTACTGAACTGTAATTCAGGATAGTCGCCCAATCAATCAGACACCACATGTATTCAGATAACAAGGGGAAAATATTAACTTTTGATTGTAGTATAAAATGTATGATATTGGATTATCAATAGCAGGAGAGATGTCTGATCTAATATTGCCCATTTTATGATATCTTCCAAAGTTAAAATTATCCCTCGACTTCTTGTTAATTGAATTGGGTTTCAATTGTATTCAGGTGGTTGGCATTAATTGGGGACTCACCTGTGCTTATAGGAGCAGGTGGAAAGAGGGATTTTTGGTTGGAGGTGAATGGCATGCGATGTGCATCTCTGTAATTAAAAGCTTGTAAATGAATAAAGAAGAATGAGAGGTGATCTCATTTAAAGTTATATGATTCCAAGGGGGCCTGACAGGGTAGATGCTTAAAGGTTGTTTCCCCTGAGCATAGTCTCAGGATTAGGGATTCATCATTTAAGACTAAGACAAGGAGTAATTTCTTCACTCAGAGGACTGTGAATCTTTGGAATTCTCTACCTCAGAGGGCTGTAAACGCTCAGGCGTTGAATATATTCAGGGCTGATATAGACAGATTTTTGGACTTTAGGGGAATCAATTAACTTGAGGATCAGGCAGGAAAGTGGAATTGAGGTCAAAGATCAGCCACGTTCATACTGAATGGGGGAGCAGGGCCAAAGGGTCCTGTGTCCTACACTTGCTGCAATTTTTTATGTTCTTATACTGAATGAGACAAAAATAGATAAAGAACAAGTTCTGAAAAAACTAACAATACTTGAAGTGGATAAGTCACCTGGTTCAAATGGGATGCAATCTAGGCAGCAGAGGGAAGTAAGGGTAGGAATTGTGGCGGAGCTAGCCACAAACTTCCAATTATCCTTAGATACAGGGGTTATGCCAGGGCACTGGAGGATTGCAAATGTTACACTCTCTTGTTCAATAAAGGGAAAAGGACAAACCTGGCAAGTCAGTTTAACATCAGTGGTGGGGAAGCTTTTCGAAACAACAATTTGTGAGAAAATTAACAGCCACTTCGACACGTTTGGACTAATTAACGATAGCTATCACAGATTTGTTAAGGGAAAATCATATTTGACTAATTTGAGTTTTTTGGTGAGGTAACAGAGAGGGTGGATGCAACCATTGCAGTTGGTGTTGTGTAGATGGATTTTCAAAAGACATTTGATAAAGCACCACATAACGGGTTTGTTAGTTCATGGGATAAAAGGCACAGAAGCGCACTGGTACAAAATTGGTTGACGGATTAAAAACGGAGTTGTGATGAATGGCTGTTTTTAGGACTGATGGGAGGTATACAGTGGTGTTCTCCAAGGTTCAGTTCTAGAACTACTGCTGTTTTTGATATACAATAATGACTCGGACTTGGGGTACAGGGCACAATTTCAAAATTTGCAGATGACACAAAATTTGGAAGTAAGCAGGAAGGAAGATAGTGATGGACTTTAAGAGGACAGAGACAGACTGGTGGAATGGGCGGACACATGGCAGGTGACATTTAACACAGAGAAGTGTGAGATAATACAACAAAAACAAGAAATGCTGGATTCACTCAGCAGGTCTGGCAGCATCTGTGGAAAGAGAAGCAGAGTTAACGTTTCGGGTCAGTGACCCTTCTTCGGAGTTCCGAAGAAGGGTCACTGACCCGAAATGTTACCTCTGCTTCTCTTTCCACGGATGCTGCCAGACCTGCTGAGTGAATCCAGCATTTCTTGTTTTTGTTTCAGATTTCCAGCATCCGCAGTATTTTGCTTTTATTATGTGAGATAATACAGTTTGGTAAAAAGAATGAGGATAGACAACACAAGCTAAATGGTACAATTTTAAAAGGGGTGTAAGAAGAGAGATATCTGGGGGTGTTAGTGCACAAATCTTTGAAGTTGGCAGGACAGATTAATAAAGCACTTAATAAAGCATATAGGATCCTGGGCTTTATAAATAGAGGCAGAGTACAAAAGTTGGGAGATTATGCTAAACCTATACTAAACACTAGTTTAGCCCCAGTTGGAGTATTGTGTCCAATTCTGAGCACCACACTTCAGCTAGGACGCGAAGACTTTGGAGAGTGCACAGAAGAGATTGACTAGAAATGTTTCAAGGGATAAGGGTTTATGGTTACGTGCATAAACTGGAGAAGTTGGACTTGTTCTCCTTTCAGCAGAGAAGGCCAAAAGGAGATTTGATAGAGGTGTTCAAAATCATGAAAAGTTAAAACAGGTTAATAAAGCAAAACTGTTTCCAATGGCTGAGAGGTTGATAACTGGAGGGCAGATTTAAGGTGATTGACAAAAGAACTAGAGGCGACAGGAGGAAAAGCTTTTTGTGCAATGAGTTAAGAGTAAGAATTGGAATGCACTGCCCGACAGATAGTACAGATTCAATAGAAGCTTAAAAAAAATGGATAATGTTACGACCAAGGCGGGAGTAATGCACTGTTAATTCAGTCCCACTACTCCACAGGTCATAGCATATTAGTAAAGTTTCCCACCTCCCGGAAAATAGCCAAATTAAACACTCTATTTGTCCCCTGAATAAAGCACACCAAAGCAGGTATCTTTAAACAACAAAATTAACGATTTATTAATAAACTAAATCTTAAACAATAATGAGATAACTCTATACATGAAAAGATTCTTTTTAAAACTTCTTATTCTTCCTTATCCTCATGCACATACACATACATTTTTTTTAAATGGTTAACTTGTTTTAAAAGGATATTTTGGATTACAACTGTTTCTTAGGAATAATAAAATAACTGGGTTGTAATGTTTTGGTAGGATATTTCTGTGTTGGTAAGGTGTCCCACAATCGAATAGTCGGATGGCACTCGAAGTCTCTCCAGGCTTGATGAACAGTCTGTGATGGGTAGGCGTTCACGGCACTTTGTCTGCAGCAGACATCACACAGATCTTTCAACAAAGGATGTAGCAACAGGTCTACTTGGGTTTTGAAATAGTAGCCTAGCAATAGAAGCTTTATTGAGTTTCAGGACCTCCCAAAACATAAGACGCAACAGGCATCACTCCAGAGGCAGAGATTTTTCAGACACTGGAGGTAATAGGAATTTGCTACCTTGTAAAATACAGGGCTTCCTCTCAGTAAAGGAGCCTTTCTCCACAGAAAGCAGAAACACCTCTTTTCCTGGGTCTTTTCCATGTCCAGGAGTTGTTTCCTCTCTCCAGGCAGACCACAGCCACCACCTCAAATGTAGGATTTCTTTTTACAAGAGAGGCAAACCTTTTTCAGGGAGAGGTATTTTTATCTGGTCTGCAAAAAACAGGTCCCAGCCAGTTTGTTCTGCCACCTGCCTGTCCAGTTCACTGGTCTCCGCAATGCAAAAATGAAACTGAAACGCTAAATCAAGTCATGTTATCTGTCATTTCCCTTGCTGTTGTTTGGAACAGGTGTCTAGCAGTTTGTCTCACTCAGTTCAAACACCAAGTTTCAGCATTCAATGTTTACAAAAAATCCTTTTTCTCAGTCTCTTAAAAACACACAGAACTCCAAGCTTTCAAATAAAAAAAACCTCTTGTGACACCTCCACCCTTGGTGAAATGAAATGCCATTCTTGAATGTGTTTCTTTACAATGTAAACAAGAAATTGAAAAAAAACATTTGAAACATAGTTTCACATTCATGCCCATCATTCACTCGTAATCCATCGTTATCCTTGTAACTCAATAAGGTTAAATTTGTGACAAAGCATCGGCGATATCACCATTTTCTCTTGAAATGTGTACAATCTTCAAGTGATAAGGTTGTAACAATAAATTCCATCTGAATATTCTGCCATTTTGGTTTTTAAATGTTTCCACAAAGCTTCTCCCAATCAGCCAATTGCAACCTTCCAAACATTGTCTCCCAGTTGTTTCGTGTGTTTCTTCCAAATGTCCCTAGAGCCCATCACCTCAGCAAGGTGAACTACACAGTCAGGAACACTGGCCACTACTGAGTTCACTAATGTCTGAGAAGTTTTTCAAGTATCCATTAACCTGTGACACTGCAACTTGACACTGGAAAACCCTGTCCAATGTAACAAAAACGGAATCTTCCTTATCTTGGGGTGTCAAAGGAATTTGACAGTATCCCTTTAACAAATTTATCTCTGTAAGATACATGGCACTGCCCACTCTATCAATGCAGTCTTCTAAACGAGGAATTGGGTAGGAGTCTGCCTTTGTTACTGCATTGATTTTTCTGTAGTCTATGCAAAGTCAGATTAACCCATCAGGTTTAGGCAATAATACTATTGGTGAACTGCAGCTGCTTTGACTAGGTTCAATTAAGTTGTTTTCAGCATGTATTTGATTTCTGCTTTTACTTGGGCCTGTTTGTCTGGACATAAGCGGTAAGGATGCTGTTTTAAAGGAACGGATTCCCCTACATCCACATCTTGTGTGGCTAAGGTTGTACATCCTGGCTTATCCCTACAGATGCTTAAATGCTGTGAGAAGCCTTGTTTGGTCTTCTCGTTGTTCTGCATCTAAGTATAAAAGCATGCTGTCCAATTTTCCTACCCATTCTATATTAGCTAACTGTATAGTTGGAGGTTCAATCTGAAAATTGTCTAGGCCACCTTCTGCCTCACCCTCATTATCCCTTTCCTTCTCGACAGTTCCCATTACCTGACATACCTGTACTGACTTATCCTCCTCCCTGCAATAATATTACTTTAACATATTGATATGATACAGCCGATTCTTTTTCCAGTGATAGGGGTGTCAATCAAGTATTTTACCTTACCCACTCTTTTGATCACTTTATACAGACCACTGAACCATGCTTTTAATAGTTCACCCTGTAAAGGTAATAATACTAATACTTCATCCCCTGGTTGAAAATTTTGGGTGTTTGCGTTCTTGTCTGCCCATTTTTTCATATTAGCTTGGGATGCTTTAATGTGTTCCTGAGCCACATTGAAAGCTTTTGTGAGCCTTTCCCGGAACAAAAATATATAGTCTAGTATGGAAGATTCATTCCTTTATTCTAAGAACCTGTCTTTGATGAGTTTTAGAGGACCTCTTAGTTCATGTCCATAAACCAATTTGAGAGGACTAAAACTTGTAGAGTCATTCAGTGAATCTCTGGTGGCAAATAAAAGAAAGTCTAGCCCTTTATCCAAATTATGGGGATATTCATGACAGTATGCTCTATTCATGGTTTTGGGAGTTTGATGGTACCGTTCCAAAGCTCCCTGTGTCTGTGGGTGATATGCTGAAGATTTTAACTGTTTGATACCCAAATTGCCCATGACTTCTTGAAATATCTTAGACATGACATTCAAACCTTGATCCAATTGAACTTCAAGTGGTAATCCATGCCTCGTAAAGAATTGGGTTAACTTCTCTCCTGCTACTTTAGCAGTAATTGTCCACCTACCTAGGCTCAACTATCACCAGTAACCTGTCTCTAGATGTAGAAATCAACAAGCGCATGGGTAAGGCTTCCACTGCTATGTCCAGACTGGCCAAGAGAGTGTGGGAAAATGGCGCACTGACACGGAACACAAAAGTCCGAGTGTATCAGGCCTGTGTCCTCAGTACCTTGCTCTATGGCAGCGAGGCCTGGACAACGTATGTCAGCCAAGAGCGACGTCTCAATTCATTCCATCTTCGCTGCCTCCGGAGAATACTTGGCATCAGGTGGCAGGACCGTATCTCCAACACAGAAGTCCTCGAGGCGGCCAACATCCCCAGCTTGTACATCCTACTGAGTCAGCGGCGCTTGAGATGGCTTGGCCATGTGAGCCGCATGGAAGATGGCAGGATCCCCAAAGACACATTGTACAGCGAGCTCGCCACTGGCATCAGACCCACCGGCCGTCCATGTCTCCGCTTTAAAGACGTCTGCAAACGCGACATGAAATCCTGTGACATTGAGCACAAGTCGTGGGAGTCAGTTGCCAGCGTTCGCCAGAGCTGGTGGGCAGCCATAAAGACAGGGCTAAAATGTGGCGAGTCGAAGAGACTTAGTAGTTGGCAGGAAAAAAGACATAGGCGCAAGGGGAGAGCCAACTGTGCAACAGCCCCGACAAACAAATTTCTCTGCAGCACCTGTGGAAGAGCCTGTCACTCTAGAATTGGCCTTTATAGCCACTCCAGGCGCTGCTTCACAAACCACTGACCACCTCCAGGTGCGTATCCATTGTCTCTCGAGATAAGGAGGCCCAAAAGAAAAAGAGATGCTCTATTTATGGTTTTGGGAGTTTGATGGTACCGTTCCAAAGCTCCCTGTGTCTGTGGGTGATATGCTGAAGATTTTAACTGTTTGATACCCAAATTGCTCATGACTTCTTGAAATATCTTAGACATGACATTTGAACCTTGATCCAATTGAACTTCAAGTGGTAATCCATGCCTCGTAAAGAATTGGGTTAACTTCTCTCCTACTACTTTAGCAGTAATTGTCCTCAGGGAATGGCTTCTGGAAATCAAGTAGCCATATCCATGATAGTGAGTATATATTGATGTCCTGCTTTTGTTTTTTAGATTAGATTAGAGATACAGCACTGAAACAGGCCCTTCGGCCCACCGAGTCTGTGCCGACCATCAACCACCCATTTATACTAATCCTACACTAATCCCATATTCCTATCAAACATCCCCACCTGTCCCTATATTTCCCTACCACCTACCTATACTAGTGATAATTTATAATGGCCAATTTACCTACCAACCTGCAAGTCTTTTGGCTTGTGGGAGGAAACCGGAGCACCCGGAGAAAACCCACGCAGACACAGGGAGAACTTGCAAACTCCACACAGGCAGTACCCAGAATCGAACCCGGGTCCCTGGAGCTGTGAGGCTGCAATGCTAACCACTGCGCCACTGTGCCGCCCCGGCAAGGGTCCTACATGGTCTACCAATACCCTACTAAATGGTTCCTCAATAACTGGTATGGGAATTAGAGGTGCCAGTTTTATGGTAGGTTGCGGTTTTCCCACCATTTGGCACGTATGGCATGTCCTGCAAAACTGCCTCACATCCTTTTTAAGATCTGGTCAGTAATGATGTTGACTTATATCTGATTTGGTCTTCCGGATCCCCATGTGTCCTGCTAGAGGAATGTCATGTGCTAACCTTAATAATTCCTGGCGATATTTTGGTGGTACCACTACCCATCGAACAACTGTCCAGTCTTCGTCCGTAGGTCTATGAGGTGGTCTCCATTTCCTCCTCGGAACCCCGCCTTCAACATAATAGCCTTCTGGAACTCATTTCACCTCAGCTTCTGTCAGAGTCAACTGTGCTATTCTATGCAACTCTGGATCAGCTTGTTGTGCTGGGATTAAAGAAGACTAGTTAAACATCTCATTTGGATTATCTAAATTCCCAAGAAAAGTTTCAGATACTCAGCTATCTGTTTGTGGTGCCAATTCTACCTCTGACAATGGAACTTGTTTAGCCATTGCTCGGGTTACTACACACGCAGGAAATATTCATGGAACTTTATCCTGTAATTGTTCCATTTCTTTAATTTCACTTGGTTTCTCTGTAACTGCATGAGAAACTGACACTTTTGCTCCAGCCAAATCATTTTCCAGGAGTAGGTCAATTCCCTCTACTGGTAAACTATGGACAACTCCTATAGTTACCATTCCAGACGTTAGGTCACACTCTAGGTGCACGCGATACAAAGGTACGGGTATATACTCCCCGCCAATATCATTAACTAAAACTTTAGCATTCAGTGCGCTCTCTGGTGGAAATGTTATACCAGAGTTTGGATTGCTCCTGCATCCCTAAGCATAACGATAGGTTTGCCTGCCTCACTTGAGGGATATGGAGTTTCATTTCCTTTTGACAAGAATTCATTATAACTTTCAGGTATCTTATTCTCAATTTCTACACTCACTTTAGTTTTTGTAACTGGTTTTACAGCTGCCGTTAAAGCTACAGCCTGGTCTGCTGTACTCTCATTGAGCGCCCCTTTCTCTGCATTAGCTTTGTGTACCCCAACTAGTCCCATGGGTTTACCTCGCAACTTCCAGCATTCTGAACGAAGATGTCCCACCTTGTGGTAATGATAACACTTCGGCTTGCAGACATCACTTCTACCCTCGGCCCTTCCTTTCTGGCCTGAGGAGGGGATCCTGGGGCGTTCCCAGCTGTTCCTTCTTGTCTCCGGCTACTTGTTTTCCTTTCACTCTCCCACGTTCTATCCTTCTCAGGTTTGTGAGGGTGATGGACAAAAGGTTTTGACTTATTCACAAGCTCAAAATCATCAGCAATTTCCATTGCTCGCCTGGCTTGTAAACATTTTTGGTTCTCTACATGAGTTCTCACTACTGGAGGGATTGAATTTTTAAACTCTTCTAAGAGAATCAATTCTCTAAGGTTCTCATGCGTGGTTTCCATCTTTACTGCCCATATCCAATGATCAAAATTAATTTGCTTTACCCTCTCAAATTCAACATATGTCTGCCCAGCCAATCTCCACAGGTTCCGAAATGTCTGTCAGTAAGCTTCAGGGACTAACTCATATGCAGCGAGAATAGCCTTTTTTGCCAACTCATAATCTGCAGAAGCCTCTTCAGGAAGCATGGCATAAACTTCATGAGCTCTGCCCATCAACCTGCTTTGCATAAGCAGTGTCCAGCTTTCCTTTGGCCATTTCAATTGTTTGGCTATTTTTTTCAAAAGAAATGAAAAATGCCTCTACATCCCTTTCCTCAAACCTAGGGAGAGCTTTTATGAATTTAAACAGCTTTTTACTGGGTCCTGGGCTCGATACAGATTCGTCCTGACCAGAATTTTCCCTGGAGTCAAGACCACATCTTTGTCTTAGTTCCATCTCTCTTAATCTAAATTCCCTCTCTTCTCTTTCTTTCCGAAATGCTCTTTCTCTTTCTCCCTTTCCTCTTATTCAAATTCATGTTTTTTCATTGTCAATTCTTTCTCAGCCTCAAGTTTTCTTAGTTCTTTTTCCGGCTCAAGTTTTTTTCATTTCTAACTGAATCTTTGTCAATTCTACTGCATCACCCTCTGACTAGCTATCTTCTTGTTCTTCTTCCAATTTCAAATGTTGGGCACTGTCGTCAATTATCTCTGATTTTTTTAGCGCCTGATTTCAATTCCAACCCCAATTGTGCTGCTAACTCTTTTAGTTTAATCCTGGTTAAAGTTGCCAAGTCACTGAGGGACACATTCTCCTTTCCTAGAGAAGCTGCTGCAACTGCTAATGCCATTCCAATGGTGTAACCTTTACCCTTATACAAGAAACCTAGTTCTTTTTTTAAATTTTCTTTCAAATTATTACTCCCCGCACAATTAACGTAATTAGCATTGGAAACGATCCCGACAAGAGCACCCAATTAATGTGTTACAACCATGGCAGGAGTATTGCACTATTAATTCAGTCCCACTTCTCCACAGGTCAGAACATATTAGTAAAGTTTCCCACCTACCAGAAAATTGCCAAATTAAACACTCTATTTGTCCCCCAGAACAAAGCACACCAAGCCAGGGTTATTTAAACAGCAACAAAATTAACTATTTATTGATAAACTAAGTCTTAAACAATAATAAGATAACTCTATATGTGAAAAGACTGTTTTTAAAACTTCTTATTCTTCCTAACCCTCATGCACACACACATACATTCAAAAAAACGGTTAACCAGTTTTAAAATGATGTTTTGGATTACAACTGTTTCTGAGGAATAAAATAACTGGGTTGCAACATACTAGTAGGATATTTCCAGGTCAGTGAGGTGTCATAGAGTCATAGAGTCACATAGCACAGAAACAGGCACTTCGGCCCATCGTGTCTGTGCTAGCCATCAAGCACCGACCTATTCTAGTCCCATTTTCCAGCACTTGGCCCGTAGCCTTGTAGACTATTGCGTTTCAAGTGCTCATCTAAATACTTCTTAAATGTTGTGATGGTTCCTGCGCCTCCCACCTCTTCAGGCAGTGCGTTCCAGATTCCAACTACCCTCTGGATGAAAAACATTTTCCTCAAATCCCCTCTAAACCTCCTGCCCCTTACCTTACATCTATGCCCCCTGGTTACTGACCCCTCCGCTAAGGGAAAATGTCTCTTCCTATCTAATCTATCAATGCCCCTCATAATTTTGTATACCTCAATCATGTCCCCCCTCAGCCTTCTCTGCTCTAAGGAAAACAACCCTAGCCTTTTCAGTCTCTCTTCATAGCTCAAATGCTCCAGCCCAGGCAACATCCTTGTGAATCTCCTCTGCACCCTCTCCAGTGCAATCACATCCTTCCTATAGTGTGGTGCTCAGAACTGTACACAGCACTCCAACTGGGGCCTAACTAGCGTTTTATACAGCTCCATCATACCCTCCCTGCTCTTATAGTCTATGCTTCGGCTAATAACGGCAAGTATCCCAAATGCCTTCCTAACCACCTTATCTACCTGTGATGCTGCCTTCAGTGATCTATGGACAAGTACACCAAGGTCCCTCTGACCTTCTATACCTCCTAGGGTCCTATCATCCATTGTATATTTCCTTGCCTTGTTAGTCCTCCCAAAATGCATCACCTCACACTTCTCAGGATTAAATTCCATTTGCCACTGCTCCGCCCATCTTACCAGCCCATCTATATCATCCTGTAATCTAAGGCTTTCTTCCTCACTATTTACGACACCACCAATTTTCGTGTCATCTGTGAACTTACTGATCATACCTCCTATATTCACGTCTAAATCGTTAATGTGCACTACAAACAGCAAGGGTCCCAGCACCAATCCCTGCAGTACACCACTGGTCACAAGCTTCCACTCACAGAAACAACCCTCGACCATCACCCTCTGCTTCCTGCCACTAAGCCAATTTTGGATCCAATTTTCCAAATTGCCCTGGATCCCATGGGCTCTTACCTTCTTGACCAATCTCCCAATCGGGACCGTATCAAAAGCCTTACTGAAGTCCATGTAGACTACATCAACTGCTTTACCCTCATCTACACATCTAGTCACCTCCTCAAAAAATTCAATCAAGTTAGTTAGACAGGGTCTCCCCCTGACAAAGCCATGCTGACTATCCTTGATTAATCCCAGCCTCTCCAAGTGGAGATTAATCCTGTCTCTCAGAATGTTTTCCAATAGTTTCCCAACCACTGATGTTAGACTCACTGGCCTGTAATTACCTGGTTTATCCCTGCTGTCCTTCTTGAATAATGGTACCACATTTGCTGTCCTCCAGTCCTCTGGTACCTCTCCTGTGGTCAGACAGGATTTGAAAATTTGTGTCAGAGCCCCTGCTATCTCCTCCCTTGCCTCACATAACAGCCTGGGATACATCTCATCTGGGCCTGGGGATTTATCCATTTTAAGCCCGCTAAAACAGCTAATACTTCCTCCCTTTCAATACTTATATGTTCAAGTATATCACAATCCCCCTCCCTGATCTCTACACCTAAATCGTCCTTCTCCATAGTGAACACAGATGAAAAGTAATCATTTAAAACCTCATCTATATCCTCTGGCTCCACACACAGATTGCCATTTTGGTCCCTAATGGGCCCTACTCTTTCCCTGCTTATCCTCTTGCCCTTAATATACTTATAAAATGCCTTAGGATTTTCCTTTATCTTGCCTGCCAGTGTTTTTTCATGTCCCCTCTTCGTTCTCCTAACTAATTTTTTAAGTACCCCCTTACACTTTCTATACTCCTCCAAGACCTCCGCTGTTTTCAGCGCTCTGAATCTGCCATAAGCCTCCTTTTTTTTCTATCAGAGTCCCAGAGTTGAATAGTCGGATGGCAGTCGACGTCTCTCCAGGCAAGGTTGATGATCAGTCTGTGATGGGTAGGCGTTCACGACACTTGGTCTGCAGCAGGCATCATGCAGATCTTTCAGCAAAGGGTGTCGCAACAGGTCTACTTGCATTTTGAAATAGCAATCTAGAAATAGAAGCTTTCTTTAGCTCTTAGGATCTTCCAAAACATAAGAGGCAACAGGAATCACTCCAGAGGCAGAAATCTTTCAGAGACTGGAGGTAATAGAAATTTGCTACCTTTTAAAATGCAGGCTTTCCTCTCAGCAAAGGAGCCTTTCTCCACAGAAAGCAGAAACTCCTCTTTTCCTGGGTCTTTTCCTGTCCAGCGGTCTATTCCTCTCTCCAGGCAGACCACAGCCACCACCCCAAATGTAGGATTTTTTTTTACAAAAGAGGCAAACCTTTTTCAGGGAGAGGTATTTTTATCTGGTCTGCAAAAAACAGGTCCCAACCAGTTTGTTCTGCCAGCTGCCTGTCCAGCTCACTGGTCTCCGCAATGCAAAAATGAAACTGAACAATCAAGTCATGTTACCTGTCATTTCCCTTGCTGTTGTTTGGACCAGGTGTCTTGCAGTCTGTCCCACTCAGTTCAAACTGCATTCAATGTTCACAGAAAATCCTTTTTCTCTGTCTTTTAAAAACACACAGAAATCCAAGCTTTCAAATAAAAAAAAACTCTTGTGACAATAAATACTTGAAGAAAAATTGCAGGGATACAGCAAAAGAGCCGGGAACAGGGCCAGCTGGATTACTCTTTGAAGGAGCTGGCACAGATGTGATGGGCCAACTGGCCTCCTTCTGTGTTGTACTTTTCTACTTTATGGTTCTAAAGACTAGGCTCCAATATTCTATCCTTAACCACTTGATTATGCAAGTTTTGACACTTCTAGCACTATCTGATGGCTTTTCACAAATACATAAAATCCTGTTTTTTCACTCAATTTTGTTGCCATAATCTGCACAGTGAGAGCATCCCTCCAGTTAATTATAGTCCCGAGTATTTTGACTGACTTTTGATTTGTACCATTGACATGCGTCTGACAAATGTGTAATTGACACTGGCACTACAATGTCTACATAAGGTACAGCTAAAACATTTTAAAATTTTAATCTTGTCTAGCTATTATATTGTCTAGATATTACTTCGAGACTTTTTTCAACACACCTTATGAAATACAATTAAGGATATTACTGATTTAAACCAAGGCATTAATTGCGCAATTAAAATTCAGCACAGAAAGAATGATTAGTTCAGTAATGTTTCTCCAGTGTCCCAAATGGCATAAGAGTCAAATGTGACTGAGTTGAGCAGATTGCTACTCGAAACATCTTCTTTGACTTTAGTGGAAAAAATTATTTCCTTAAATTAACATTTTTAATTATTTTTCTAAATACTTATGTAATGTAACTCAAAGGACAAGAGAAAACACAGACAATTTAACTCAATTCCCCTGACATAGGTCTAAACCAATGAACCACTATCTTTCCTAAAGAGACTGAGATAAGGAAAGATTGTCCCGAAATCCCCTGGCACTCCTGATAGCAGATCTCAAACTTGCCCTGGAAAGTTGAGCACGCAATGGAAAGCAAAATAATAACTATCAAAAAAAAATGATTGATTTAATTGTATTGCAGATGACTCCAGCATTTAAATGTCAAATGGTTATATCTCTCATTTTAACAGGCACCAATTTATTTTCTAATTAGATAGTATGTACATTCCAGGCTAAGATGACCTATTGTGCAAGGTTATTTTAACTATGCTGCACTTATGTTCAGTGATGAAAGGACAATGTTAAAACTTTATTCAAGTTACTAATATATTTCACTTATAGTACACAACCTAACACTATTGCGGTAATATTGTTTAAAACAAAAGTCAGTTATTAACAAGAACATATTTTTCTTTGTTTAATTCATGACACCTGAATTTAACCAGATGGTGACCACTACAGGATCAGCATCAGTGATTCTTTCAGAAAATGAAGAATACTAAAATTTCATATTTTTTCATTCCCTGCTATGTCTAGTATTCACAGGAAATACCATTTTCCTAATTCCATCACCAATTCGCTTGTTAGTCCAGCAATTGGCGGCAAAGTATCTGTGGCAAAACCCAGAATAAGACGTTCCCCTATTTTTGTTTCCTTTCTACTGTGTGATAGTTTAGGTGCTCACAGGACAATCTGAGGGATAGGTGAATCCAACTCCTCAGTGTCTCTTGGGGATTCTGCATTCAAGGACCACTCCTTATTCACCCCACCCCATTTTTCTTTCCATTGATGGGGTGGCTAAGAGGTGGCTGATCATTACCTGATGGAGGCACTTTACCACCCTATACCCATATCCCTTGATTCCCTAGGTATCCAAAAATCTAATGCTCTCTGCTTTGTATATATTCAACAACCGAGCATCAACATGTTTTCATGTTCTCTAGAGAAATCCAAAAATTCACAACCCTCTGAGTGAAGAAATATCTCCTCCTCTAAATGGGTGATGCCTTATCCTGAGACTATGACCCCTAGTTCTAGTCTCTCCAGGAAGGTGAATCATCCTCCCACCAACTACTCTCTCAAGCCCCTTAAGAATTTTATACGTTTCGTTGAGATCGCCTCTCATTCTTCTGAACTTTAAGGAATATAGGTTCATTCTACTCAATCTCTTCTCATCGGCCAACTCTCTCATCCCAGGAATCAGTTTAGTGAACCTTTGTTGCACTCCCTTTAAAGCAAATATTTTCTTCCATGGTAAGGAGACCAAAACTGTTCACAGTACTCCAGGTATGATCTCACAAAGGCCTTACATAGTTGCAGTAACACTTCTTTACTCTTATACTCCAATCCCTTTGTAATAAAGGATAAAATACCATTTGCTTTCCTAATTGCTTTCTGTACCTGAATGTTAACTTTTTGTGATTTTTGTACAAGGATAGATCTTTGGATTTCCCATTCTCTCACATTTTAAAAAATATCTGGCTTTTCTATTTTTCCTACCAAAAAGTGGATAACTTCACATTTTCCCAAATTATATTCTATCTGCCATGTTCTTTCCCACTCACTTGATCTGTCTATGTCCCTTTGCAGCCCCTTTCCAACCTCCTCACAGTTTACTTCCCCACCTAGCTTTGTATTGTCAGCAAACCTGGATACATTACATTTGGTCCCCTCATTTAAGCCATTACTGTAAATTGTAAATAGCTGAGACCCAAACACCGATCCTTACGGTACCCACTAGTTACAGCCTGCCAACCTGAAAATGACCCGTTTATTCCTACTCATTGTTTTCTGTCCATTAACTAATCTTCAATCCATGCTATGGTATTATCCTAATCACATGAGCTCTAATTTTGTGTAATAACCTCCTGTATGGCACCTGATCAAATGCTTTTTGAAAATCCAAACACACTACTTTTATTCATTTACTTATTTCTTCCTTATCTAACCTGCTAATAATAACCACAAAAATTCTAACAGATTTGTCAAACCTGATTTCCCTTTCATAAATCCACAGCAATTCTGCCCAATCATATTATGATTTTATAAGTGCCCACGTCCCTAATAATATATTCCAGCATTTTCCCTATTACTGATGTGAGGCTAACTGGCCTATAGTTCCCTCTCAATTTGGAGAGTTTTCTCTCTCCTTCCCTTCATGAATTGTGGGGTTACGTTTCCTATCTTACAATCCATGGGGACTGTTCTCGAATCTAGGGAATTCTGGCAGATCCAAACCAATACATCCACTATCTCTGCAGTCACCTCTTTCAAAATCCTAGGATGAGGGCCATCAGGCCCAAGGGATTAGTTGGATTTATCTCTTTTGTTAATTTCTCCAGTACGTTTTCTTTACTAAGAATTATTTCTTTAAGTTCCTCATTCTTACTTGATCCTTGGGGCTAGATTTTTCAGACCCTCGACATCGTGGATTGTGGCGGGGAGGCCGGTAGAATGCTTGTGGGAGCGGCCCGCCATGACCCATGACACCGAGAAGGCCCTGCCAGATATTTGCGGTGGTGGTGAGGCCTCAGTGCGCGCCCCCCCCCCCACCCCTCTCAACGTCATCGGGGGTGGCCGCTTCGCCCCCTCCATTTAAATGAGTCCTGGCGCATAATATCGCGGGGGCTCTGCAGCGGCACTTCTGTGCCATTGGTTTCCACCATTAATAAAATGTGTTTTATGTCTTCTACCGTGAAGACAGATACAAAGGGCTGGATTTTAACAGCCTGCTGCCGATATCGGCTCAGAAAATGGCGACCCGCCCGCATGGGCTGCATGCCGACGAGCTGCTGAAATCTCCCACGCAGCATTATAATTTCTCCCCTACCTGTAAGGGACCCATGTTTACTTTCGCTATCTCTTCTTTTTTACATGCCTATGGAAGCTTTTACAATTGGCTTTTGTGTCTCTTGCTAGTTTATTCTCATACTCTATTTTCTCTCTGTCAATTTCTTGGCCATCCTTTGCTAAAAGAATTCTAAATTCTAAAATATACCCAATCCTCAGGCTTACTACTCGTTCTGGCAATATTATAAGCTTCTTCCTCTAATTTAATACTATCCTATTAATTAATCCTGTTTCATTGCACAATGCTAGATCTAATATAACCTGTTCCCCAGTTAGTTCCTCAACATATGGATCCAGAAAAATATCCTAAATGCATTCCATGAACTCATCCTCCATACTATTTATGCAAATTTGTTTTGTCCAGTCTATATGAAGATTAAAGCTCTCCATAATTACTGCATTACCTTTGTTACATGAACCTCTAATTTCCGAGTTACGCTGTGCCTGAATCTACAACTACTATTAGGAGGCTTGTAAACTACTCCCACAAGTGTTTTTAGCCCCTAGTTGCTTCATAGCTCGACCAAAACTGATTATACTTCTTGATTTCTGAACTGAGATGCCCTAATGTCTTCATTCGACCCGTTTTCATCAGGGCTAGCGTCCTCTTTTTCTATTTTGTCCATTTCTTCTAAAATTCAAGTATCTTGAATATTTAGTTCCCAACCTCGGTCACTCTGCAACAATGTCTCCGTGATGGCTGAGATCAAACCTACTTATTTCTATTTGTACTATTAACTCATCTATTTTCTTGCGAATGTTTTGCACATTTAGATATAGGACGGTGTGCTGTGAAAGCGGCGGCCTTCCGACATGTAAGTGCCGCTGCACAGCCCCCGCGATATTACGCGCAGGGGCTGAGTTAAATGGAGGGGGCTGAGAGGCCGCTCCCGATGAGTCATTGGCAGCAGCTGCCACGACCCTGGTAACGGCGTCCGGCACCACTGCACCTGCGCCAGCGCCATTTTTAAAGGGCTTCAAGCCCCTGGTAAAAATTAAATTTTTTAAAGGTATATTAGATTTGATTTGTTTTTAATAAATAATGAGAAGATGGCAGCCCTTTCCCAACTCCCATCCCCCACAATGGTCTTTTCATTGCCTTATATTCACAAACTTATTTTATTCCTCACCCGAAATTTCCCCCCAACTTACTCACATTTGCTCTTCAACCCCTTCCCACCATCCCCACAGCCAATATAAAGTGTTTTCCCCACTCCCCCACCCCTCCTGCCCTGATAATTTTATTCATTCCCCCTCACAACCAGTGTCTCGCCTTGGAGCTCCAACGGAGTACCGAAGGCGCACGAGTCGCGGCCAGTTGGACGTAAAATTGGCATGGTATGGCTACTGTCGGCATGTAAATTAATTTGCATTTCATCAGTGCTAATTTAAATATTTAGATGAAGGCCCCGCTGCTTGGCGGCGGTGGGGGAGGGGAGGGATGTGCGCACACTGAGGCCTCGTTGCCACTGCTAATGTCTGGCGAGGACTTCTCACGTCAGGGGGTGAGGCGGGCCTCTCCTGGCAGAATTTTATGGACCCCCCGCCACGACCCCCGACGACGCGGGGCTCGTAAATTCAGCCCATAGTGTTGTTACAACCAGGTGAGAAATGGGTCTAGGGGTTCCATCTCAGCCTTTGCCTGGTTTAACCGTAACAGGATTTAATTTTTAAAACACTGTGTTTTAGCTCCTCCCTCAGTGAATCCTTGTTCACTGCTCTCCAATTGTAAGGCAGAGAAATCATTCAGATAGGTTTTCTTAGACTTAAACAAGAAAGGTTGAAGTTTATTAACCTTAAAATCTAATCCGGATAACGACGACGAGTACGCAACGTGACCATGCTAGTGTGCATATGTGATAAACACACGCAGATAGAGACAGAATAAGTAGAAAGAATAAAGAGGAAAAGTTTGAGGCAATAGCTGGATGTATTTACAGTCCTTTGAGTTCAATGTGGAGTCTTTGGTTGATGGTACGTCTTGCTGTTCGTTGGGGCCCAGTGCACGCTTTAACTTGTTTTGATGTAGGAGTCTTCTCTCTCTTGAGCTTTAAGCTACTTCAGTGGGTCTGGAGGCTTATGAGAAAGTGAGAGTAAGACAGCCAGGAGAGAGGCTCTATTGTTCCAGGTTCAATTGCAATCTGCAGTCTGTCTTCAAAGTGTCCTGTGTGTAGTTCAAAAAAAAGCCTGGGCCAGCAGGTTAGTCATGTGACCAGCTGGTTTAACCACTCCTGCGTTTGGGGATTCTCCATCTTAGTGAACACTGGAATGCGAGCTTTCTTGCACCTTCAATGTCTGGTGATCAAAATCTGTTTGGGTTCATTGGACCAGGGAGTAGTTGCTTTGTCTCCACAAGCACCGTCTCTTAGTATGCAGATGTCCTCCAGCCAAATGTCTGGTGATTTCTTTAACCAAGTCATTTCTTCACTCCAGCAACAGTTTAATTAATGTTCATATAAAAAATTAATATGCCTCATTCTTGGCAGGTGGGGGTCTGCATGACAGTGTCTTTAGCTTTATGTTTTCTTTTCTATTGTCCCTGATGTTACCTCAGTCACTAACGCCCTATTACTTTAGTTAAGCTCTCTTCCCTTTCTTTCCATTTGTTTTTACCCAAATCGCTACTCTGCTCTATAGCCTCAACATTTCTCTTTCTGCTTTTGATTTTACCCTTTCTTGAATACTCCAGTAAATATTCTGTGAATATTTAGATAGTTGATATTCTTATAGACTGATCACATTATTAAATAAATGCTTGTTTCTAAATCAGTATGAAACTTTTTTTTTAATTTCCTTCATTACTAACATTGTTTTTCTTATTTACTGGATCTAAAAACTGGACTCTTTTACCAAGAGATCTTTACTCCCCAAAATACTTCCTTCGACAAAAAGTTGTTTGTTTTCCTAATTAGGGTGTGTATATTGGCTATCACTAGAAGAAAGCAGAAACTATAAATAGACATTTATCCATCTAACTCACTCACCCATGGTCTGGACTTGAATGGATCATATAATTTCTCTCTTACCTCATTGCTAGATCTGGGACCTTTTAATCCCCAACGAATAATGAACCAGTCCATTGCCTTTTTGAATGCATCACTGCACTCACTGGCAATTTATTCCATGAAATTGAATAAAAACATTTTGTTTGAGATGGTGAGTTCATCAATTGAAAGGAAAATCAGTTGTGGGTGAAATGGACTGCTAATTTGCTTTTGTCCATTTTTCACTATTGTGCAACATCAATTTCACTCCCAGAACATTTATAGTGATTGAGGGGTCTGGAACGATGGGACATAGATATAAGATTTAATGTAAGAGATTTAGAACAGAGAACAGAAGAAACTTTTTTTTTACATGGAGTTAGTAATTGAAGCAGAGACCATGTTAACATTTAAAATAGGTGAGACAAGAGATTGAAGGAAGCGACAGAAAAATGATATGAGAACAAGGCAGATGCATGAGATTAAGACTGTAGCTTGAGTGCAGATAGATGCCAGCACTGACTGGTTGGGCCAAATAGCCTGTTTCCGTGTTGTAATTTCTATCAAATTAATTTGAGGTAGGGATATTTTAAGATCATCATTTTTTACATCCATTCAACTGAAATCGTGAGGCGAGCATAAAACATCTTGGCAAGCTTGTTATGCACTTATCAGGATCCAGCTGTGCACATATGTTGCTGCTTTCCCATTAGATTTTTCATGTTCCATTCTCCAGAGAATCCCTCATTCAGTAAATCAAATTTGTACATTATATTTGACAGTGAAGACACGTGAACCAGAATCTGTGCTTTCACAATTCCAAGTAGGTCTGGTAGGACGTAAGTAAAAGTCCCACAGGGCACACAACATTTCCTGTACAGTGGAGACTATTGGTATCCCTTGCAATTTGCCAGCACTTTCAATAGTAGGCATTGAGAATACCACTGCAGTTTAATATGAACCAATGGCTGGAATTTTACGCCACCCCAGCGGGTCGGATGGTGGCATGGGGGCAGGCTCTGGGAGGCCTACCTGCCCCGATTCCGCCTCTGGACAAGTTTACGGAGGTCAGGCGGGGGGGTGGTGGGTCAGGGAGTGGGAAACGGCCCGCCCGCCATAGGCCAATCAAGACCTTTAAGTGGCCACTTAATGGCCACTTAAGGGCCCTCGCCCGCCTCCACAGGTATTTTACCTGTGGCAAGCGGGTGTGCTGGGGACGTGAAAGGCCGCCCAGCAATAGCTGCCGGCCTTTCCATGCCCTGGGGGTGCATGGCAGTCGGGCACAGGGTGCCCAATTGAGGGCCGCCCCCACCTCCCAACCCACCCCCGGGACCCAAGACATCCCCCCACTCCCCCAAAGGACCACTCCAGCCTCACCAGGGAAGGACCGAGCCCCCGGTGAGGCATGCCCCTAATAACCTTCTCTCCTTGATCCATGGCATCGGCTTGGCTGCAATCCCAGCAATGACCACCGCTGCTGGGACTAAGAGCAGCCCAATGAGGCGGGACCTCCTCCCTCAAGTGGGTGGAAGTCCCGTCTCGGGACAATTAAAGCCTGGGGATCCTTAAAATATGGGACGGATCCCCAGGCTAGGTGGAAGCGGGTTCGCCTCCAATTTTCACGTCGGAGTCTGGCTCCCGTCCATCCACCGTAAAATTCCGGCCATTGACTTTTGGAAAATACATCACATTTTACTCCTATTCCACTACAGTCAAGAGGTAATTTCGATTATTCAGCCTGTTAAAATGGGAACCTTGAATAGTTGCATCATTCTGCTCATGTGCAGTTTGGGAGGTAGCACAGTAGAAGGTATACTTAGCTGACAACAATGACATTTAAAAGAAATCAAAACAAATCATGTCAAGTTTTGCACAGTTCCTGTAAATATTGCACTTACTTCCTGGCACCTATTGCTGCATTTATATAGCCCCTTTCACAACCTAGGGATGTCTCAAAGTGCTTTAGAGCCAGCAAAGAACTTTCGAAGCATTGTCCCTGTGTAATATAGGAAATGTGGCAGCCAATTTGCACACAGCAATGTTCAACAAACAGCATTTGTTTTAGGTATTGGTTGAGGGATGCATTTTGGTCAAGACACTGGGGAGAACTCTCCTGCTTTTCTTCAAAATAGTGCCATAGAATAAAGGCCTGTTCGGGCCTACAAAAAAAAACCGACCCGAGCCCGACAGAACCACATCCAACCCAAGTCCGACCTGGCCCGAATCCTTCCCGCGCCCAACCTGACCATCAGTTAACTTACTTTCCGTTTTTCACTTTCTTGCTGATCTGCACAAGCTTAAAATAACTGTAACAAAACCACCTTTCTAGTTCAAAAATTAAATTAATATTGGAGCCACTTACCTGTGATAGAGCGTGTCCGACCCGGTCCGAACCGAGCCTGAATGCCGGACCCGGAAGTACAAGCCGACCCAACCCGAGACACGCTGTTGGGTCCCGTCAGTTTCAGATCGGGTAGCAGGCCTTTACCATAGAATCTTTTACATATAACTAACAGGGAAGATTAGCCATTGGATTAACTGCTCATCTGAAAGATGACACCTCTAACAGTGCAGCACACCTTCAGTACTACGCAGGAGTGTTAGCCCAGACTTCTGAGTTAAAATCTCTCAACTGAGATTTGAATTCATAATGTTCTGACACTGGAGACATGAGTGCTACCATGTAAGTCACAGTTGACACCCTGACAATAGTCTGACCTGGTGCTAGAATTTGTAAGCAGTTACAACTGACCCCCAGCTGAACTCAGGAGTTTATAGCAATTACATTCACATGCATTTACCTGTTCAGGCATTCCCCCACAGGGAATATAGGAGCACTACCCTGGGAGGTCTGCTAACAAACTGAGTTCCCTATGTCACACAAATTTAATTTCTAAATTATGTTTTATCACTAGTAATCTCACAAACATTTTGGTAAATGAGCTTATGCTAAATATAACACCATCCTTCTCTTCCCTGTCCCCAAGGTTCTGGTACCTTTTCGTGGACTTTACAAAAGCAAATAGACTTTTTTTAAAAATATGCCTGCATGATTCTTTTGTGTAAAATAAAATTGGATCAAAAATTAAGTGAAACCTGCTGAAATGGGCTGGGAACTTTAAACAAGTAAGAATGAAAAAGATTTCAGTATGACAGTCTTTCTGAATTAATTGAACGTATTTGTGGAAAACTTGCAAGATCCTGCTTATAGATGAATAAAAATAAGCCACAAGTTAAAACCAATTTGGAACACAGGTAAACCACAAGAACAAACATTTTGCCGGCCTGTTTAATTGGCCTGGCTGTGGAATATTATCCTCAATTCCCATGAATTACCAATCTGTGATATACTCCTGGCCGAAATATGAGATTTGATCATTGAATGAGATTCTTCTTGCACCCAAACCTATGTGCTGGGAATGAACTGGTTCTTACAGGTATACATGTAAGCAGTTCCCATCAAGAACAATATGGCATTGTTTATCATAAAGTACAGTAATACAATGTCATAAGCCATCTTTTTCTCTTATTCCTAGCAATTCTGGAGTTCAATTGCAAAATGCTCAATATTTTTTCTTAATGCTTTGGGAAGAAATGAATCCATTTTTCATCACTTAATTCCAGTACCATTGAACATTACAAACATCAGCACTTTAATGGCATGAAATTGATGGTCAGATTTAAATCTGTGGCTTTATGAAATCCAAAAAAGTGAACATCAGAGCATTTAAACCGATCATTATACACATTGATCCACTGCAGGATCAGACTGCCTCTATATTTGCGTATGATAAGCTGAGGTTATGTGTCAATCCTGCCTGCATAAATATCACAACAGTGACTTGAGTCTGAGAATCAGAATTGGGCATTTTTATTTAATGCCTCAATTCTATTGGTTAATGGTAATCTGTTGTACTGTACCAATACCAAACTGGTATTAGAAAGCTAAAATCAAAACCAAGAATGCAGGAAATCATTCAACAGGTCAGACCGCATCTATGGAGAGAGAAACAGAGTTCTGATGGATAGTCATCGACCTGAAGTGTTAACTTTCTCTCTCTCCATAGCTGCTGCCAGACTTGCTGAGCATTTCCAGCATTTTTTGGTTTTATTTCAGATTTCCAGCATCTTCAGTATTTTGCTTTTTTTTAAGCATTAGGAAGCTGTTGATCACGCACTGATTGGCAGAAGCTGATAAATAGCACGTAGTGGGCTGGATGTTGTTCTCAGCAAGACATCGGGTTCCGTGGTGGAGGGGGCCAGAAAATCGGAATGGCAGCAGCTGTCATGGAATCCAAAGCTGGAATTGTCAGTCTCAATATTCCCGGCGGCAGGGACGTTCCGTGGCAGCCCTTCCGCATCGGTGACGCCGTGAACGGAGTTGCCAGTGCCGCCCCCACCACGTGATTGGGGGGGGCTGCGGGGTGGGGAGGGCCACCGACATGAATGTGTAATCTGGCCGCCAAGCACAGAATCGTGGCGGCACGATGGCATGGGTCCCTGGGGGACGGCCATCATTTTCCACGCCTGCCGTCAGGCTTACAAAGTGTGTGTGTGTGTGTATGTCTATGTGTGTTTGGGTACACATGAGCAGCTTATATCCTTTATGGTCAATAAAGATTCAAATGGTTGTGCAATCACCACTTTGCATTAGCACGGTTATTAAAAGGCTGGACTGAAATGTGCACTATAATTTTTAGCGTGAACTGTCAGCTAATTGCCCCAGCACAGGTAAACCTGTTAGAGAAGCTTTGGAGTATTAATTTCATTCTTTTGCCCTATTCTGGAAGCATTTATTGTTGGTTCATTAGCATCACACCTAGTATCACATAGCATTTACAGCACAGAGACAGGCCATTTGACCCAACATGTACATGCCAGTGTTTATACTCCACAAGAATCTCCTCCCACCCTTCTTCATCTCACCCCGGCAACATATCTTTCTATTCCTTTCTCTCTCACATGTTTCCCTAGCTTCCTTTTAACCAGGTTGGGTCACATATGCTACATCTGGAGTTTGTGGTACATTTCTCATTAAGTTCAATTGGCTTCACATTGTTTATTTTCCAAGGATAATTATCAGTAACAGTGGCATTAAATGAATTCCAGAATGAGTGCATGAAATGGCCCTTACGTGTGTGTATTATGATTCATTCTGCCAAGGAAAATATTATCTACAGTCAGCGAGATATGGTTCCAAGTAGATAAAACATGCATATAGTATTATTGCCGCTATTCATTAAAGTGCCATCCAAGGTTTGGAAACTTTCTTTTTCCTTCATGTCTCTGATCTTGAATATTAATATGTATCTTTAATATCTGGTTTCAATAAAATGCGTCATCTTGGGTAGCAGTGTGATATGATAAATATCTCTCTTCTTGTGAAATTGGCCACAATCGCCTTCTTCATGAAGGTGTTTACTGTATTTCACTCCAGTCCATTACAAATCCCCTATTTACAGAGTCCATGTCCTTTATCAATTACAAACTTCCTAAATACAGAGAGATGAGTCGATTCTGCTGAATAGTTGCAGTTTCATATCCTACTTTACAAAGGGGATTAAAGCCTTAACATTTGATAGAAAATCTCTTTTGTAAATGTTATCCACATTGTTTTCAAGGCAATAAAGCAACTCAGTATTCGAAGATCTGAATTTGGTTTTACCTTTCGACATATGTACAACCAGACTGATTTGGCCCAACTGGTCTCTGCTGGTGTTCATGCTCCACAAGAGCATCCTCCCACCCTACTTCCTCTAACACAATAGACTCTAATTTTCTAAGCAATGTGGACTCCTTGTTCTTCTTATCAAATGCATCAACTCACAATTGTCTATATTGAAATTCATTTACTATTTGCATGCCCATTCTATAGGTTTATTAGCATCTTGTATTTTTTCCTCAGTATTGGCTATATCCCCCTAACTTGGTGTCATCTGAAAACTTTGAAATTGTACTTCCAATTCCTGAGTCCAAATTGTTTATGTGAATTATGAAGAAGTGGTCCAGCACTGATCCTTGTGAAACAACATTCCCCATCTTCCGACAGTCTGAGTAACGACCTTTAGCCCTTACTCTAAGTTTTCTGTTTTGTAACCAGATTTTCAGTTTATCGGTTTTGTAAACAAGGCTTGATGGTAAACAAAAGTAAACTAAATTGGTTTGAGATGATTCAGTTTGCTTACTGTACAAAGGATGCAATTTTCATGGGAGTTGAAGAGTCAGTTAAACATCAAAATATTCCAGGTTTAGACATGCCAGGGGACAGCTGTTCAAACTTTAATCTGCAAACTGTTTAACTTGTTGCAATTGGAAATCTAATCTATTATGTAATAAACAACCAACACTGTTAACTTTTCCACATTATCTTCCCAGGGCCAAAGGAATAAAAACAAAATTGGGCATCCTGTTGCAGAAGCCAGAAATCATCACTGACTACATCATCCCGTACTCTGATAAAACTGAGAAACCGACCAAGCCCCAGAGGTAATGGATGGTAATTAAGAGAATTTGTTCTAATCAGAGAAGTAGAAACTCTGGTATCCATTAAACACAGGAATACAATTGTTATTATTTGATAAATCTATCTACGTTATCTTGCATTAAATCTCTTTGGATGTTATGGAACAGACCTCCAAGTGATGGCTCATTATATTAGTTTCTTGGGATCTTATGCTGGAACAGAGCCATTTGCTAAAAACGGCATTAAATAAACTCTCCATTGCAAATTAAAGGCCAGACCCCTAAGTATCATACCTGACGGTAAACCAACTATCCTACAGTGAACTAGCCAAATAGGCCCTCATTTATTAACAAATAGCTTATATACATCAACAGCATTGCTCAAAATACCAAAACATGTGTTGTTTTGAACCAAAATCTCAAAGTCTAAATAATCAGAAACTAACATCTATATTGCTGCATGACATGGAGATATTGGGGCTATTCCCATAACACCAAAGACAGTGCCAGCATGCTAGTTGAAGAAGCTTAAATATATAATCAGTCATTTTTTTCACAAGATAACCTGTAAGAGTTAGTCTTGGACTGCTGAATATGCAGACTGGTGTAAAGCTCAACATAAAAAGCTACTTTGTAAAAGACAGATTCAAACTCTGCACTATTGGCATATTGCAGGTACTTGGAGAAGAGGTAAGAGGCTTGTTGAAATCATGGACAATTTCATTATCAGTCACTGGCTGGCTGCAACTACAGACATTTGAGTTAGTTAAGCACCAAACTTGGACTTCCTCAATTTCACCATGACAAAAGTGAAGCAATGAAAACATGACTTCCCTCTCACACCACTGGGAAACTATAGTCAGTAGGCAGTATTAAAATAACATGAACATTTATATAAACAGAGCATGGACAATACGTCGCCCTTCAAAATGCCACTCACTATTAACATTATTATTCCTGCTGAGGCTTTTGAAGGATTTGAACAAGATGCTTAACTCTTTCCAAAATCTGCAATATGCTGATGATGCAGTAGGCCAGAGCTTGAATGTAACTTTTAGAACTTAGCCTTTTTGGTGGATTCTGCACATTTAACAGTCCAAAACTACCTCTCCCAGGTTATCATGAGTGATCTATTAGGCAAAATGTTATTATGCAAAACAAAATGGCGGGAGGCGCCTTTCCTGACATTGCCCAGGCCCCCTGCCATTTTGTCCAGGATGGGAAAGGCCAAGGATGGCCTTCCTGCCTCAGGCCTAATTGAGCCCCTTACATGGGCAATTTGACAACTGAAAGGCCTCTTTCCTCCTCCACCTCAATTCTGAGGAAGGCGTAGGGGCCCGCTGCCTTGGGGAGAGGTAAAACCTTGCAGCCTCCTAACAGGGTCGGGGGGAGTCCCTCCTTTGGGGGTAATGCAGGAACCCTGGAGGGCACCCCCAGCAGCAATCGCCACCTCCCCAGGAAAATATGCCCTCGCCTTCATCAA
Source organism: Heterodontus francisci (assembly GCF_036365525.1). Lineage (NCBI taxonomy): Eukaryota > Metazoa > Chordata > Chondrichthyes > Heterodontiformes > Heterodontidae > Heterodontus > Heterodontus francisci. The sequence goes on along the minus strand of NC_090378.1, from coordinate 94,004,846 downwards.
CAGCCTCATACTGACCTATCGCATCCATATCTCTGAGCAGTTTGAGGAATTAGCAGTAATAACATGTGTTATTAAATGGGAGTTCTGATGTTATTCAACCATTATTTGGAAACAGTAATGAGGCGTCTGTTTGTTTCAGGTGGAAACATTAGCTACATAAATTGAGGCCCAGCTAAAAATCAGAATCAGCTGGCCTCCAACAGTAAGTAGGTGGGATTTCTTTTTCCCTCCAATTTTGTTCCCAGTTGTTAGGCATAAATGGGGCAGTACGGAGATGAAAATCAGCTCCGTTGTATTTACCTCTATTTGTGTCATCCCTGGTAGAAGGTTGACCCTCTGATTCTCCCATCCTGTTCTAGTTCAGTACCTCAGACTAGCAGAATGGTATGAGATCAAACTGTACCATGTGTAAACAGATATAAGCATATGACCTACCAAGTGCGTGAAAGCTCTAGCATGCAGCACCATGCCTCCCAAGAGACTAACTTATGAAAGTTTTTATAGTGGATAAAGATCACAGTGCAAGGAATATACAAGTGTTTACAAAAAGTATGATGAATTTCAGATTTGAGACTTTGTGGGCTGCTTTGTACTGATTATTTGATTTTGATAATGGATCCAGGGCTAATTATGGTGAAAACTGCTGAAAATTGGAAATGTAAGCACAAGCCTATCTGAATACATTCCAGGATAGGTTATTCTGCAAAAATTTCAGCTATTTTGTACAACCTATTCAAATTCTTAGTGGATTTAACCCGCAACTGGTCTTTTCAATGTAGGGAATTAATAACTGAACTTCATTAACCATAACAATCTGAATCCTTCATAATTGCAGTGAGTAAAACTATAATGATGTGACTTATCAATGACACTCTTCAGAACGTTTGTAGACTTCCAAGAACTATTTCCTTTTACACAATATCTAGAATGCACCAATTTTGTGGATGATTAGATTAACAGAAATTTGAAAAGAGAAGCTTCAACTCAACCCAGAATGTCGCAATCTCAAATTCAAGGCTTGTTCAAACTAATGTTTGAACACAATCTGTCCTCGCCAAATGCCTTTTGTTCATTGGAAAGTGTTACAGCCATAAAGACTGAAATTGGTTTGCTAATAATTAGCTGCTTTTATTTCAAGGCCTTCTGGAACATTTTGTCAAAGAAAAAGACCTTGGAGTGTAGTTGCTGTAATGAGTATACTCCCATTAGGAGGTCATCCGGTGTTCAGTGAAAGATGTGCAAGTATCATGCATATCAGAAAGCATATTGCAGTTCTGCTTGGTAGCAGTATGCTCCAATACATAGGAGAGGCAAAATAAACCAGCTTTTGCCAGTCAGGCCCGAGCTAACCACACGAAGGTTCTTTGATTTGCTTCCTTTCTTCCAGGGAAGTGCCTCATGACAATGCCTGCACCACAGCATTTCAGCCTTCACAGATTAAGAACTCAACCTGTGGAGAATTATGCATATGAGCATGTTCAGTTACCCTTTCTGTAAACACTTACATAGGAACCCAAACCCAATAAGAAACTTTTAGAAAGAAACAGATTAGTTTCAGTAATTTAAAGAAAGGAAGAATTTGCATTTTTATACCTTTCATGTCTACAGCCAATAAGTTACTTCTGAAGTGTAGTTTGTCAGAAAATATGAAAGCCAATTGGCACACAGCAAGATCCCATAAGTGGCAACGAAGTAAACAACTAGCTAATATATAAAGAGTAACTACTGGAGAGGCTCAGCAGATTTGGCAGCATCTGTGGAGAGAGAAACAAAGTTAATGTTTCAAATTGATGACCTTTCATCAGGACTGGAAATAGTTGGTAATTTTACAGGTTTTAAGCAAGTACAGGAATAGGGAAAGAGGAGAGGGGAGGAGGGAAGGGGAGGGAAGGAGAGGGAAGGAGAGGGTAGGGGAGAGGAGGGGAGGGTAAAGAAACACAAAAGGAAATTCTGTGATGGGCGAAAGACAGGAGAGATTAAACAATTAAAAGGATAATGATGCAAGGCAAAAGGAAATAATGGGACAAGTAGAAAAACCAAAAGATGGGTCTAGTAAGTAGCAACAGCTGAATCATTACCAATCATTACCTGTCGAAAAAAATAGGAAAAAGGCTTATGATCTGAAGTTATTGAACCTGATGTTGAGTCTAGACTAGCTAATATGCTTGGGTGATGATGGTTGAGGAATAAATGGTGACGAAGACACTAGGACAACTCTCCTGCTCTTCTTCGAATAGTACAATGCAATCTCTTACATACACCTAAAAACACAGGCAATACATATCGGAAAGGTATTCCCCTGATGAGTCTGCACTCCCTCAGTACTACATGAAGTGTCAGCCGGGAATAAGTGCTCAAATCCTGGAGTGGGCCTGAACCCATGACTTTTTAACTGCGAGGTGAGAGTGGAACCCACTGAGTAAAGCTGACACTTGCAAATGGAAGGATTGAGATGCAGTAAAACAGATTCTAATGTTTTTGGTTGTTTGGTGCAAATGCTGTTGCCTGAAGGGAACATCTTGTGTTTTAAAAGATTACAACAAATAAAACCGAATTCATTTCACAACAATCCCCTGAAGCAACTTGTGTAAATGAATTAGCACAGAGCTGCCTCTCCTGTTTTCCTAGTGGTTATGCATCACTGTTATAGATTATTCTGTATACAAAATAATGGAACAACAAATTACAATGATTTAAAATTATCTGTTGATGGTAGATGGTAGCTGGAGATCACATTGAGATAAAACTGCAAATTACAGAGAATATCACAGATGTGTCTCTTAGGTCATCACGTGCAGTTTATACAAGCCCATGTGTCTTCTAGTAAACTACAAGTGACCATGAGTGTAGTTGTCCAATCAAAACAGTGTTCTAATAATGCAATAAACCATAAGACCATAGTGGATTTGAGTAAGAATTCAACCACTACTTCTGTCATCTGTTCTCTTCCATTTTACATAATGTATCAAGCAAAGCTAATTTACTTGTAGGGGCTATTTTTGTGCCATTTACCATTCATTGCAACTTCTTAAACAAAATATATTGCCTTTCACTTAGAAGTATTAAAATAGAGAAAGGTAATACTAGTTAGTGCACTATTATGCACCAGTGACCTGATCTATCTCTGACTTGATCCACCGCTGACCTAATTTACCACTGAACTGATTTATCACCAATCCTGACTGGTTCTCAATTCCCAAATTATTGGCAACTGCTTCTATCATTCTGTCCTACCCTGACGGTGACTGGAGCCATTTTCTAATGATATCCTAACAGATTTTTTAGAAATTATGAACTCCTGCTTCAGTATAGAAAGGAAATTTGTCTTGGCTTTGAAGGAATACCTTCATTTCCTTTTATTCCATAAACAAAACATGAGAAAACATAGAAAAGAACCTTTCCAAAGAGTTCTGATGAAGGGTCACTGACCTGAAATGTTAACTCTGCTTCTCTCTCCACAGATGCTGCCAGACCTGCTGAGTATTTCCAGCATTTCTTGTTTTTATTTCAGATTTCCAGCATCTGCAGTATTTTGCTTTTATTTCCAAACAGCCATGTTTTTGTGCTTGCTCTTTTACTAAACAATTACCCTGATCTTTTGCTTTAACAAGGAAGCAGGCTGCACTGATGGCGCATACAGCCTAATGCGTGGTGCATCATATTAAACCTCAGCAACAACAATCCATATCATGACAGTAAACAAACAGTTAACATGGAACAAACAAGTAGAAGACCAGAATGACTAGAAAACAGAAATAGGAGGCTGGCAGCAAAATGGAGACAATTAAAAAAAAACATCATAATTTTATTTTTTGTAAAAAATAACAGGGAGAATCAGAAACACTATCAATGAAAGATGCAATTATTTGGTCCAATTTGGACTTAGCATAGAACATAATTTTTTGCAATGTCCTTATTAAGATGCAATTATGTCACTCATACACGTCAGCGTTCCGTGTTTTTGCAAGATTTGCTTGCATACCTAGACGTCGTGAGTTATGTGGTGCAGCTGGTTCTAGTCCATTCGAGGTGTTCTGTTATCTATATCTGCTCTGTCCTTCCCACCAGCACCCCCACCCCTCTCCCTTAAATGGTTTTGAAGACATTCAGATAAAGGCAGCTCGAAGGAGCCAGCAACATGTATAATTAGTCAATACAGACTTACTTAGGTACTGTGAAAATATTCCATATTTCTGCCATGACAATGTTGTAAAGACTTTGTAATTCTGGGCAAATATTAAGCTCAGTGTTGGCTGCTGGCAACAGCTGTTAGCATTTTAGAAAGAAACAGAAGGCAGTAATGTTGATTTTTCATTTAACAAGAACTTCATAAACATAGATTGTTTTACTCATTTCCAGATTTTGCACAACCCTTAGCCAGCTTGTTCTAATTACAAAATATTTGTTGAACTCTTGAAAGGCAAATGGATGTGAACATTTACTCAATTTAAATCCAAATCGCAACTGTGAAGTTATGTTGTAAATAAATGGACTTATGATCACTACCATCTAAGACTTAAGCTGAGCAATTCTCCCATCTCTATAAGTACACCCATATTGTAAGGGAACCCTGAGCCAAAGGTTCATGGCTGCTAGCATATTTGGCTTCCAGATTTCCAAAGGGTGCACAGATTTAAGATGACTGGTAGAAGAATTAGAGGGGACATGAGGAAAAACTTATTCACTCAGAGGGTGGTGGGTGTCTGGAATTTGCTGCCCAGATTGGTGCTGGAGGCAGAAACCCTCAATTCATTTAAAAGGTACCTGGACATGCACCTGAAGTGCAGTAAACCGCAAAGCTACGGACCAGGTGGTGGAAGGTGGGATTAGATTGGGCAGCTAGTCTTTTTTAAGCCGGCACAGACATGATGGGCTGAATGGCCTCCTTCTGTGCCATATCGTTTCTATGGTTTTCTATGGCTCTATGCCTCAGATTTCAGAGAAAGGTTTGCAGAGTGATTTTTGATATTGAAAAATACCACAATATCTTCTGGTAGTGCTTTAGCAATCATTTCAGTGCATCATGCTGTGCATTAGCTCAATGGCCATTGGATCTGGGCAAATAAGAAAGATCAGGAAACCAAAGAGAAAGAAAGAAGAGTAAGATGAATAGATAGGAAGTGAGAGAGAGAAAAGAAAGGAAAAGAGCACAAAATAAAACAAGTAAAACACATAGAAAACATCACCAAGGAGAGACAGAAAAACTTAACAAAATGTGCAAAAAAAAAGCAAAAGGAAAAGCAAAGGAACAAGGAGGAAGAGAAAATGCTTAAAAAACTGAATGAGAACTTGCCCTTTTGCAAGGTCATTTGGGTTAAAGTGGATTTCAGTTCTGCTTATATTCAGCCTGCAATTATTCATGTACATCTTTACAAGGGAGTCAGCTATAGAGTAAAGTTAAATCATCTTTGGGGTAGAATTTAACTTAAGGTAGATTCAGAGGCAATGCAGTTGAAGCACTGAATGTTGTTAGGAGAGGGTTCCAGGAGGAAGAGGAGAGTTTTTTTTTGCCTTATCTCATTTAGGACCCTTAACAGCTGACAATGAGAGAGGAATTTCTCCTCATCCATCAAGAGCTCTATTTGAAACCAGGTCCTGAAGGAATAAACACATTATTCAAACCCATTACGATACCCACTCTCCCATTGTGCAACATTTCCTTCATTCTTTTCAAAGTAAGCTCCACATGGAAAGGATCATGCAATTCTTTTATAAGGAATTCGAAACTCTCATCTATATCCAATGATATTTTTACCACTAAATGTTTCCAGCTTTCAAAATACTAATTTTATGATCTGTTTCTGATATGTGATAAATTGTAATTATAGAAATTTCAGCCCATAAAATGAGGCAACTTGGATCAAATAAATCTTTCTATCTCAATCACAGTTACAGCTTGCATCACCGGCCAATATGCTGCTCATTACATCTGTACGTATGACACATCACTGAGATTGACATCAGCAGCTGTTTTCTGGTGTTAAACACTCACATTACCATCATATGATTGAGAATTCACTTAATAGGTCAAAACAAGTTCAGTAAATGGTTTTTGATAATTGCTATATAGATAATGGGCCAAAACACGCTGTAAAAGTAATGGAGAGGCTAATAGTGCTTCACAGCAACTTCAGGTGAGGAGCAGATATGTGATTAAATGCAGAAATCCAAAGGCTGCTGTCCATTATCTTTTATGAAAATGATATCTTGCTGTCTACCTGACCATTAAAGTGCATTGAACAATGTGAAGTAGCTGTATACGCACGGTAGATACAAACTAAACTTGCCATAGAAAGTTGGGGCTTGTCCATTTCCATCGTAATACCCTTTTAACCCTGTGACAAGTGTTATTTATGACAAGCTAATCTCTCTGGGATTAATAATTAGCTATTCCAAATGTGGAGTCTTGTTCCTTTAGGTTTAAACTGTTGGAGTTTTTTTAAAATCACTTTTTCTTTCTGTCTTTTTCTCTCTCGATCTTAATTCGATTTTTCTTTCCTTCTCTTTATTCCACTTTCTGTACCGTGATTTCACATTGAATTCACCCATTCTAATTTACACTTCCTTCTCAGTCCTTGTGCTGTTAATTTCACAGTCCTTCAATCTGATTGGTTAAGGAGCTCCACAGTTGCTTGCCCTGTTCACTCAGGTCCCAGATGTTTTGTAGAGGGTACCGCACCATGTCCATGTCCCACTTCCAACAACCTGCAGCACAAAATATGCTCGAGATTAAATGGACAAAGGCAAGTCTAACTAACAGTGGGTGCTGTCTGTTGGCCTGTCACAGGAAATTTTAGGCCACAAGGAATTGGTTCGCTAAAGGATATTTCTAATTAATAATCCAGAAATCTACACTGGAATTGAGTGAGATTGTGATATTTCAAGGGCAAAAATGTGGATTGTGACCCCTAGCTTTTTGGAAACTACTCTGAACTTGAACTTGAAATGGTTGGTTGTCCTTTGTATTAATTAGGCAGCAACAACCTGGTAAACTAACCTGAATGTCACTTAATCTGATTTGTAAGGAGAGACAAATACTTCATGCAAAATTGATGCCAGATAAAACACATTCTTGATCCAAACAAAACTCCAGTCCATCCTGCTCCAAGCATAAAAAGCCATTCAGTAATTCTGATTTAAGTGCTCACTGCAATCTGCTGACAGATTTTAAGTAAGTAAAAATGTTTTATTTCTGTTTGTTACACTATTTTCCTTCTGGGAGTATTAACTCAATGAAAATACTCAAATACAAGATGTCATCTTTGGAATTAATTTCCACATGCGTGTAAAGGATTTATAAATAACATTGAGGTACATGTCTAAATGTTAAATAGTATTGTATCTACATTGTGAAATGCAAGATCTAACAGATAGAAAATGAATGACTATTTTCAGTGGTGCTGAGGGAAGTAGATTGGCCAGAAACTCCCAGTCCCTCTTTAAATCGCACGTGGAACATGGTTGTATTCACTTGGCCAAGGCACCAATTTAATGTCTGATCAAAAATACAGCAACTCCAACAATGCAACGTTAGCCTAGATTTTATAGATTCTGGCATTGGATCTAAACCCACAACCTTCTAATCCTAAGACAAAGAGTGCTACCACTGGGCCAAGGTATTCATTAGCGAGTGAATGCCAGTCCTTTAATCTCAGCAGTGGTAATATTAGAACATGATAAGATAAATATCAGGGAAATAGGGAGTATTGGGAATAAAGCACAAAAATTAAGGTTGCAATCCCAGAGGTTCCCAATTCATAATTGAGGGCATACGAACATATGAATTAGGAGCAGGAGTAAGCCTCTCAGCCCCCTGCTCTGCCATTCAATAAGATCATGGCTGATCTGATTGTAACCTCAACTCCTCATTCCTGCCTACCCCCAATACCTTTCACCCCTTGCTTATCAAGAATCTATCTACCTCTGCCTTAAAAATATTCAAAGACTCTGCTTCCACTGCCTTTTGAGGAAGAGAATTCCAAAGCCTCATGAACCTCTGAGAGAGAAAAAATCTCCTCATCTCTGTCTTAAATGAGCGACCCCTTATTTTAAACAGTGACCCGTAGTTCTAGATTCTCCCACAAGAGGAAACATCCTCTCCACATTCACACTGTCAAGGCAACTCAGGATCTTATATGTTTTAATCAAGTCGCCTCTTACTCTTCTAAACTACAGCAGATACAAGCCTTTCCTCATAAGACAACCCGCCTATCCCAGGTATTAGTCTAGTAAGCCTTCTCTGAACTGCCTCCAACGCATTTACATCCTTCCTTAAATAAGGAGACCAATACTGTACACAGTACTCCAGATGTGGTCTCACCAATGCCCTGTATAGCTGAAGCATAACCTCCCTACTTTTGTATTCAATTCCCCTCACAATAAATGATAACATTCTATTAGCTTTCTTAATTACTTGCTGAACCTGCATACTAACCTTTTGCAATTCATGCACTAGGACACCCATATCTCTCTGCATCTCAGAGCTCTGCAACCTCTCACCATTTAGATAATATGCTTCTTTTTTATTCTTCCTGCCAAAAGGGACAATTTCACAATTTCCCACATTATACTCCATTTGCCACATCTTTGCCCACTCACTTAACCTATCTATATCCCTTTATAGCCTCCTTATAGCCTCTTCACAACTAACTTTCCTACCTATCTTTGTGTCATCCGCAAATTTAGCAACCATACTTTCGGTCCCTTCATCCAAGTCGTTTATATAAATTGTAAATAATTGAGGCCCCAGCACTGATCCCTGTGGCACACCACTCATTACATTTTGTCAACCAGAAAATAACCCATTTAAACCTACTCTCTGTTTCCTGTTAGCTAGCCAATTTTCTATCCATGCCAATATGTTACCCCATACCATGCGCTTTTATTTTCCGCAATAACCTTTGATGTGGCACCTTATCAAATGCCTTCTGGAAATCTAAGTACAATACATCCACCGGTTCCACTTTATCCACGGCACATGTAACACCCTCAAAGAACTCCAATAAATTGGTTAAACATGATTTTCCTTTCACAAAACCATGTTGACTCTGCCTGATTACCTTGAATTTTTCTAAGTGCCCTGCTATAACGTCTTTAAAAACAACTTTTCCTAAGACAGATGCTAAGCTAACTGGCCTGTAGTTTCCTGCTTTCTGTTTCCCTCCCTTTTTGAGTAACGGAGTTGCATTTGCTATTTTTGAATCTAATGGAACCTTCCCCCAAATCTAGGGAACTTTGGAAAATTAAAACCAACGCATCAACTATCACACTTGCCACTTCTTTTAAGACCCTAGGATGAAGTCCATCAGGACCCGGGGACTTGTCAGCCCGCAGCTCCAACAATTTGTTCATTACCACTTCCCTGGTGATTGTAATTTACTTGAGTTCCTCCCTCCCTTCCATTTCCTGATTTATAGCTATTTCTGGGATGTTACTTGTATCTTCTATCGTGAAGACCGATGTAAATTACCTGTTTAATTCATCTGCCATCTTTTTATTTTCCCTTATTAATTCTCCGGGCTTATTTTCGATAGGACCAACTCTCACTTTGTTAACTCTTTTTAAAATATCTATAGAAACTGTTACCAGCTGTTTTTATATTTCTAGCTAGCTTTCTCTTCTACTCTAATTTTTGCCTCATCAATCTTTTCATCATTCTTTGCTATTTTTTATATTCTGTCCAATCTTCTGACCTGCCACCCATCTTTGTGCAATTATATGCTTTTTCTCTAAGTTTTATATTATCTTTAACTTAGTTAGTTAATCATGGATGGTGGGTTCTCCCCTTGGAATTTTTCTTTCTCGTTGGAATGTATCTATTCTGGGTATTCTAAAATATCCCCTTAAATGTCTGCCACTGCATCTCTACTGACCTATCCCTAAACCTAATTTGCCAGCTCACTTTTGCTAGCTCTGCTTTCATGCCTTCATAATTGTCCTTATTTAAGTTTAAAATACTAGTCTTGGCTCCATTCTTCTCTCCCTCAAACTGAATGCAAAATTCAATCGTATTATGATCACTGCTGCCTAGGGCACCTTCACTATGAGGTCATCAATTAATCCTATCTCGTTGCACAATACCAGGTCTAGTATAGCCTGTTCTCTGGTTGGCTCCCGAATGTCTTGTTATAAGGAACCATCCCGAAACCATTCTATGAACACCTCATCTAGGCTACCTTTGCCTATCTGATTTTTCCAGTCTACATGTAGGTTAAAATCTCCCATGATTATCACCATACCATTCTGACAAGCTCTCATTATTTCTTCATTCACAGTCCATCCTACTGTTAGGGGACCTGTACACAACTCCCACAAGTGACGTCTTGCCTTTATCATTTCTCATCTCTACCCAAACCGCTTCTACCTCCTGGTTTTCTGAACTTAGGTCATCCCTCTCTAAGGTGCGAAAACCATCATCAATTAACAGAGCCACCCTTTTAGCTTTTTCTAGCTTCCTGTCCTTCCTAAATGTCATGTACCCTTCAATATTCTCTGTCTCTGTTATGGCTATCAGATCTTACTTATTTATTTCTATTTGTGCTATCAGTTCATCTGTTTGTTTCAAATGCTACGTGCATTCAGATTCAGAGTCTTTAGTTTTGTCCTTTAAATATCTTTGTAATGTCTAACCTTGGCTGCTGATTTACTCTTAGATTTGTAATCTCTATCCCTTCCTGGAACGGTCTGTTTATCATTTCCTATATTAATACCTTTCTCTCTTGCCTTGTCTCTACTCGTTAATTTACCACATCTTCCCAAATTTAATCCTTTGCCCCCACTATTTAGTTAAAACCCTCTCTACTTCGCTAGTTATGTGGCTTGCTAGAACACAGCCCCAGCACGGTTCAGGTGTAGACCGTCCCAACGGTATGAACCCCACTTTCCCCAGTACTGGTGCCAGTACCCCTTGAACCAGAACCCATTTCTACCACAGCATTCTTTGAGCCAAGCGTTCATTTCTCTAAGCTTATTTGCCTAATGCCAATTTTCACACGGTTCAGGTAATAATCCAGGAATTATTACCTTTGAGGTTCTCCTTCTTAATTTGGTGCCTAGCTCCTCATACTGACTCATGCAGAAACTCCTTCCTTGTCCTGCCTATGTCATTGGTACCTACATGGACCACGACGACTGGATCCTCCCCCTCCCACTGTAAGTTCCTCTCCAGCCCTGAGCAGATGTCTTGAACCCTGGCACTAAGTAGCCAACACAGCCTTCTGGACTCTCACTCTTTGCTGCAGAGAACAGTGTCAATCCCCCTCACTATACTGCCCCCTACTACCACTACATTCCTAGTTACTCCCCCCACTTAAATGGCTTCCTGTACCATGTTGCCATGGTCAGTTTGCTCATCCACCTTGCAGCCCCCACTCTCATCCAAACACACTGAAAAAACCTCAAACCTGTTGGACAATCGCAAAGGCTGAGGCTCCTGCACTCCTTCCCTCTGGGTCTCCTTACCTGCCTCAGCTGCAGTCACACTCTCCTGTCCTTGACCACTGATCAAATCAGAAGACCCCATCCTAAGGGGTGCGACCACCTCCTGGTACAAAGTGTACAGGTAACTTACCCCCTCCCTGATGTGTTGCAGTGTCTGCAGCTCAGCCTCCAGCTCAAAGACTCTGAGCCGAAGCTGCTCGAGCCGCAAACACTGCAGACGTGTTTGCCCTGGATCATACTGGCATCCAGGAGCTCCCACATGCTGCAACCATGACACATCACCTGTCCTGCCATTTTTAATGTGTTTTAATTAACTACTGTTTGTTTTCTGCTGTGAACTCAGTTGGGGATAATGTGATTATAATTGACAACATTCTTGATTCCCTATCTATTGAAAGCAACAAGGGTTGTATGGTTAAAAGAAAATATCAAAATCCAGAGAAAAGCACTGGTGCTGCCTACCAATTGGCAGGATTTGTATTAAGGATACATCTCTGTCATCTGCTGGAGCATGTCATTGGTTAATAAAAACTATCTGGCTTCTAAAACTGTGTGACACTGTAAGCAAACCGAGAAAAGGATTATATTGAACAAATAAACTCATCTATTTACACCCAACTACAAACTCCAGTGACACAAAACATATTTTAGCGGTCAAATGGCTCATGTGCAAGATATGGCTTTCTCTTTAGTTGAGATTGAATTACCAACTCAACAATTAAACAAATTGTGGTGCAAAGTCTTAACAATTGCCTATTTTTAGCTTCTGGCTGTAGAATTCCAGATCCATAAATAACAAATTTGTTATTCATTTAACACAGCTAGAATTTGGAAACTTTGAGATGTTTAAATTATATGAAAATAGTTTTGTACAAAACTGCATAATAGTTTTATAAGATGTTGCCATGCTCAATATTGCTGTGTGGGAGGTTTGCAAACCAGATACCTTTAAGATACCGATAAGCATAATGAGAGAGGAAGTACTAGAGGGTCTGACATCCTTGAAAGTGGATAAATCACCAGGGCCAGATGGATTGTATCCCAGGCTGTTAAAGGAAGCCAGGGAGGAAATAGTGGCTGCTCTGAGGATCATCTTCAAATCCTCACTAGATACAGGAGAGGTACCAGAGGATTGGAGGTCGACAAACGTTGTACCTCTGTTTAAAAAGGGTGCAAGGGATAGACCAAATAATCATAGGCCAGTCAGTCTGACCTTAGTGGTGGGCAAATTATTAGAATCAATTCTGAGAGACAGGATAAACTGTCACTTAGAAAGGCATGGATTAATCAGAGATTGTTTATCATGGATTTGTTAAGGGAAGGTCGTGGTTTACTAACTTGATTGAGTTTTTTGAGGAAGTAACAAGGAGAATTGATGAGGGTAGTGCAGTGGATGTGGTCTAAATGGCTTTTAGTAAGGCATTTGACCAGGTCCCACATGGCAGGCTAGTCAGTAAAATGAAAGTCCATGGGATACAGGAGAATGTGGCAGGTTGGATCCAAAATTGACTCAGTGACAGGAAACAAAGGGTAATGCTTGATGGATATTTTTGTGAATGGAAGGCAGTTTCCAGTGGCATTCCACAGGGCTCAGTGTTGGGTCCCTTCCTGTTTGTGTTATATATTAATGATTTGGACTTAAATGTGGGAGGTATGATTGGAAAATTTGCAGATGACACAAAAATTGGCTGTGTAGTTGATAGTGAAGAGGATAACTGTAGACTCCAGAATGATATCAATGAGTGGGCGGAAAAGTGGCAAATGGAATTCAATCTGGAGAAGTGTGAGGTAATGCATTTGGGGAGAGCAAGCAAAACAAGGGAATTCACAATAAACGGGAGGGTATTGAGAGGGGTAGAGGAAGGGAGAGACCTTGGAGTGCATGTCCACAGGTCCTTGAAGGTGACAGACAGGTAGACAAAGTGGTGAAGAAGGCGTATAGAATGCTTTCCTTCATTGGCTGAGGTAAGGAATACAAAAGCAGGGATGTAATGCTGGAACTGTATAAAACGCTGGTTAGACCACAGCTGGAATATTGCATAAAGTTGTGGTCACCACATTACAGGAAGGACATAATTGCTCTGGAGAGAGTACTGAGGAGATTTATAAGAATGTTGCCAGGGCTTGAAAATTGCAGCTCTGAGGAAAGATTGGATGGGCTAGGGTTGTTTTCCTTAGAACAGAGGAGGCTGAGGGGTGACTTAATTGTGGTGTACAAAATTATGAGGGGCTTAGATAGAGTAGACAGGAAGGACCTGTTTCCCCCAGTGAAGAGGTCAATTACTAGGGGGCACAGATTTAAGGTGATGGGTAGAAGGATTAGAGGGGGACATGAGGAAAAACTTTTTCACCCAGAGGGTGGTGGGTGTCTGGAATTCACTGCCCAGATCTGCGTGGAGGTAGAAACCCTCAACTAATTTAAAAGGTACCTGGACATGCACCTGAAGTGCTGTAACCTGCAAGGCTACAGACCAGGTGCTGGAAGGTGGAATTAGATTGGGTGGCTAGTTTTGTCAGATGCCACAGGCACAATGGGCTGAATGGCCTCTTTCTGAGCTGTAACATTTCTATGGTTCTATGATGTTAAACTAATCCTAAAACTGTTATAATGAAAACAGCGTAACTGGTTTTGAAGCCTTCTGCATATGAGACTCTTCAATTAAAAACTCACTTTGTGAGCACAAAGGTGCAATTAAACTAAACCAAGACATGCAAAATGTAGTGTGGCTGCTCAGACAAACCAAAAGAAGCAACTTCAGTAACGTCTGTTGCAATATGCAAAACCCAAAGCAAGGTGAACCAGAATTAAGTGCCCTTCTAGTATCTCTGTCTTTGGCTCAGTGTCCATTTTGTTCATTATGCCTCTGTGAAGCACTTTGGGACTCTTTTCAATGTTGAAGGTGCTATATAGATGGAAGCTGATGTTGTAAGGGAGATACTTTGCCACAGTTCTAGAATGTGTAATATGGAGATATGGGAATAAAGTGTTTCTCCTGTAGCTTTTCCTACAACTTTATGAAGTCAGATGCAGTGCATCTCAACAGTTATTTCTGGCATTTTGTGATTGGCGCTTGAATGTATTCAGTCACACTGTACATCGAATGAATGTGATTTGGTAGTGGGTTCATTCGCATTGAAGTACCTGCTTTTTTAATAAATGTGCTGTTTCTTTTTGCAGACCTTCCCAAATAGAGGCAATCCAGTGGCGTGAATCTCTGGAGAAGCTTCTGATGAACAATTGTAAGAGACCCTATCTTCAATCTGATTCTGGTTTTATCAATCTCAAAGATTTCAGTCAATTTAATTTTCTTTCAGAGCATAGATAAGTTAGTACAATGGCATCATACAATAACAACTTGCCTTCATGTAGCACTTGTAACATAATAAAACGATCCAGCAGCAGATTTGTCTCCCACCACAATCTGTTACCTCATGGCCCTGTATATGCCTCACTCTACCATTATCATCAATCCAGGGGACCAACCCCGGTTCAATGAGGAATGTAGAAGCTTATGCCAAGAACAACACCAAGCATATCTAAAAATGCAATGCCAACCTGGTGAAGCTACAACACAGGACTACATGCATACAAAAGAATGGAAGCAGTATGCTATAAAGAGAGCTAAGCGATCCCACAACCAATGAATCAGATCAAAGCTTTGCAGTCCTGGCGCATTCAGCCGTGAATGGTGGTGAACAATTAAAAATTAATGGGATGAGGAGGCTCCATGAATACTTCCATCCTCAATGATTGCAGAGCCCAGCACATGAGTGCAAAAGATAAGGCTGAAGCATTTGAAACCATCTTCAGACAGAGGTGCCGAGTGGATGATTTCGACCTCCTCCTTAGGTCCCCACTAACACAAAAGCCAGTCTTGAGCCAATTCAATTCACTCCACATGATATCAAGAAATGGCTGTAAGCACTGGATACAGCAATGGCTATGGGCCCTGACAGCATCCCGGATGCAGTGCTGAAGACTTTTGCTGCTGATCTAACCACACTTCTAGCCAAGTTGTTTCATTACAGCTGTAACACCGGCATCTACATGACAAAGTAGAAAACTGCCCAGGTATATCCAGTGCACAAAAAGCAGAACAGATCCAATCTGACTGATTACTACTGCATCAGTCAATGTTCATTCATCAGCAAAGTGATGGAAGCTGTTGTCAACAGTGCTATCAAGCAGCACTTATGTAGCAACAACCTGCTCACCAATGCTCAGTTTGGGCTCCGCCAGGGGCACTTGATTCCAGACCTCTTTACAACCTTGGTCCAAAAATGGACAAAAGAACTGAATTCCAGAGGTGAGGTGTGAACGACTGCACTTGACATCAAGGCAGCATTCGATCAAGTATGACATCAGGGAGCCCTAATAAAATTGAAGTCAATGGGAATCAGTGGGGGAAAACTCCACTGGCTAGTCATACCTAGTACAAAGAAAGATCGGTATTTGGAAACCAATCACTTCAGCCACAGGATATCACAGCAGGAGTCCCTCAGGACAGTGTCCCAGGCCCGACCATCTTCAGCTGCTTCATCAGTGATCTTCCCTCCATCATTAAGTCAGAAATGGGGATGTTCACTGATGATTGCACAGTGTTCAGTTCCATTTGCAACTCCTCAGATACTGAAGCAGTCTGTGTCTGCATGCAACAAAATCTGGACAATATTCAAGCTTGAGCTGATTAGTGGCCAGTAACATTTGCGCCACACAAGTGCCAGGCAATGACCATCTGCAACCGAAGAAAGTCTAACTACTTCCCCTTGACATCCAACGGCATTACTATCGCCAAATCTCTCACCATCAACATCCAGAGGGACACCATTGACTAGAAGCCTAACTGGACCAGCCACATAAATACCGTAGCTACAAGAGCATGTCAGAGGCTGGTTATCCTGCTGTGAGTGACTCACCTCCTGACTCCCCAAAGCCTGTTAACCATCTACAGGCACAAGTGTGATGGAATACTCTCCACTTGCCTGGATGTGTGCAGCTCCAATAACTCAAAAGACTCAACACCATCCAGGGCAAAGCAGCCCACTTGATTGACACCCGATCCACTACCTTAAACATTCACTTCCTCTTCCACCAGCAGCACACAGTGGCTGCAGTGTGTATCATCTGCAAGATGCACTACCACAACATGCCAAGACTTCTTCAACGGTACCCCGAAACCCATGATATCTACCAACCTAGAAGGACAGGAGCAAATGGCATAAGGAAACCCGCACCCCCCCCACCCCCACCCCCACCACAAAGTTCCCCTCCTAGTCACACACTATCCTGATTTAGAAATATATCACCATTTCTTCACTGTCACTTGGTAAAAATCCTGGACCTCACTTCCTAGCAGCACTGTGAGAGTACCATCATCGACATGACTGCAACAGGCGAAGAAGGTGTTCAGCATCACCTTCTCAAGGGCAGTCAGTGATGGGCAATCAATGCTGACCTTGCTAGCAATGGTCACATCCCATGAAAGAATTCAAAAAAATGTGCTTTGCAGGAGCCTAATTGAATTTCAGAATTTGCAGATCACGCTAAATTAGGGAGATGTAGTTTGAAGCAGTTTTCCTAACTATTAAATATTAGAAGACGTTAATAAACTTATGGAATGGGCATGTAAATGACAAATGCATTTCAATATAGACAAGTGTTAGATGCTGCATTTTAGTAGGTAGAATAAGGAGACCACATACTCCTTGTAAAATAAGTGTCTAATTGGGGCAAAGGAGCAAATGGATCAAGGTGTACACAGTCACAATTCAGTAAAATTAGCAAAACCATAAAAATGCAAATAAAGCACTCAGGTTAATTTCCAGAGGAATAGAATTGAAAAGCAGGCAAGTTAAGCAAAATGTATAAAGAACCTTGATTAGACCACACTTGGAGTACTGTGCACAGTTCCTTTCTTCATATTACAAAATGGATATAGAGGCACTGGAGAAGGGTCAATAAATATTTGCACAAATGATACCAGAACCAAGGAGTTATAACTATCAAAAAAGACAGAAATGGCGGGGGCTGTTTTCTCTCGAAAAGAGGAGGCTGAGGGGTGACCTAATAGAGGCATTTAAAAATATGCAGGGGTTTGATAGGGTAGATGAGGTACTTAATGTTCACTTTGTATCAGTACTTTGTATCAGTGTTTACTAAGGAAGAGAAATCTGACGAAATATTGGTAGAAGCAGAGAGTAGAGGGAGTGCAAAGTGTAAAAATTGGGAGGGAGGAGGTACTGGAAAGGCTGGCTATGCTTAAGTCACCTGGTCTGAATGGCTTGCATCCCAGGTTGCTAAAGGAAGTGGCGGTGGAGATAGCAAAAGCCCTTGCCATAATCTTCCAATCTTCTCCAGATATGGGGAAGGTGCCAGAGGATTGTAGAGTGGCAAATGTGATGCCCTTATTCAAGAAAGGGTGCAAGGACAGTCATAGCAACTACAGGTCAGTTAGTTTAACATCAGTGGTGAGTAAGGTTTTAGAAACAATGATCAGGGAAAAAAATCAACAGGCACTTGGAGAGGTTTGAGTTAATTAAGGAGAGCCAGCACAGATTTGTAAAAGGCAGATCATGCTTGATTAATCTGATTGAATTTTTTGATTTTTTGATGAAGTAACAGAGAAGGTTGATGAAGGGAATGTGGTGGATGTTGTCCATATGGATTTTAAGAAAGTGTTGATAAAGTACAACATAAAAGGCTGGTTAACAAAATTGAGACTCATGGAATAGGAGAGTCAGGGTCCAATTGGATAAAAAATTGGCTTAAGGACAGAAAACAGCGAGTCATGGTGAATGGTTATTTTTCAGATTGGAGGATGGTAGACAGTGGTGCTTCCCAAGGGTTAGTGCTAGGACCGCTGCTTTTATTGCTAGATATAAATGTCTTGGATCTTGGAATACAGAGTAGAGTCTCAAAATTTGCCAACGGTATCAAACTTGGAGGTGAGGCAAACTGTGAGGATGATACGAATCACCTGCAACAGGACTTAGATAGGCTAGCAGAATGGGGAGACAAATGGCTGATGAAATTTAATACTGACACGTGTGAGGTGATGCACTGAGCAGAAGAGATAGTGTGAGGCAATATAGACTTAATGGGCTGGACTTTGTGCTGGAGCCTGGGCTCCCAGTGCCAGGCCGAAAAGGAAGGAGAGCGCCTGCCCCAACCTTTTTGCGACTCCCCCACCTCCACCCAATCAGAGGCTGGTAGCTCAGCAGAATCGGCAGCACTACCAGGAGTGGTGGCCACTGCTGGTACTGCCAAGGCCTTGGACCCAGGCCCAGTGCTGGAAACGTGGACTTAACGTGAGTGAGGCGGTGTCACTGGGCCAGTCCAGAAGGTCCCAGTGAGGGGATATGGGGGGATAGTTGTGCAGTCCAGGGGGAGGGGAGTCCCGGGGGGTAAAGTGGCTCTGAGGGGGGGTAATCCATGGACCACAGATTGCCCACAGAGGAGGGAACCACCCCCCCCCACCCCCCAAGCCGACAGGGATGGCGCCTTGCTTTACAAGACATCCTCCCTGTGTGGCGGAGGAGCCCCTTGACACTGGTAAGATCCCAATGGTGGTGAGAAGAGGCCCTTAATTGGCTGCTAATAGGCCACTTAAGGGCCTCAATTGGTCTCTGGGTGAGAAGGCTGTTATTGGCCTATCTTGGCCCCAGGAAGATCGCTTGGCAATGGGGCCTCCGCTCCCCTCTGCCACCTGTTGCGATACTTCGGTCCCCCCCGCCCCCCTACACCCCCCACCTCCGATCATGTCTCCGGGACCACACAAAATCCCAGCCAATAGTACAATTCTAAAGCGTGTCCAGGAACAGAGGGACCTGGGGGTGCATGTGCATTGATCTTTGAAGGTGACAGTATATATTGAGTGAGTGGTCAGCAAAGCATATGGGATCTTGGGCTTCATAAATAGTGGCATTGAGTACAAAAGCAAGGAAGTTATGTTGAACCTTTATAAAACTCTGGGTAGGCCACAACTAGGAAATTGCATCCAGTTCTGGTCCCCACACTTTAAGAAGGATGTGAGGGTCCTTAAGAGGTTGCAGAGGAGATTTACCAGCCTTGTTCCAGTGATGGGGGATTTTAGTTCCAAGGTTAGACTGAAAAATCTGGGGTTGTTCTCCTTGGAGCAAAGGAGATTGAGGGGAGATTTGATAGAGGTGTACAAGACAGCCTAAGATAAGGTAGACAAGGAAAAACTGTTCCCATTAACTGATGGTACAAGGACTAGGGAACAGAGATTGAAGATTCTGGGCAAGAAATGCAGGAGGAATATGAGGAAGAACTTTTTTACGCAGTAGGTAGTAATGACCTGGAACTGTCTTCCCACAAGGGTGGTGGAAGCAGAAACAATCAATGATTTCAAAAAGAAATTGGATGGTCACTTGAAGGAAATAATTTGCAGGGCTACAAGGATCAAGTGGGGAGTGGGGCTGCCTGAAACACCATGGAGAGCTGGCATGGTCTTGATGGGATGAATGGCATCCTTCTGCACTGTAAATGACTTTATGACTCTATGTAGATTGAGAAGTCCAAAACTAGGGGTCATAAATATAAGATAGTCACTAATAAATTCAGTAAGGAATTCAGGAGAAACTTCTTTACCCAGAGAATGGTTAGAATATGGAACTTGCTACCATGGTTGACGTGAATAGTATAGATGCATTTAAGGGGAAGCTAGGCAAGTAGGAGAGAAAGGAACAAAAGGATATGCTGAGAGGGTTAGATAAGTAGGGTGGTCAGAGGCTTGTGTAGAGCATAAACCTGATCAGCCAAATGGCCTGATTTTGTGCTGTAAATTCCATGTAATTGTATGTAACCCTTAGGAAAGCTTGGCAAGAAAAAGCCCCGCATTCTTCACAGTTAGAAAATGGCAGGGTCATTCGTTACATGATGTCATTGTGGCCCAACTGCTATTTTAACCAGTGGCTTGACTGAGGAGGCTGTTGTGAGTTTCCTGCCAGGTGATGGCAACCTGAAGAGGAGTTAGGCCAGAAAAGGCCCAAAGAGGTAAGTTTTAGGAGGAGCAGGAACAGACTTTCCCTGATCCGGTCTCCACCTCCCAGCTCACGAGACCATTCCCTAACCCCCTTCTCACACCTTAGAATGCCACGGACCCATTCCTTCGGTTCTTTTCAGCAGACCCCACCCCCCCCCACCCCCATCCCCGCCACTGACATTTTATTCCCATCTGCCGAGTAGAAGCCATTGGTTTCAGGCGAGCATGGTGACATTAAAATTGCCAGGGCCTCACATTACTGAGCTCAGAGGAATTTGCCACTCCTTCAGCTGCTGTACCTGGGGTTTAAGCCTTGAGGGCCCTGCCTGTAAACACAGTTTGTCAGCTTAGTTTATGTAATCTCTCATCATAATTTAACCCTTGGAGCTCGAGTAAGATCATGTCTTCTGGTGATGATCAAGTCAAGTTGGTGCCAAAGGTCAGATCTTGGATGTCGCCATGATATCTTGTGGCAAAGTTTGCCCTGAAAAGAAATGTTGGTGATGCAGAGTTCATTCTGAGCACAAAACTCAAGAAGTCATTGATCTTTGTCATTGATCTTGCCCGCCCCATGATGACCAAGGCACGTTGGCTGTGAATCTCCTTCCGATCCAACATGTAGGATGAATAACTTCTTGCCATTTGCAACGTGCTCCAGAATGTCATGTAGTGAGTCATAGATTTGATCTTTGTCTTAAGACGTTGGCATTCAAGGTTGGTGAATGAGTCCAGGTGATGTTGACAAGGCCTCCATCAGATGATAGATGCAGGGAGATGAGGCATTCAGAAGTTGCTTCTGGTGGCTCAATTGTCTGTGTCAATATTTTTTTTTATTCATTCATGGGATGTGGGTGACGCTGGCCAGGCCAGCATTTATTGCCCATCCCTAATTGTCCTTGAGAAGGTGGTGGTGAGCTGCCTTCTTGAACCGCTGCAGTCCATTTGGGGTAGGTATACCCACAGTGCTGCTAGGAAGGGAGTTCCAGGATTTTGACCCAGCGACAGTGAAGGAACGGCGATATAGTTCCAAGTCAGGATAGTGTGTGACTTGGAGGGGAACTTGCAGGTGGTGGTGTTCCCATGTATTTGCTGCCCTTGTCCTTCTAGTTGGTAGAGGTCGTGGGTTTGGAAGATGCTGTCTAAGGAGCCTTGGTGCATTGCTGCAGTGCATTTTGTAGATGATACACACTGCTGCCACTGTGCGTCAGTGGTGGAGGGAGTGAATGTTTGTAGATGGGGTGCCAATCAAGCGGGCTGCTTTGTCCTGGATGGTGTCGAGCTTCTTGAGTGTTGTTGGAGCTGCACCCATCCAGGCAAGTGGAGAGTATTCCATCATACTCCTGACTTGTGCCTTGTAAATGGTGGACAGGCTTTGGGGAGTCAGGAGGTGAGTTACTCGCCTCAGGATTCCTAGCCTCTGACCTGCTCTTGTAGCCATGGCATTTATATGGCTCCTCCAGTTCAGTTTCTGGTCAATGGTAACCCCTAGGATGTTGATAGTGGGAGGTTCAGCGATGGTAATGCGGTTGAATGTCAAGGGGAGATGGTTAGATTCTCTCTTGTTGGAGATGGTCATTTTGCTGACTGCAAAGCCTACACCATGTTCACGGTGATCTTCTGCACACTTGCCATGCCAATAAAAGGTGTAGTTAGCTTCACACTTAGAACCTGTGTTAATTAATCTGGTCTCCTGTAGAGCAGCAATGTCGGCATCAAGCTTGCGTAGCTCACGACCAATCAGCACTGTCTTGTGTACACTCGCTGTAAAATGTGGGTCATTGTTCATGCCAGGGCACATAATCCTGACATTCCAGCTTCCAAGCCAGAAAATTTCTCCATTTTGTTTGTTGGACATTCGCTTTCCATCCACTTGTTGAGATAAAAATCCTTTATCCTTCCGTATCCAGAGAGGAAGGCAGACATTGGCAGGTCAGTACCTTACTGGCTAGGGACTGCCCAGCTTGAGGCCGGCGATGACTGACCAATAGGATGTAATTATCCATCACACCATCAGAGGCAGCCTGTGGTGCCCTTGCTCTATGCCTTTTGAACCAGACTTATAACCCGTAGACTACTCTCTCTGGTGATAGTTTCCTCACTGTTGAGAGTAAGGATGAAGTGACCTCTCCATTAGTTTGCTGCATAGCCTAGGCATGGTTTAGAAGGTGTAGACTTACCTAGCATCTGAATTTCCCTGTCAACCTTGTCAGCTAATATCCAGAGGAAAGACAAATGTCTACACATCTTGGGCCCAGTCGGTTGCAGGATTTGCTGGAAGGTGCTTGCTTAAATGGTTTATCTTCCCAGTGTTCTGTAAATGTGCACCAACACAGCGCAGATTGTGACACTGACCATTCTCTTGTCAGCAGCAGATTGAAGATGCAACCAGAGGTTTCACAGCTCCAATCATAACAGCCTGCCACACATCAACATCACTGGTGCAAGAAATAATGCAAAATACCAGCTGTTCACATTGGCGCTTGAGCAATTGCTCCCTGCTAAAGGCTTATCAGGAAATGCCAATGTTGATCTTGATGAAGCTTGGAAGTCACTGAGTTCAATCATCTATGACACAGCAGCATTTGGTAAAGGCAGAACCCGCAATAAAGATTGGTTTGGAACCTGGTCAGCAGAGACGACATCTGTCATTGAAGCAAAAAACAAGCATACCTGATGCTCAACGTAAACACAACAGCTAGAAAACTGCGTGACTTGAAAGTAGCCAAGGCAGTCATGCAAAAGATAGGGAGACATTGCTCAAATGAACACTGGATCAACCCGTGTCAAGAAATCCAAACTGCCTGTGACAATGGAAATCTAGGTGCTAAGTATGATGGGATCAAGAGGGTGCTTGGTCCTACCTTTACCAAAATTGCCCCTCTGAAATCAGCAAATGGTGAAGTACTCACCAATAGAAGTAAATAGATGTCCCGCTGCATTGAGCACTACCGTGAGTTGTACTCCCAAGAGATGGGCATCTCCCTGTTTGCACTTAATGCTCTTCCACAGATTCCTGTCATGGATGAATTAGACACAGAACCCTCATCACTTGAGCTTGAAGAGGCCATTGATTCCTTAGCAAGGAGAAAGGCACCCGGCAAGGATGGAATTCCAGCTGAACTGCTTCAGCATGGAAAGTTCCATCTACTGGCACACCTTCATGACTTCCTTCGTCTGTGTTAGAGGGCAAGATCCATACCACAGGAGATGCATGACACAAAAATCAACCCATTACACAAAAACAAAATCGACAGAGGAGACTGCAACAACTACGGGGGCATCTCACTCCTCAGCGTCACTGGGAAGACCTTTGCTGGGGTCATGCTGGAAAGATTCCATCAGCTTGCAGATTGAGTGTATCCAGCAGCACAGTGCAGTTTTCATGCTGGAAGATCTACAATGGACATGATCTTCTCCATACCCCAATGACAAGAAAAGTGTAGGGAAGAGAACATACCTCTCTACCTTGCTTTCGTAGATCTTACAAAAGCATTTAACACCGTTAGCAGAGCAGTACTCTACAAGATTTTGGAAAAAAAACTGGTTGAACATCAAAGCTCCTTAGTCTCATCCATTCCTTTCATGACAACATGTACAGTACATTACAGCTTGATGGTTCCACTTCTGACAGTTTCAAGATGAAGAATGGAGTGAAACAGGGTTGTGTCCTAGCCCCCACTTTGTTTGGTATTTTCTTCTCCATGTTCCTGACCTTTGCCTTCCCTGCAGATATGAAAGGAGTTTACAGGCATACTAGGTCAGACGGCAAGCTTTACAATCTGTTTAGATTGAAAGCAAAGATAAAAATGCAGCATATCTTGATCAGGGAACTCCTCTACTCTGATGCTACCACGCTAGTTGTCCACACAGAAATGTAGCTACAAAGACTCATGGACTGTCCCTCTCCCATGCCTGTGACCGGTTCTCCCTTACTATAAGTGTCAAGAAAACTGTGGTTATGGAATAGGGTGTCACATCTCCCCCCTCGATCACACTAAACAACACTCTACTGGAAGTGGTGAGCAAATCCTGCTACCGTGGGTCCACAGCGACAGACAATTTGACTCCTGATGCAAAACTTGGCACACGCATAGGGAAAGCAGCTACCACCTTTGCCCAACTCACGAAACGTGCGTGGAAAAACAGCATGCTGACCCTTGGGACCAGGATGCTGTTTTATGAGGCCTGTGTTCTCAGCACCATGTTGTATGGCTATGAAGCATGGGTGACTTATAGTTATCAGGAAAGGAAGTTCAACAAATTTTATCTTCCATGTCTGTGGAGCATTCTCAACATCTCATGGAAGGACAAAATCACGAGTGTAACAGTCATCTCAAAGGCAAATATCCCAAGTACACTAGCATTCATCACGGAGAGGTGACTTTACTGGCTCGGGCATGTTTGCAGGATGGAAGACAGATGTGTTCCCAAGGATATTCTGTAAGAGGATGTAGCCGGAACGAGAAGACCAGTAGGATGCCCAAATCTCCACTCCAAGGATGCTTGCAAGCATGATATGCAGGCCCTAAAGATCGAATTTCACAGATGGGAGTCACTAGCCAACAGCAGAGGGAAATGGCAACATTATCTGTGGGACCATGACAATCAGTGGCTCCAGCAGCTTGACAGCAGGCATCAACACCAAAAAAAGCACCCCACAATGACACCTGATATCCACCTCATATGCAGCATTTGTGGCAGAATCTGCCTCTCACTGATTGGTCTCTTCAGCCATCAGCAAAAGTACACCATGTGAAATTATCCCATCTCTGTGAAGCATGCATTTGGAATCAACGGTGCTGAAGCATTTTCAGTTCATTGCTTGGAGACAGCTCTTGTATATTCTTATCCTGAAAAGAGGCTTATATCTAGCAACCTTTCTTCATCCAGGACATGTTTCGCTGTTGTTGAACTTGCTTCTTAGATTATCAGTAACTGTATACTGCTGGAAATGTGACTGCAGAAGTCTAGAAAGTGATAAAAGGCACATGCAGAGAATTCTGTTGGGCTTTATTAACAAAGGCAAAGTTTTTCTTCAGTTTCTTCCTTACTAAATAAACATTAAGTATTGTGGATTCCATTTTAATCTTTTAAGTCCTTACAGCTCCAAAAAGTATTAACATTTCCAACCCTAAAAACGACTCTACAATTCAATATCCTTGTATCCAATGTTCCAAGCATCAGGAATGACCACTGGATAGGAATTATGGAAGTCCAAGATCTGGACAGAAGAGCAGAACACTGCCACAGATTTTGTAAACATTTCTTAAACATAGGCATTTAAGTTATACTCTTTTCACATTATAATGACTTTGTTCACTCAACATTCTTATGACCACAATACAACATAAATGCAATCGGAATTCACAAACTATATCAATGAAGAAAACTTTTAGCAATCATGAGAAAAGGATTCTGTATTTGTTATAATTACTGTTGACCTTTTTTCCAAATGTATGCTTTAGGATCAAAACCTGTCAAAAGATCACTGAGGATAGACATGTGCAAATATTAGCATTAGATGCAATGTCTGCTGTGCTAGCATTTTGTGATGCACTTTATGTGAGGGCTTTAGAAAGTAAAGAGCAATTTGTTATCATTTCTTTATTCTACTTATACTGGTGCTCCTTTTAGACTGAAGTTGGCACTTCTGGAATTGCACTGAAATCTGTCCCATTCATTGTGGTATGTTTGACCTGCAGAGTTGAACCCAAATGTTGCTTGTTTCAGATGTTTGGCTGGTGGTCTCTTGAGTTATTTGCCTTACGCTGACATCTGGACAGTTTTGCCTCAATGGTCCATATCAAAACAGTTATCAAACTTTTTCATATATGGTATCAAACACGTGTGGCCAAGAATGTCAAGCACCATAGCCAGATTTAATCTACAACAGAATGAAAATGTTTGCGATTAAATCATGAAATATGCTTGTTTAATCTATTCCAGTTGATGGCTGTGGTGTAACATGATAAACTTAGAAAGATATTTTCCACTTGTTTGTTTCCAGATGGCCAGGCTGCCTTCAAAGCTTTCCTCCAGACAGAGCACAGCGAGGAGAACATTGAGTTCTGGATGGCCTGTGAGGACTTTAAAGCAACCAAGTCACCTTTAAAGCTGGCCTCCAAGGCAAAGAAGATCTATGAAGATTTCATGGAAAAAGAAGCTCCAAAAGAGGTTGGGCAATCAGTCAGAAGAACAGGTGTAGACGTGGCTTTGTTTAGACAGGGAGATATAATACCCTTTCTAACTGAACAAATAGAATCTGTTGTCATATTCTTTTACTCACTCATTTGTGTCTTTCATTCATCCACACTCATCAAGAAGATCATCTTAGTGAAAAATTCAATGCAATAACATTAGTGTTAGAATTTAATTGTTTTGTGCTCCAGATGAAAAGTTGAAATCAGAATGCTAAAACTTTTTTTCAAGTATTGCAATGCTTATACCAGTTCAGTATAAAACTAATTTTTGAAAATTACGGAAATAAATCAGTGTTGGAAGATTTTGAATTTGGATGACAGCAAAAGCAGCAGGACATGACTATAGAGTATTAAAGCAGTGTCTGCATTTATAATACTCCAAGGCAGAAAAAAATACAGCTGATAGGATCGAAGCTTCCTTGATCCTGGGAAACTAGGCAGTCCTCTCAGGAAGAAGTAAAAGTGGAGTTATATCTTAACTTCAGATGAGATTTAACCAATGGTGACGTCAGAAAACATGTACATCTTAACAACTGAAATGTACTAGGTCTCTTCACTGACGCCACTGTGTTTCACACCACCATGTATGGGACATGTGCTGTCACACTGTATGTTTACACGCTCAAGTATGATGAGGCTGTCCACTGTAAGCTCTGCTCACAAAAATCATTATCTATTTGCAAACAAAAAAGCAATACACTTTTGCAAAACGTTACTAATTAATGCCATAGAAGACAATATGGGATAGAATATGATGTTTTTTCTACTTGTGAAGTAATCTTTTCAAACTTTCTTAAGCCTTCCTTTCATAAGAAATAACCCTTGTGAAAATTGGTGCCATTGTCTAAGAAATACTCACCTTTTCTAGACCTTTTTCGACCTTTAAAGCTCTTCAGAAACATTCTGAATGCAGATAGCATGAAACATCCAGTTTTCTGCCATTTTGAATGCCCAAATGTGCTTGTTCATAAAGCAATAGCTGACTTTAAGCCAAACATTTCCACTAGCCATGCTGTTCCAAAAATTATGCTTTACAATGTAATGAGAGCACATTATCAGTTTATGCCTTCCCTTCTGCAGATCAATGTTGACCACTACACCAAAGAGGTCACTGTGAAGAGCCTTGTTGAACCTTCGGCAACAACCTTTGAACTGGCGCAGAAGAGAGTGCTCACTTTGATGGAGAAGGATTCGTTCAGCAGGTTTCTGAAATCTGAACTCTATCTGGAGCTGATAAAGTAACAATGTAGCTGGGCTGTGCAAAGGATGGGTGGAGTGAGACCATTGGTCTCCTCACAGAATTGCTAACTGAATATTCTCTCACTGCTATTAGCTAACAAAACATTTATTCCAAGTGTTTTTTCTTTAAAGCTTTGAGTACTATGCTGACATCATTTAAATCTAACACTTGTCTTTGCATAGCCCTGAAATAAACAGACACCATCTATGGCAAAGTGTTTGTACCTTTAATGTTGTACTTGTCTTTTATGTGTGTTTTTTTCTCTCACTTTTCGTAAGAGATTATATCCACTGATAAATACCCATGTGGCTTCAAACAAATTCTTGGGCAAATCAAATCATTCCTTTAGAATTCTTATCTCGATCGTGACAAGAAATTGGAATGTTTTGGGAAAAAAACTTAAAGAAACTCTAGCCTTTCCATTGAGCAAGCACCTTTCATCCTTCCTATATTGAGAAAACAAGTGCTTTGTGCAGTTGGTATATCAAATGCTGCAGGAAGTATTTTCTTGGAGTTATCAAAAGGTTTCTATATTTACCAGTACCAATACTATAAACATATTACACTATACTGCAGAGAATGCTATGAACATATAACACTACACTACAGTATAAGGATATGCTCTTAAACCACGATGAATGTTCTGATAGTCTGCTTTAATCTACAGAATCACTGACAATGTGCGGAGTAAGCATGCAAGTATCAGCGGATGCAGCCCTCATGTTTGTATAGCTTTGCTGAGACACAGGCCTTTTGGCTCTGGCTGTTCACACTGTCCACCAGATCATTAACTGTACTGAGGTGAGGTGGCTATTTCATCTCAATTGTAAACTGCATTGTACACTTGGATGAAGCTTAAATAGAAGTTCATACAATCACTCATCTAGTCACACAAAAGTGTTTTTTTTATAACAAATGTATCTACCTATTTCATTTGAAAAGTAAATTCCAATAAACAACATATTCTTCAGTCAGAATGTGCAGATTATATTTCTAAAATTCCTCAATGATCTACAGTACTTCAGCAGCAACACAGCAGTCTATCACAGTTACTTCACTGGTGGGGGTGGGCTGGGGTGCGAGGGTTACAATATCGGATATTTAACCACATTGTTTCAATTAGGTTTTGTTGAAGGAAAAGCGAAAGCAAAGGAGAAAAACCTTGAGACTCAACATG
Source organism: Heterodontus francisci (assembly GCF_036365525.1). Classification (NCBI taxonomy): domain Eukaryota; kingdom Metazoa; phylum Chordata; class Chondrichthyes; order Heterodontiformes; family Heterodontidae; genus Heterodontus; species Heterodontus francisci. The sequence goes on along the minus strand of NC_090378.1, from coordinate 93,975,785 downwards.
GAAAACACACCTAAATGCTGAGCATTACAATCAATTAACATAATCACAAGCCCCTAATAAACACTTTACACACAAACAAAGTAACAAAATAAACTAAAACGTTCCAGATTTCTACTGCACTGCTGTAAAATATTCATATACCATCTATGCCAACACCTATCCTACAATGTTTACTAACATGTTCAAGTAAAATTATGCCAGCTGTTTATTTTGATTGTAAAAGGTTCTCAAATATCATTTAAATTGATACAAGGGAATTATTTTTGTCATTTATTAACATCAGCAGACAATAAACATGAAATAGAATGTTCTTAACACTAGCACCAAAAGACTTACAGCAGCAATTATTCTTCTCTCACGTGTTTACGCCTGAGAATATTTTATTTCTCCTTCTATAATGGGCTATCTGCTAGTGATGCTCAGATTAATCTAACTCTTGTCACAGAATGGCCGGAATGTGTTGCATGTCTTGAAGGAAAACAAGAGAGGATGGAGGTGAAACAGCCATAGAAAGTAGCACTTGCCAACTTCACGTGTACTGAATTGTGCCTGGAATAAGTGGAGCATTTTAAGAAAAGAAAGGCCTGAAGGAAGCCAAATAATCAGATATTAATGTTGTTTACCCCTAACCTTTTGTCACATACTCAGTAACAACTTAACATGGTAGCACATATCCTGATCCATCTGATTGAATGATTTAATTTTGTACATCAAATCATCTGACTAAATAGATTGAATTTAGGAGGGACTGTACTGTCATGTTAAGTAGTAACGCAGTCAGATTAATCATAATACAGAACTGCATAATTTCCTAACAATGATTTACATTTTCTTTGCTGGAAATTAAAATAGGCTAACACACTGTATTAACAAGGCTCTATACCATCCTTGAGTTATCCTGATAATGAAGAAATATGGTATCGTGTTCCATTAAAAATAAAGCGTGTACAGAAAATACAAAAGCAAATCATAGAAGGTTGATTTTACCATCAACCGTTGTATACTCAATGAATGGAATGATTTGTCTGCATTGTATTCCTTGCTCATCTGATAAGCTATATCTACAATATTAACCAAAACATTTAAAGTGAATGCTTAAGAGTTACTTCCTGTACAGCAAATTGTGTAGCCAGTGCTTGCTCATTATTAAATGTACTCCATGTAATGCATGTGTACTAGTATTTCAACGCATACAGTCTTATCTTGAAGGACAACTTCATATTAAGAGTTTCAGTAAATGCTTCATTAATTCTATTGTTACGGTGAGAGGTCAGTGACAAACCTAGGTGAAGGGCCAGAGCCCATAGTGCAGGACACTACCAAGGTTGTTTTGAGCAGGGCCAATGAAGAAGCTGTGACCTGTCGATACCAAGCTAGAAGTTTTCCATTGGTATAAAATACCATCATTTCTGCCTTAGAACAAACTAATTCATTTCTGCATAAAATGGGAATATTTTTGTGTTCAAAACACACACCAGGGAAACAGTTCATGTCGAGCTCTACCTAATGTAGCAGTATCAGTCAGTTCTTTTCCAGTGGTAAAATAAGATTACATTAACTCAAAGTGGATGCCACCCTGTCAATGTTGCTTTGACTGATAAATATTTAGACTGAACGGTCGCTGGTTGATAAGCTAAACTCTTAATGGTGAGAAACCATTTCTACGGGGCTGCATCCGATGGAGTTGCAACACATCGTTTTAAATCCAGAAACTAATGCCAAATTGGCACAGTTATTTTGACATTCACCATCGAAAATGAATGTTTTATAAAACAACCAAATTTGGGAGACATGTTATTGAACCATAAAATCAGGTTGTTACTGAAGTTCCATTTTCAATTTAATACTTAAATGAAGCAAATACTGAAATTCTAAGTATTATTCATCATTAAAAGTTAACATTTCATTATTATTCCACTTTGGATGCAACATATATCTGCTCCAATGGTTTGAACTCCTCATGATCTGACAGCCTCTATCGATTATATAATGCCATGAATGGTTTGCTGAAGGGGGGGAAGTTTATACTATTGTCCAAATCTGATTGACATTTCACACGCTGATGATGGTTTTCTTCCAAAAATGGAGGAATCTTTAGTCTGGGTAACCGACTGAACAAGAAATCATCACATCTTCATTTATCCATAAGACGAAGGAAAACCCAACTTCCCATTACAAATGTGATTTTCAAGGCATTATACCATCATAGCAATGACTTTAACTATGCTCATTAAATGGTGATTATATACCCATGACCTGCAGTAAAAACAATACTTCACTTTGAGTTTAATCCAACTCAGAAGTAAACATTTAACCACCAACTATCAACACCTTCATGTTAATTTTAGGAACGTGTTCATTTGAGAGTTCAGTTCTATAACTGAAACATTTAAATTGATATGGGTGTAATGTTTATCCCTTTCTTGTTATCTGAGCGTTAATGTACTGTTAAAGCTGTTAAACGGTTGCAGTGGCCTATTCGTACATTCTGTCTTATCTTGAAAGAGTTAGAAACCTAATGAAGTAAATATGTATCTCTATACCAAAATTCGCCTATTTTCTTCTGTGTAACTTAATGGATTTTCTCATGAACAGTTACTGATGGGTTCAAAGAGTCCTGAACGAATGCATGCTCTTCATGAATCTGTGGTGAAAATCTCAATGTGTGGGTTCTTCAGTCTACCACAATGGAAATATTTAAAATATTCACAACACTGTGAAAAGCCCAGTTATTAATGCTCCTGTAACTGCTACATAACTGCACTTTGGGAATTAAAGCCGATGAGGTCACTGTAATCATTTGGTTTCATGCTAAATTACCCTTTCAACTATCTTTTAAACCATTCATTGAAATTGACTGTGTCAAGTTAGTTCATCGCACGTATGAGCCAGTGGAGAGGCTGCAGTTAGACTGGAAAGGTGGAGCAATGGTGGATGACAGAGGGAGAGAAGTCAGCCATGATTCCCACTGTTGATCACAATCCATTTGTCCCATGCCAGAAAGAACATGGGTGGTTGGGCGCAGGGCAGGTTGCGATGGTCACAATTCTTGGAGAGTTGGCCAACACTCACACATGAAGTATGATTACATGAATAAGGCAGTGGAGGGCTGTCAGCACCTCTAAAAGGTTGCTCCTCTCTAAAATGGAGAAGGGAGAAAAAATAAGGAATGGTCATGAGTTCAATCAGGGAAATAAAAACCACAGGCCCAATTTTATCTCAACCAGTTTTTGGCAGGTAGCATCAGAAACTAACCTGACACACCGGAAATTAGATCCGGTTGATTATAACCCCTGGGCCTCACAATAATCCCACTGGTTGACTTCCCACCTATTCCAGGCGGAAAGCAGCAGGACACTGTGTGGCTTGCAGGTTGCCTGCCAACAGCAGCTGAGTTGAGCATGGTGCAGATTGGCTGGGGCTGTCCTGCAAGTGTCTCACAAGTAGGAAGGAGGAGCGGTGTATCTGCAGCAGGGCAGTCCTAAGCTTTCTTGGATCTGGCCCCACAAAAAAGTAAAACAACTTACTGTTGTAGACCTTTGATAGCCATAATTTCTGTTCCCTGCCATCTTTACCCACCAGGAAAGGCACAGTGGCTTTCCATGTAGAACACCGAGTTAAAATTGCAGTCAAGTCCCAATGACATTTATTTTATTTATTTATTTAGAGATACAGCATTGAAACAGCCCCTTCGGCCCACCGAGTCTGTGCCGACCAACAACCACCCATTTATACTAACCCTACAGTAATCCCATATGCCCTACCACCTACCTACACTAGGGGCAATTTATAACAGCCAATTTACCTATCACCTGCAAGTCTTTTGGCGGTGGGTGGAAACGGGAACACCCGGAGGAAACCCATGCAGACACAGGGAGAACTTGCAAACTCCACACAGACAGTACCCAGAATTGAACCCGGGTCCCTGGAGCTATGAGGTTGCACTGCTAACCACTGCGCCACTGTGCCGCCCCATCATTGGGGATCCAACATGCATATGGAAAAATGGACCCCCATCAACTTTGGGCCGCTGTCCTTATCACCTGTTCAGTATAGCAGGTTAAAATTTGAAACTGTCAAGTCCTGGCAGCTCCAGAATGGTTAAGTACACCTGGATGATTTTAACTGCATAACTGCCTGGTTTACACTAGTTCGGGGTAGTGGGGGATGGGAGGGGGTGGTGGGGGTGTGCAGGTGTAAATTTGGCCCCCTATGTTCCAAACATCACTTTGATGTATCTTCTACATATTTCAATGGGTTTGGTATATTTCTAAATAATTCAGTCTGAACATACTGATGATATATTGCAAAATAAGGTACATATGGCATTACATGATATCATCAATGTTGTCAGTACCTTCAACACATTAGGGTAAACTCACCAATCCTACACACACTCAGTGTGACACTTTGCCTGGAAAAAGATCAAGATTGGTGAATTTACTCTGTTAGCTCCATTGTGCCTGGCATACCCATCAATTTACAGTTGAACAAATTTTAAAACTACCATTAGTTTCAGAAGTAAAGCTTAGGTTTATGAAGTAACCTCTGAGGACAAGGTTTTTCTTTTCCTTTTTGTTGGTGCTCAAGTTGCTACTGAATAGAGAATGAACAGTTGAAGTCACAGAGTAGGAAAAATACTGTGTTAAGAGTAAAGGAGAACGTAACCTTCTAAAGGGCTTTTTTTCTAGTCTTGACTCAGACTCACAATCATCTGCTTGGCAGGCATTCTACCCTTTGGGATTATGAATAGACACAGAAATGGAATCTGATGGGAAGCAGTGGAACTCTTGAGTTAAAGGAACATTGCAAATGGAAAGTATTCATGTAATTGTTTGGCCTCCTGCTGTATTTTGCAAGTACGAACATACAACTCTACATCTATTGAACTAAAGCTAGGAAAAGCTTGCAGATTGAGGCCGAACGGAAAAGCTGCCAATCATGTCACTTTGCATGGGAGAAAATGTTTATTCAAACATACCTTAAAGTTTTTTAAAGGTACTGTTGACAAGCCCATCCCCACCTAGAGAAGGAAGAGGAAAATTCAGGAGAGGTATTACTGGATGGTTTTAGTGCACTCCTAGAAGCCAGTTCAAGTAGGGCACAGATGGAGACCGGGCAGCCGGAGGTTACTATGAAGTAAGAATAGTGAGGAATATTATAGGCAGTTCTGGGATTAGGAGCAGGAGAAGTGCGTCTTGTCCCAATCCAAAAATTAAATCAAGGGGGAGGGAAACAAATCCCCCAGTGCTTGCACATGTTGGTATAAGCATTTATTAAAAAATGAACCGTGCTTACAAATACTAGTACAGAAGAGAGAAGTCATTTGGCCCATCTAACTCATTCTTCCTTAAATATTAATGATCCCTCATCATCGCGCTGAGTTGCTTCATGAATGATTGCAGCATTTTTGCTTCCAGTGCCTTACCCAGAAGACCATCCCAGGTACGAAATGAGAAAGTGTTTCCTTACATCAGTCCTGAACATTGTCATTCACCAGTTTGTATGTAATCCTATAATTATGCTTTAACTTGGGATAGTGCTCAGAATTAACCTTTTCTATTGCACTTAGTATCTCATACACCTTTAAAAGATCATCTCTCATTCACCTCCTTTCAAGGCTGAGTCCTTTATATAGGCCCCAATAATAAGCGAGTGGAATAGGCTAAGTCTAGGTCACATCAGGGGATAAGTTTGACTTTGTACAATAGTGTAAAACAGGTAATATTGTATTGGCAGCTCATTTTACATCTTTCTCCATTTTTATTCAAAGTCAGTTGAAAGAAAAATTGGAAGAGATGCAAGCAATAGTCTACACTTTGGTGCAAAGTCAAGATCTCCTCCCAAGTCTTTAAAGAAGGTCTGGATAATTGGCAAGAGAGATGGCTGCCTGGCCTTTCCTCATTCTCATGTTGTTAAAGGCCCGTTACTCAACTATTAGACCTATCAATTACTAGACTGCCCCCATCTTCTGGCACTGATGGGGAGGCAGTAGCATATGGGGAGGCGGTGGTGCAGTGGTATTGTCACTGGGCTAGTAACCTGAGACACAGGGTATTGCTTTGGGCGCATGGGTTCAAATCCCATCACAGCAAAAGGTGGAAATTGAGTTCAATTAATAAATCTGGAACTAAAACCTAGCCTAATGATGGCCATGAAACCATTGTTGTAAAAACCCATCTGGTTCACTAATGTCATTTAAGGAAGGAAATCTGCTGTCCTTACCTGGTCTACATGTGACTCTGGACCCCAGCAGTGTGGTTGACCCTTAAAGGCCCTTTGAAATGGTCTAGCAAGCCACTTAGTTGTATCTAACCACGACGAAGTCAATAAGAAAGAATGAAACCAGACAGACCACCTGGCATCGACCGAGGCATTAGAAACAACAACAACAGCAAACCCAAACCTGTCGACCCTGCAAAGTCCTCCTTGCTAACATCTAGGGGCTTGTACAAAAGTTGTGAGAGCTGTCCCACAGACTAGTCAAGCAGTGACCTGACATAGTCATACTCATTGAACATTACCTTACAGACACTGCCATCACCATCCCTGGGTATATCCTGCCCCACAGGTGACGACATTGTGGTATACAGTTGGGAGGGAGTTGTCCTGGGAGTCCTCAACATTGAATCCGGACCCCATGAAGTCTCATGGCATCAGGTCAGACATGGACAAGGAAACTTCCTGCTGATTACCACCTACCGCCCTCCCTCAGCTGATGAGTCAGTACTCCTCCATGTTGAACACCACTTTGAGGAAGCACTGAGGGTGGCAAGGGTGCAGAATGTACTCTGGGTGGGGGACTTCAATGCCCATCACCAAGAGTGGCTCGGTAGCACCACTGGCCGATTCCTAAAGGATATAGCTGTGAGACTGGGTATGCGGCAGGTGGTAAAGGAACCAACAAGAAGGAAAAACATACTTGACCTTGTCCTCACCAATCTGCCTGCCGCAGATGCATCTGTCCATGATAGTATTGGTAGGAGTGACCACCGCACGATCCTTGTGGAGACGAAATCCCACCTTCACATTGAGGATACCGTCCATTGTGTTTAGATTAGATTAGATTAGATATACAGCACTGAAACAGGCCCTTCGGCCCACTGAGTCTGTGCCGACCATCAACCACCCATTTATACTAATTCTACACTAATCCCATATTCCTACCACATCCCCACCTATCCCTATATTTCCCTACCACCTACCTATACTAGGGGCAATTTATAATGGCCAATTTACCTATCAACCTGCAAGTCTTTGGCATGTGGGAGGAAACCGGAGCACCCGGAGGAAACCCACGCAGACACAGAGAGAACTTGCAAACTCCACACAGGCAGTACCCAGAATTGAACCCGGGTCGCTGGAGCTGTGAGGCTGCGGTGCTAACCACTGCGCCACTGTGCCGCCCACTACCACCGTGCTAAATGAGATAGATTTCGAACAGATCTAGCAATGCAAAACTGGGCATCCATGAGGTGCTGTGGGCCATCAGCAGCAACAGAATTGTACTCAAACACAATCTGTAAACTCATGGCCCAGCATATCCCCCACTCTACCATTACCACCAAGCCAGGAGACCAACCCTGGTTCAATGAAGAGTGCAGGATGGCATGCCAGGAGCAGCACCAGGCATACCTCAAAATGAGGTGTCAACCTGGTGAAGCTACAACACAGGACTATTTGCGTGCCAAACTGCATAAGCAGCATGCAATAGACAGAGCTAAGCGATCCCACAACCAATGGATCAAATCTAAGTACTGCTACATCCAGCCGTGAATGGTGGTGGACAATTAAACAACTAACTGGAGGAGGTGGCTCCACAAATATCCCCATCCTCAATGATGGGGGAGCCCAGCATATCAGTGCGAAAGATAAGGCTGAAGCATTTACAACAATCTTCAGCCAGAAGTGCCGAGTTGATGATCCATCTCGGCCTCCTCATGAAGTCCCCAGCATTACAGATGCCAGACTTCAGCCAATTCGATTCACTCCACATGATATCAAGAAACGACTGAAGGCACTGGATACTGCAAAGGCTATGGGCCCTGACAATATTCCGGCAATAGCACTGAAGACCTGTGCTCCAGAACATTCCGCGGCCCTAGCCAAGCTGTCCCAGTACAGCTACAACACTGGCATCTTCCCGGCAATGTGGAAAATTGCCCAGGTATATCCTGTACACAAAAAGCAGGACAAGTCCAACCCGACAAATTACTGCCCCATCAGACTACTTCTCAATCATCAGTAAAGTGATGGAAGGTGTCATCGACAATGCCATCAAGTGGCACTTGCTTAGCAATAACCTGCTTAGTGACGCTTAGTTTGAGTTCCGCCAGGGCCTCTCAGCTCCTGAACTCATTGCAGCCTTGATTCAAACAGACAAGAGAGCTGAACTCATGAGGTGAGGTGAGAGTGACTGCTCTTGACGACAAGGCAGCATTTGACCGAGTATGGCATCAAGGAGCCCTAGCAAAACTGAAGTCAATGGGAATCGGGGGGAAAACTCTCCGCTGGTTGGAGTTATACCTAGCGCAAAGGAAGATGATTGCGGTTGTTGGAGGTCAAACATCTCAGTCCCAGGACATCACTGCAGATGTTCCTCAGGGTAGTGTCCGAACCATCTTCAGCTGCTTCATCAATGACCTTCCTTCAATCATAAAGTCAGAAGTGGGGATGTTCACTGATGATTGCACAACGTTCAGCACCATTCGTGACTCTTCAGATACTGAAGCAGTCCATGTAGAAATACAGCAAGACTTGGACAATATCCAGGCTTGGGCTGATAAGTGGCAAGAAACAATCGTGCCACACAAGTGCCAGGCAATGACCAGCTCCAACAAGAGAGAATCTAATCATCTCCCCTTGACATTCAATGGCATTACGATCACTGAATCCCCCACTATCAACATCCAAGGGGTTACCATTGACCAGAAACTGAACTGGAGTAGCCATATAAATACTGTGGCTACAAATGCAGGTCAGAGGCTTGGAATCCTGCGCCGTGTAACTCACCTCCTGACTCCCCAAAGCCTGTCCACCATCTACAAGGCACAAGTCAGGAGTGTGATGAAATACTCTCCACTTGCCTGGATGGGTGCAACTCCAACAGCACTCAAGAAGCTCAACACCATCCAAGACAAAGCAGCCCGCTTGATTGTCACCCCATTTACAACCGCTCACTCTCTCCACCACTGATGCACAGTGGCAGCAGTCTGTACCATCTACAAGATGCACTGCGGTAACACACCAAGGCTCCTTAGGCAGCACCTTCCAAACCCATGACCTCTACCATCTAAAAGGACAAGGGCAGCAAATGCATGGGAACACCACCACCTGCAAGTTCCCCTCCAAGTCACACACCATCCTGACTTGGAACTATACCGCCGTTCCTGCACTTGGTGCTGAGTCAAAATCCTGGAACTCCCTTCCTAACAGCACTGTGGGTGTACCTACCTCACATGGACTGCAGCAATTCAAGAAAGCAGCTCACCACCACCTTCTCAAGGGCAATTAGGGATGGACAATAAATGCTGGCCTAACCAGCGACACCCACATCCCATGAATGAATAAAAAAAAAAGATGCTCTGGCAGAAGACAAGGAAGCACAGGTTAAGCTAAGCATCTTCTCTCCTCTGAGAACAACTCTTCACAATTTGTTCCAGCTGCTTGCTTAATCCTGGCCATTAAATACATCTCTTGAGCCGTCCTCTAAATATTGTGCATGTATTCAATCCAACATTCTTCGGTACCTTGCTGTTGCTATCACCAACTGAGTGCCTCTGAACAGTTAAGCTTGCCTGACACACCCTAAAATGGCTTTGGCTGTCTAACAGGTTTATTGGCTGCTCCTACACACATTATTCCAAGGTCGGATGACAGATGTTGTCTTTTGTTTATCTTCTTTGGCTGATTTGCTGCAGCTGGAATTCTTGGTAAAATTCCATTTTAGATGGTTTTGCTTCTTCCTGGAAGCTTGTGCCTTCTGTTTTTACTGTATCCACTCAGGATATTAGTCCAAATGTCTGTGTAGCTGGATGTTCTAATGGTGCAGCTCTCAGTTCTTGCTGCAACTCTTTTATTCTCAGAGGATAGTAGCTCTCGGAATTGCCCTTGTACACTTACAGTATTATAACCAAGACCTTATAAAATTTTACTTGGCTCTGGAAGTTCCTATTTCTTTTTATTTATATTGGAAATGTATTATTCCCCTGTGTTCATTTTAAACTCTATTGCAACGTCTCCCAGGTACATCCTGTTTTTTTGTCTTTCTATCCTGCCCAGGAAAGTGTGTTTGTAGTCATCCAAAATCAATAACAAGTTGCATTTATATATATATTTATATAGCACGATTAGTGTGTAAGAAAAACATCACTGGGATTTTACAGAGGTGCGAGGCAAAAATGAGTGCAAGCCAAAGAAGGAGATATTGGAAGGAGTGACCAATAACGAGGACAAAGGGGTGGGTTTTAAAGAAGGTCTTAAATGGGGAGAGAAAAGCGGAGGAAGGAGGGGTTTCGGGAGGGAATTCTACATCATGAAGCCCTAAGTGACTGAAGGCACAGCTGCCAATTGTGAGGTGTAGGGGGGGGGGGGGGGGGGTGGGGTTAGGGTGGTGGTGTATGCACAAAAGTCAGAGGAATTGAGAGCGGGGGAAGGGGAGGGATGTTGGAGGGTTGTCTAATGAGTTCTTTTATGTTGTCTGATGCAACATAAATGAGATGCGTAGAGTCCAATTGGTTGAAGATCTCAAACAGATTTATTTACAGCTAGACTGTTATGTACAGTATAGAACAAACTATTTACAGAACCTTACTCTGGGTGTTACAGTTGCAGAGTGCCTCTGGCTTGTAGTCACATAACTACGTCCTGGTACTTAGCTCATTAGCATACAAAGATCTTAAAGGGACATCACTCTTAAAGGCAATCAGACAACATCCCCTTTCTTTCCAAAGATAAGTCTCATATGCAACAATTAAAAACACATAAAGTTAGACAACATCAAAAAGATTTACACATGCAGAAGCTTAAGAGTCCACATATCATTTTGGTGGTTTGACAACTCTTTCAGGTCTGGTTATGGTATAACCTTCTGGGAATGTGAATTTCACCCTTGGCTGTTTTGGGTTTAGAGTCATAGAGCCATAGAGTTATACAGCACAGAAACAGGCCCATCGGCCCACCGTGTCCACGCCGGCCATCAAGCCTATCTATTCTAATACCATTTTCCAGCACTTGGCCCATAGACTTGTATGCTGTGGCGTTTCAAGTGCTTATTTAAATACTTCTTAAATGTTGTGAGGGTTCCTGCCTCTACCACCCCTTCAGGCAGTGTGTTCCAGATTCCAACCACCGTCTGGGTGAAAAAAGTTTCCTCAAATCCCCCTCTAAACCTCCTGCCCCTTACCTTAAATCTATGCCCCCTGGGTATTGACCCCTCCGCAAAGGGAAAACGTTTCTTCCTATCTACCCTATTTATGCTCCTCATAATTTTGTATGTCTCAATCAGGTCCCCTCTCAGCCTTCTCTGCTCTAAGGAACACAACCTTAGCATATCCAGTCTCTCTTCATAGCTGAAATGCTCCAGTCCAGGCAACATCCTGGTGATAATAAAAACAAGAAATGCTGGAACCACTCAGCAGGTCTGGCAGCATCTGTGAAAAGAGAAGCAGAGTTAACGTTTCGGGTCAGTGACCCTTCTTCGGAACTGACAAATATTAGAAAAGTCACAGGTTATAAGTAGGTGAGGTGGGGGTGGGGCAAGAGATAACAAAGGAGGTCGAGATTGGACCAGGCCACATAGCTGACCAAAAGGTCATGGAGCAAAGGCAAACAATATGTTAATGGTGTGTTGAAAGACAAAGCATTAGTACAGATTAAGTATTAATACACTGAATATTGAACAGCAGCAAGTGCAAACCTGAAAAAAAACAGTGGGTAAGCAAACTGAACAAACTAAGATGAAATGAAATAAATGCAAAAAAAAGGATTGTAAAAAATATAAAAAAGAATGTAAAAAAAAAGGAAGAAAAAGTAACTAAAAATGAAAGTAAAATGGGGGGCTGTCATGCTCTGAAATTATTGAACTCAATGTTCAGTCCGGCAGGCTGTAGTGTGCCTAATCGGTAGATGAGATGCTGTTCCTTGAGCTGGCGTTGATGTTCACTGGAACACTGCAGCAATCCCAGGACAGAGATGTGAGCATGAGAGCAGGGGGGAGTGTTGAAATGGCAAGCAACCGGAAGCTCAGGGTCCTGCTTGCGGACTGAGCGGAGATGTTCCGCAAAGCGGTCACCCAGTCTGCGCTTGTTTTCCCCAATGGAGAGGAGACCACACTGTGAGCAGTGAATACAGTATACTACATTGAAAGAAGTACAAGTAAATCGCTGCTTCACCTGAAAGGAGTGTTTGGGGCCTGGGATAGTGAGGAGAGAGGAGGTAAATGGGCAGGTATTATACCTCCTGCGATTGCAGGGGAAGGTGCCATGGGACGGGGACGAGGTGGTGGGGGTAATGGAGGAGCGGACCAGGGTGTCGCGGAGGGAACGATCCCTTCGAAATGCTGACAGGGGAAGGGAGGGGAAGATGCGACTGGTAGTGGCATCACGCTGGAGGTGGCGGAAATGGCGGAGGATGAACATCCTGGTGAATCTCCTCTGCACCCTCTCCAGTGCAATCACATCCTTCCGATAGTGTGGTGACCAAAATTGTACACAACACTCTAGCTGTGGCCTAAATAGCATTTTATACAGCTCCATCATAACCTCCCTGTTCTTATATTCTATGCCTCGGCTAATAAAGGCAAGTATCTTATATGCCTTCTTAACCACCTTATCCACCTGTGCTGCTGCCTTCAGTGATCTATGAACAAGTACACCAAGGTCCCTCTAACCCTCTGTACTTCCTACGGTCCTACCATCCATTGTATATTCCATTGCCTTGTTAGTCCTCCCAAAATGGATCACTTAACACTTCTCAGGATTAAATTCCATTTGCCACTGCTCTGCCTATCTTACCAGCCCATTAATATCGTCCTGCAATCTAAGGCTTTCCTCCTCACTATTTACGACTCCACCAATTTTCTTGTCATCTGCGAACTTCCTGATCATACCTCCTATATTCAGGTCTAAATCATTAATGTACACTACAAATAGCAAGGGTCCCAGAACCAATCTCTGTGGTACACCATTGGTCACAGGCTTCCAATCCCAAAAACAACCCTCGACCACCACCCTCTGCCTCCTGCCACTTAAGCCAATTTTGGATCCAATTTGCCAAATTACCCTGGATCCCATGGGCTCTTACCTTCTTGACCAATCTCCAATGCAGGACCTTATCAAAAGCCTTACTGAAGTTCATGTAGACTACTTCTTTACCCTCATCTACACATCTTGTCACCTCCTCGAACAATTCAATCAAGTTTGTTGGAAAGAATCTCCCCCTGACAAAGCCATGCTGGCGATCCTTGATCAATCCCTGCCTTTCAAAGTGGAGATGAATCCTGTCCCTCAGAATGTTTTCCAATAGTTTCCCCACCACTGATGTTGGTCTATCCATGCTAGCCCTCTTGAATAATGGTACCACATTTGCTGTCCTCCAGTCCTCTGGCATCTCTCCTGTGGCCAGAGAAGATTTGAAAATTTGTGTCAGAGTCCCTGCTATCTCTTCCCTTGCCTCACGTATGAGCCTGGGATACATCTCATCTGGGCCTGGGGATTTATCCAGTTTTAAGCCTTCTAAAACTGCTAATGCCTCCTCCCTTTCAATGCTAATTTGTTCGAGTATATCACAATCCCCCTCCCTGATCTCTACATCTACATACCTGCATCGTCCTTCTCCATAGTGAACACAGATGAAAAGTAATCATTTAAAACCTCACCTACATCCTCAAGCTCCACACACAGATTGTCACTTTGGTCCCTAATGTACCCTACTTATTCCCTGGTTATCTTCTTGCCCTTAATATACTTGTAAAACACCTTGGGATTTTCCTTTATCTTGCCCGTTGTCTGTTGAATGTTGTCACTATGTTGGTTGTTGTCCCGTTATTCCGTTACACCCACATCGCAGAGTGTCTTCTTTTGAGTCCACTGTGTGCAATTGGAGTATTGCACACTTCTCTTAGATGCCTTTGGTTCCTTCTCAACAGTGCTCTGCTTGATGTTGTAATCTCATAGGACCTAGGCTCACTGCAAACTGGTAGTCCTGCCATTGCTGGTCCACTCATGTCTACCTGGTAAAATATTTGCAGTTTCCATGCCAACTTGCCATAGTTGCATTGCATTGTTAGTGTGCCACTGCAAGAAATGGATGACCCGTTGTATGCAGATAACTTGGCAGTTGTCGGTTGTATCATTGATTTTCAATGACTCCAGTACATATCCTTTAGGATTCAGACTGGTAGGATATTTGCACTAGTGCCAGTGTCAACCTTAACCCTGAATGTATGTTTGCCAGCTTTCTTTGGGCACGTGATGTTAATGATGGTGAAAGCGTCCAGTTATTTGACTTCATCAACATGATGTGTCAGGTTCACAATTTGAAATGCCTGCTCGTCTTTTGACTGAGAAGTCCTTTTCTCTGTCAGGTCTGTTTCACCGTGGACTTTGTGTATCGGCTTGCATTTACACAGGTCTCTGATGCTTTCTTTGTTGTTTTTCTCAAGATTACCACTTTTGAGGCCTTGTCAATCTTGGGAAGTTCTGGCACCTCATCTTGAAGAGGCAACACACAATGCCTCAACTCATTCCTCCTCTGCCTCTTCAGCACATTGCATGCCCTTCGCCTCTCCCTCTCTGCATTCATCTTTCTGAGAAGTCACATTCATTGCCCTTACTACGACATTAACTGATGAACTGATCCATTGATTCCTGTGGCTGTTTCCTGTAGGACATCAATTCCAGGAAGTGAATTCTAAAATTCACTCTTAATCAGAGTTGGTCTTCCAGCCCTTCCCATATCTTTGTGGGATCTTTCTGGTCCTCGTCAGATAACCTGAGGTATTGATTCTGTGTAATCCCTCATTTCCAACTGCTATTAGCATTTTTACAGCCTGTTCCTCTAGTTCTACAATTACTGGTGTGTAAAGCATAACTATATTCTTTCTTTGAAAAGTTGAAACTTGGATAGGATATCCATGGCCTTCCAGTGCATGCTGGAAAATTTGCTATCCATCTTCCTGCTGTTCTTTTGCTTAGAGCTTGCTTTAAGACTTGTTCTATGACCCTGCACTGTTACCCCTTTAAGAAATTCTCTGTTGTTTAGATTAGCTGCTTTGATTGAGAGGAGCAGGTGTTTAATAGTGTTCTGTGTTCATCTTGCTTCCAGCATTTAAGTGGGTTTGTTTACATATCTGTTTACTAAGCAGTTCGGTTGCTTTTTTTCACTGGAGCTTTTTTTTATAGCACTTAAGCTGGTCTATTTACACAGCTGTTTACTAGGCAATTCAATAGCTTTTGTGAGAGTTTATGTTCTTCACGCTCAAGTGGTTTAATGGTATTTTTATAGCTGTGGCTGTGTGAATGAAAGCTCTTCTTCACGCACAAGTGATTTCATGAGTTTTTAAAACTTTGGCTGTGTGTATGAATGCCCTGCAGTGATCTGGGTTTTCCCACATTTTTGCAATCAGGCACCTTCTGTAACGGTGCCGGCCTCAATTAGCCTGGGAGAGGAGTCGGGTCTTCCCCTTTTTTTTTCTATCTCCCATGGAGGCTTTGAAAGAAACAAAAATCAATTTTTAAGCACTTCAGAGCTTTTTCTTTTGACTCACCCAATCGCAGGAATTTACTTGCAGCCTGTCATTCTGTGCCCTGTCTTCTACAGCTGAAGGTAAGTTCTATTTTTCTTTCTACTGTTTGGGCCAGTATTTCTGTGGAACCTTCTTTCTTTTGGCTATAGG
Source organism: Heterodontus francisci (assembly GCF_036365525.1). Classification (NCBI taxonomy): domain Eukaryota; kingdom Metazoa; phylum Chordata; class Chondrichthyes; order Heterodontiformes; family Heterodontidae; genus Heterodontus; species Heterodontus francisci. The sequence continues at coordinate 93,959,890 of NC_090378.1, read as the reverse complement.
AAGGTGGGTTTTACAACTGTTTTACCTGTGGTCTTCAATCTTAGACTTTTTTCTCACCACAGCTGCCACCATATAATGATTCTTTTATGTTGTCTGATGCTACAATGAGATGCGTGGAGTCCAGTTGGTCGAAGATCTCAGACAAGTTTATTTACAGCTAGACTATTATATACGGTACAGAGCAAACTATATACAGAACCTTACTCTGGGTGTTACAGTTGCAGATTGCCTCTGGCTTGTAGTCACATGACTATGTCCTGGTACTTAGCTCATTAGCATACTAAGATCTTAAAGGGACATCAGTCTTAAAGGCAATCATACAACAAGCTGAAGGAGATTGCAGAAATAGGGAGGGGCAAGGCCATCAAGGGCTTTAAACACAAGGATGAGATTTTTAAATCTGAAGCATTAGGTGACTGGGAAACAATGCAGATCAGCAAGGACAGGAGTGATGGGTGAGTGGGACTTGATAAGGGAAAAAGGAAGCAGAGATTTGAATGAGCTGAAGTTTATTGAAGAGAGGTCGGCCAGGAGACCATTGGAATGATCAAGTCTGGAGGTGTGGATGAGGTGTTTAGCAGTTGGGCTGAGGCAAGGGTAATGTTCTGGACCTGGAAGTTGGTAATGTTATGATACACGTATCTGGTTGGAAATTTATCTCAGGGTTGATTCAGATGCTGAGGTTTTAAATAGTCTGCTCCAGTCTGACAGTGATCGGGGTGGTTTGGTGGGCAGTAGAATCAGTAGCACTGAGTTTGTGGCAGGGGCCAAACACCATGGCTTTGGTCTTACCACTATTATGGGAAATTATGGCTCATCCAAGATTGATAGTGGTCAAGCAGTAGGCCAATACAGGGACAATGAAGGGGTCGAGAGAGGTGTTGGGGAAATAGAGCTGGCTTTGATCAGCATAAATGTGGAAGCTGACCCCATGTCCATGGATGATTTTGCAAAGGGAAAGCAGGTAGGTGAGGATGAGAAAGGTGTCAAGGATAGATAATTGGGTAACTCCAGAGATAACGGTATGAGGGCAATAATAAAAGCCTTTGCTGGAGATGCTCTGATTATGATTGATCAGTAAGACTGCCCAAATAGGTGTTGCAGAGAGAATGTCCTGGAGCGGTCAAAGACAGAATCTATTTGGTTCGAGTTCAGAAACAATAGAGGTACCATTACACTACTGGGTGTATTCTATAGGCAACCAACTAGTGAGAAAGATATAGTGGAGCAAATTTGCAAAGAAATTACAGAGAGGTGCAGGAACTATAGAGTAGTAATAATGGGGGAATTTTAACTATCCTGATCTAAACTGGGATAGCAATAGTGTACAGGGCACAGAGGGGAAAGAGTTTCTGAAGTGTGTTCAGGAGAATTTTCTTGATCAATATGTTTCTGACCCCAATGAGGAAGGAGGTATTGCTGGATTTGATTCTGGGGAATAAGGTGGCTCAAGTGGATCAAATGGCAGTAGGGGAACATTTAGGGAACAGTGATCATAGTATCATAAGGTTTAGAATAGTGATGGAAAAAGACAAGGAGTAATCTAGTGTAAAAAAAACTTCATTGGATGAGAGACAATTTCAGTGGATTGAGAATGGATCTGTCCCAGATAAATTAGAATTAAAGATTGACAGACAAAACTGTAACGGAACAATGGGCTACCTTTAAACAGGATGGTTTGGATGCAGTTGAGGTACATTCCCACAAGGGGGAAATGAAGGGCAACCAAAGCCAGAGCTTACGGGATGATGAAAGAGATAGAAAGTAAGATGAAGCAGAAAAAAGGGGCATATGTCAGATTGATAATATAAGTGAGAACCAGGCTGACTGTTGAAAGTTCAGAGGAGCAGTGAAAAAGGAAATAAGAGAGGCAAAGAGAGAGTATGAGAGCAGACTGGCAGCTCACATAAAATGGAATCCGAAAGTCTTCTATAGGTATATAAATAGTAAAGGGGTAGTAAGAGAAGGGGCATGGCTGATTAAGAACCAAAGGGGCATCTATGTGTGAAGAAAGAGGGCGTGGCTGAGGTACTAAATGAGTATTTTGTATCTGTCTTTACCAAGGAAGAAGATGCTGCCAAAGTCATAGTGTAAGAAGAGGTGGTTGAGATACTGGATGGGCTAAAAATTGATAAAGAGTAGGTAATCGAAAGGTTGGCTGTACTTAAAGTTAATAAGTCACCACGACCGGAACAAATGCATCCAAGGATACTGGGGGAAGTAAGGATGGAAATTATGGAGGTCATACTTTTCCAATCCTCCTTAGATAAAGGGGTGGTGCCAGAGGACTGGAGATGTTACACCATTTTTGATCAAAAAAAGGTATAAGGGTAAACTCAGCAACTACAGGCCAGTCTGTTTAACCTCGGTGGTGGGAAAGCTTTTAGAAATGACAATCTGGGGCAAAATTAACATTCACTTGGGCAAGGGTGGATAATTAAAGAATGCCAGCATGGATTTGCTAAAGATAAATTGTGTTTAACTAACTTGATTGAGTTCTTTGATGAGGTAATAAAGAAGGGTGATGAGGGCAATGAGGTTGATGTAGTGTATATGGACTTCCAAAAGGCATTTGATAAAGTGCCACATAATAGACTCGACAGCAAAGTTGAGGCTCATGGAATGAAAGGGACATTGGTGGTGTGGATACGACGTTGGCTGAGTGAAAGGAAACAGAGAGTAATGGTAAACAGTTGTTTTTCAAACTGGAGGAAGGTATATAGTGGGGTTGCCCTGGATTTGATATTAAGACCATTGCTTTTCTTGATCCATATTAATGATCTAGACTTGGGTGTACAGGGCACAATTTCAAAATTTGCAGATGACACAGAAGTTTTGTGAACTGTGTGGAGGATAACAATAGACTTCAAGAGGGCATAGACAGGCTGGTGGAATAGACAGACATGTGACAGATGAAACTTAATGCAGAGAAATGAGAAGTGCTACATTTTGGGAGGAAGAATAAGGAGAGACAATATAAGCTAATGGGTACAATTCTAAAGGGGGTTCAGGAACAGAGAGATCTGGGCCTGAATGTGCACAAATTGTTGAAGGTGGCAGGGCAGGTTGAGAAAATAATTAAAATAATCCTGAGCTTTATAAATAGAGGCATAGAGTACAAAAGCAAGGAAGTTATGGTGACCTTTTATAAAATGCTAGTTTTTTCTCACCTGGAGTATTATGTCCAATTCTAGGCACTGCACTTTAGGAAGAATGTGAAGGCTTTAGAGAGGTTGCAAAAAAGGTTTACGAGAATTGTTCCAAGGATGAGGGACTTCAGTTACATGTATAGATTTGAGAAGTTGGAGTTGTTCTCTTACAGAAGAGAAGGTTGACAGGATATTTCATAGAGGTGTTCAAAATCATGAGCGGTCTAGACAGAGTAGATAGAGAGAAACTATTTCCTTTGGCGGAGGGCTTGAGAACCAGAGGGCATAGATTTAAGATGATTAGCAAAAGAACCAAAGGTGACATGAGAAAACATTTTTTTACAGAGCGAGTGGTTAGGATCTGGAATGCACTGCCTGACAGTGTGGTGGATGCAGGTTCAATTGTGGCTTTCAAAAGATTTTTAAAAATCTGCAGGATTACAGGGAAAGGATGGGGGAGTGGGACTAGCTGAATTGCACTTGCAGAGAGCCAGCACAAACTTGATGGGCCAGATGGCCTCCTTCTGTGCTCTAACTATTCTATAATTCTATAAACCCATTTTAGCTGTATTAATCAAACTATACCAAGTTACTGCTCTTAAATACATCAAGGAGTATTTTTAAAGCAATTTTGTTTTAAAAAATTACATTCTAAAACATTCCCTGATTGTTGGTATGCCAAGGGATTTGGGTGTGTCCTTGTGCATGAATCAAAGAAAATTAACATGCATGTAAAGCAAGCAATTAGGAAAACAAATGGTATGTTAGCCTTTATTGCAAGAGATTGGAGTGCTAGCGTAAGGAAGTTTAGCTGCAATTATATAAGGCTTTGGTGAGACCACACCTGGAGTACTGAGTACAGTTTTGGTGTCCTTACCTAAGGAAAGATATACTTGCCCAAGAGGGAGTGCAACAAAGGTTTAGTAGACTGATTCCTGGGATGAGGGGTTGTCCTATGAGGAGAGATCAAGTAGAATGAGACTATATTCTCTGAAGTTTAGAAGAATGAGAGATGATCGCATTGAAATATATAAAATTCTTAGAGGGCTTGATGGGTGCAAAGAGACTATTTCCCCTGAATGGAGAGTCTCGAACTAGGGCTCATGGTCTCTGGATAAGGGGTCAGCCATTTAGGACTGCAATGAGGAGAAATATCTTCACTCAGAGGGTTGTGAATTTTTGGAATTCTCTACCAGAGGGCTGTGGATGCTCAGTTGATGAGTATATTCAAGACAGAGATCAATACTATTTTGGACATTATGGCAATCAAGAGATATGGGGATTAATGTAAAAGTTCAGCCATGATCTTATTGCATGGTGGATTAGGCTCGATATGCTATCTGGTCTACTCCTGCTCCAATTTCTTATATTCTTATGTTTTCTCTCTATCTTTACAATGACTAAATATTCCCTATGCTGGCCTTTATTTCTATTGCGTAGTACTTAATATTACATTACACATCTCCTTCTGCCTTATCAGGCCAGAAGATCACAGGTGCAAGTTCGACTATAATGACTCCTGATCAAGAGCAAGAAAGAGAAAAATAGTTACATGTAGGTGGACCTACCCAGCTTGCCCTGTGGTATTAAGGAGCCTCCAGTAAGACGTGATGATTTATCATTTTCAGTTACCTTCTTCAAGGTGACTTTTGCAAGCTACCAGCAATTACAAAACCATAACTTTCCTCAGAAAGTTCTATGGTTTCCCTCTATTTTTATTCTGATAGCCCTCAGTTCAGCTGCTGAGTAGGTATTCACTGACCTTATATTTAAAGGAGTTAATGAACACGGCATAAAGCGCTTTCTCAGAAAGTCTGTCCTATGCCTATTGTCTGTGAGAAAAGTAACAAGGGTGAAATTTGCCTTGAGTGGGGATGAAAAATGGGCAGTATGGCATCTGCTGCCAGTTATATGCCCTACCCGATAGTCAGCTTTGTTGAAACCAACAGAACCTAGTATTAGGCGGGTTGTGCATCGGTCACCAGATGCTATACTGCATCTTTTGCGTCCCAGCCTATGTTCATTCCCCCACCAATGTTTGCAATCTGAAGTCTTGCTTGAGGTTTGTTGATTTTATTCTTTTTGTCCTCGAGTTTTGTGCTCCAGTCCATTCCTCTCTGCATCTCAAAGAAGTTGGATCTTCTCAATCTTCTTTGCTCCAATGAAAAGCAATTTCAATCCCATCATTCCTTCTTAAAGCTTAAGCCTTGGATTTATCCTCGACACCATCCTTTAAGCTCCCTACAATGCATCAGTGTCTCATTTTCAAGTTTCTAATTGTCAATACATCATTTTGACTCAAACATCTAAAACATTACATTAGTAAAATAGACACAAAATTGTTTTTTCACCACAGTGAAATAACAGCATGCTGTTTCTAAAAAAAACTAACAGAATGCAAGGCAAATACTTGATTTATTTATTACTTCTTTTGAAATTCAGTGGCTTACGACAAGTTCAACATGAAGCAGCCATGTGACACGTATGCATGCAGACTGAAAGTGAGCTTGACATTTAGGTTAGTTATTGAAGAAGTAAAATAACCATATTTCATCATAGAGAAAATGTCACTGCGAGTCTCCAAGGTAGCTGAAATGGTTTGTTGATGCAGAAATGTAGAGGGAAGGGGAAATTTGCCAAAGTAATGAAAGAAAATTGCTAAAGCATATTGTTGGATTCTTGTAGTAAGATTTTGTTTTCATTTTTCTTTGGGAGCGAATATGGAGAAAGTGAATATTTTAACACTAAATCTGCTCATAAACCCAGAGGCCAGGAAATAATGATATGATAATGAGAGCATGCTAAATAGTGCTTTGAGGAGACACTGTAGTATTAACCCATGAATCTGTCACTTTAAACATAGCCTGGATTTACTACCATTTAAAATACAGCAATCAGTGCATCTGCTGGTTTGCATATGCTGATAGGCTTCGTTTTTTTTGGTTCCTTCAGGTTGTGAATCATTTATTATTACTTATATCCTGCCCTTGGCTGGATGAACTCTGGGAAAACCCCTGTGGGATTGTACATTGGTGAGAACTGCTTCAACAAGATAATCCCACAATTTATCTACTATCAGCCCAAACTGGACATTCGGAGCATGGCCATTTGGAAAAACAAAGATGGGGACTATGAACCCTTTGAGTACCAAGTTACTCCTGTTCAATTTTCAAATCTCTCCTATATAACTTGCCTTGTGTATTGAATTTATAAACTTCCTACTGTGGAAAAAATAACAATACAATACAGTAAGTGCAGTTCGGAAGATCAAGATGTAGAATCAGTTTGGGTGGAGATAAGAAATAGCAAAGGAAAGAAGTCACTAAGTAGTTTATATGCCCCCTAACAGTAACTACCCTGTAAGACAGAATATAAATCAAGAAATGATGGGGGCTTGTAGGAAAGGTACTGCAATCGTCGTGGATGACTTAATCGTCATACAGATTGGACTAATCAAATTGGCAAAGGTAACCTGGAGTATGAGGACTTAAAGTGTATTGGGGACAGTTTCTTAAAACGATATGTTCTGGTACCAACCTGGGAGCTGACTATTTTAGACCTGGTAATGTGTAATGAGACAGGATTAATAAATGACCTCATAGTAAAGGATCCTCTAGGCAAGAGTGATCATAACATGATCGAATTTCACATTCAGTTGGAGGGTAAGAGGTTTTGGGTCTGAAACTAGTGTCTTAAACTTTAATAAAGGCAATTAGAAGGGTATGAAGACCAAGTTGGCTAAAGTGGACTGGGAAAATAACTTTAAAGGTAAGACAGTAGAGAATCAGTGGTAGACATTTAAGGAGATATTTCATAACTCTCAAGATATATTCCATTGTGAAAGAAAGACTCTATGAGAAGGAGGCACTATCTATAGCTAACTAAGGAAGTTAAGGATGGTATCAAATTGAAAGAAAAGACATACAATGCTACAGAGATTAGTGATAGGCCAGAAGGTTGGGAAAATTTTCGAAACCAGCACAGGATGACTAAAAAAAAAAGCAGGAGAAATTAGAGTATGAGAGTAAACTAGCAAGAAATATAAAAACAGACAGTATAAAGTTCTACAAATAAATAAAAAGGAAAAGTAAGTATTGGTTCCTTAGAGAATGAGACTGGGGAATTAATAATGGGAAACAAGGAAATGGCAGAGACTTTGAACAAGTACCTGTCTTTGTAGTGGAAGGCACTAAAAGCATCCCAAGAATAGCAGAAAATCAAGAGGAAAAAGGGAGGGAAGGAACTTAAAACAATCACTATCACTAGAAAAAAAGTATGAGGAAAACAAAAGATGGCGCTGCTCAAATAATCACACGGAGGCAACCTAACAAACACATGACAGCACACAATGGCGGAGTGAGAGAGTGAACGAGTGAGCCGGGGCCGGGGAACGGGCCGGGGAATGGGCCGGGGCCGGGGAGCGGGGGAGGGGGGGTGAACGGAGCGGGCCGGGGAGGTGGGGGGGAGCGGAGCGGCTGTCGAGTGGGAAAGCAAACGGGCTGGTGATGGAGGGAAGCGGAGCGGCCAGAGACAGCAGCGGCCGGGGGGTGGGAGGGAGGAGGAGTGCGTTTTTCTGCGCATGTGTCATAAACTTGCAATGGCAAAAGACGCACCGGCCGGTCCCCGCAACCAGCGACACCAAGGTCTTCGGCCGCTCGCTCCCCGTGGCTCTCTACGGCCTCTCACTTCTGACCCTCTCCATCCAGCCGTTCCCACCAGCTGTACTTCAGGCATTGCAGCAGTCTGGTCCTTGCCTTTTGCATCCCCCTCTTCAGGACCTTCTGAATTTAACTCCCTCCCACTATATCGCTACACCAACCCCCTCCCCCCAACCCCCAACCCCCCTTTTAGTGCTCAGTCTCTTCTTGCTGAATTTTCCCCAAGTGCTTGACTGCTTTGGACGCCCTCTCTGCTTGACAGGCAGCAGCTGGCAATTGCGGAGTTTCACAAGGCTCTGCATGGTTGTTTCACGGGCGGATGGGGAAACAGGTGGCTGTGTGTCCATGTGCACTGCTCTGATGGGTGCAGGAACAGAGCAACTTACAACAGGGACTGGAGCACATGTAGTGCCCCAGACAATGGAAATGTTTTCAGAGCAACTTACCTTGGAGCAATCTCCTCTTTCTGATAAAAATGAAGCAGACTGAAATCTTCAAAATAACTAAATAATTGTGATAAAATGCGAGAAAATGCCTGACAAAACCTCTCCTCCTTCCACTTTCAGAAACTCGCGCCGAAGCTTGACGCATGCATGAATATCCGAAGGTTGACGCATGCGTGAATACCCGTTGGCGTTGCATAAAGCGCACGCGCAGAGGCCGACCAGGCGCGTTGCCCGAAGATGCACACGTCATGCGATGATGTCATCGGCGCATGCACTAACCAGTCCTGGCAAGCTGGAACGCAGCGCATGCGCAGAGAGCAGGAGACCGTCTGCGCATGTGCGCACCGCGGCGCAGCCTGGTGACGTCAGTGGCGGCCAGCGTTGTCAGGAATCACTTTGTAAAATAAATGACTGCAGAGATAGTGGATGCCTTGGGTGTAATCTTCCAAAATTCCCTAGATTCTGAAAAGGTTCCAGCGGATTGGAAAACTGCAAATGGAACACTTCTATTTAAGATAGTGGGGGTGGAGGGAGGCAACAGAAAGCAGGAAATTATAGGCCAGTTAGCCGAACTTCTATCATTGGGAGATGCTGGAATCCATTATTAAGGAAGTAGTAGCAGGACATTTAGAAAATCATAATGCAATCAGGCAGAGTCAGCATGGTTTTATGAAATATTTGACAAATTTAATAGAGTTCTTTGAAGATGTAACAAGCAAGATGAATGAAGGGGAACCTGTAGATGCAGTGTATTTCAATTTCCAGAAGGCTTTTGATAAGGTGCCACAAAAAACATTACTACACAAGATAAGAGCCTATATTGTTGGGCATAATATATTAGCATGGATAGAGGATTGGCTAACAAACAGGAAACAGAGAGTCAGGATACATGGGGCATTTTCAAGTTGGCAAACCGTAACTGTAAGTGATGGCGGAGAGAGCGCTTTATTCTGTTTTGTGAACCTACTTGACCAGCAAAAATCGAAGTGTGACGTCATAGGAGGGCTGGTAAGTGATTGGTGGGTATTTCTTTACTTCTTCCGTGTTTCGTGTTGTTTTTTCCTTTTTTTTTGTTTTTGGTCAAGTAATTTAAATCAGGCGACATCATCACAGGTTAAGAGTACACTTAAATAGTTTTTTTTTTAAATACTGTGATCCAAATTAATTAATTAAATTGAATAGAGATGGCTGGGCAGGCGATGTGTTGCAGCTGTAGTATGTGGGAGCTGGTGGACGCCGGTGCGATCCACGGTGACCACATCTGCAGCAAGTGTTGGTGTTCGAGGAACTTCGGCTCAGAGTTGATGAACTGGAGTCCGAGCTGCGGACACTGCGACACATCAGGGAGGGGGAGAGTTACCTGGACACTGTTTCAGGAGACAGTCACACTCCTTAGATTAATTACATCCAATCTGGACTGTGGTCAGGGACAAGAGGGTGTGACTGCGAGTGAGGCGGGTATGGGGATCCAGAATTTAGCTTTGGAGGGGCCTCAGCCAGTGCCCTTAGCCAATAGGTATGAGGTTCTTGCTCCCAGTGTGGACGAGGGCACAGACTATAGGGAGGATGAGTGAACTGACCACAGCACCCTGGTTCAGAGTGCCATCAAGTGGGGGGAGAAAAGAGAAACGTAGTTATAGTAGGGGATAGCATAATTAGGGGAATAGATACTGTTCTCTGCAGCAAAGATAGAGAGTCCTGAAGACTGTGTTGCCTACTTGGTGCCAAGGTTAAGGACATCTCTTCTGGGCTGGAGAGGAACTTGGAGTGGGAGGAAAAAGATCCAGTTGTCGTGGTCCAAGTAGGTACCAACGACATAGGTAGGACTAGGAAAGAGGTTCTGCTGAGGGACTATGAGCAACTCGGGGCCAAATTAAAAAGCAGAACCACAAAGGTAATAATCCCCAGATTACAACCCGAGTCACGTGCTAATTGGCATAGGGCAAATAAGATTAGTGAGGTAAATGTGTGGCTCAAAGATTGGTGAGGGAGAAATGGGTGCCGATTCATGGGACACTGGCACCTGTACTGGGGAAAGAGAGCGCTGTTCCATTGGGATGGGCTTCACTTGAACCATGCTGGGACAAGTGTCCTGGCAAATCGTATAACTAAGGTTGTAAGAAGGGATACATTGCAATAAAGTAGTTGCGGAGTGAATTTGGATGACTCCATTATGGGGAAAGAAGGGAGGTAGGATAAGGCTTTAAACTAAATAGTGGGGGGGGAGGGTTCAATTGAAGGGAAGTTTAAAAAGTCGAATAGTAACGAGAGAGCAGAGGTGCAGGGCAGTGAAGGAACATACATTAATCAGAGAGTGACAGGAAGGGACAGAGAACATAAGCACAAGAGTTCTTCTTTCTTTTGGGCCTCCTTATCTCGAGAGACAATGGATACGCGCCTGGAGGTGGTCAGTGGTTTGTGAAGCAGTGCCTGGAGTGGCTATAAAGGCCAATTCTGGAGTGACAGGCTCTTCCACAGGTGCTGCAGCGAAATTTGTTTGTCGGGGCTGTTGCACAGTTGGCTCTCCCCTTGCGCCTCTGTCTTTTTTCCTGCCAAGTACTAAGTTTCTTCGACTCGCCACAATTTAGCCCTGTCTTTATGGCTGCCCGCCAGCACAAGAGTACAGCAGAAATTAGAACCAGAGTAGGTAAAAATGGTAAAAAGTCAAAGCTTAAGACTCTTTATCTGAATGCACATAGCATTTGTGACAAGATAGATGAGCTGACGGCACAGATAGAAATAAATGAGTATGATTTGATAGGTATCACTGAGACGTGGTTGCAGGATGACCAGGACTGGAATCTAAATGTTCAAGGGTATTCAACATTCCGGAAGAATAGGCAGAAAGGAAAAGGAGGTGGGGTAGCTTTGCTATTAAAGGAAGGGATCAGTACAATTGTGAGTAATGATATAGGTGTAATAGATTGTGAAGTAGGATCAGTTCGGGTAGAAATAAGGAATAGCAAGGGAAAGAAATCATGGGTGGGAGTGGTCAATAGGGCCCCGATGAGTTGCCACTCTGTAGGACAAGATATTAATCAGGAAATAATGGAGGCGTGTAAGAAGGGCACTGCAATTATCATGGGTGATTTTAATCTGCATATAGACTGGACAAGACAAATTGGCAAGGGTAGCATGGAAGACAAATTTGTAGAGTGCCTCAGGGAGTTATTACTTAGAGCAATATGTTGCAGAACCTACCAGGGAACAGGTTGTTTTAGATTTGGTAATGTGTAATGAGGCAGGATTAATAAGAGATCTCATAGTTAAGGATCCTCTAGGGGGAAGCGATCATAACATAGTAGAATTTCAAATTCAGTTTGAGGGTGAGCAACTCGGATCTCAAACCAGTGTCTTCAACTTAAACAAGGGCAATTACAGAGGTATGAAGAAAAAGCTGTCTAAAGCGGGCTGGGAAGATAGACTACAGGGGAAGTCAGTAGATGAGCAGTGGCAGACTTTTAAGCAGATATTTCATAACACTCAGTAAACATTTATTCCAGTCAGAAGGAAGGACTCGAAGAGAACGATGAACCACTCGTGGATAACAAAGGAAGTTAAGGAGAGTATCAAATCTAAAACAATGGTGTACAATGCGGCGAAAATGAGTGGTAGGCCAGAGGATTGGGAAGTTTTTAGAAACCAGCAGCAGATGACTAAAAAACTAATAAAGAGGGAGAAAATGAAAGTAAATTGGCAAGAAATATAAAAACAAACAGTAAGAGCTTCTATGGGTATATTAAAAGGAAGAGAGTAGCTAAAGTAAGTGTGGGGCCCTTAGAGGATGAGAATGGGGTATTAATAACAGGGAACAGGGAAATGGCAGATAATTTAAACCAATATTTTGCATCAGTCTTCACGGTGGAGGACATTATAAGCATCCCAACAGTAATAGATGAACAAGGTGTAAATGGGAGGGAGGAACTTATAACAATCTCTATCACGAGGGAAAAGGTGCGGGACAAACTGATGAGACTAAAGGCAGACAAGTCGCCAGGACCTGATGGCCTGCACCCAAGGGTTTTAAAAGAAGTGGCTGCGGAGATAGTGGAGGCATTGTTCATAATATACCAAAACTCACTGGATTCCAGTAGGGTACCAGTGGATTGGAAAACGGCTAATGTGACACCCCTATTCAAGAAAGGAGGGAGACAGAAAGCAGGACTCATTTATTTACTATCTACATTAATGACTTAGAGGAAAGGACAGAGTGTAGTGTATCCAAATTTGCTGACGATACAAAAATAGGTGGGAAGGCATGTTGTGAGGAGGACACAAAGAATCTGCAAAGGATAGGTTAAGTGAGTGGGCAAAAATTTGTCCGATGGTGTTCAATGTGGGAAAGTGTGAGGTAATCCACTTTGGTAGGAAGAATAAAGAGGCAGATTATTATTTAGATGGAGAAAGACTACAAAATACTGCAGTAGAGAGGGATCTGGGTGTTCTTCTGCGTGAAACACAAAAGGTTAGCATGCAGGTGCAGCAGGTAATTAAGAAGGCAAATGGAATTTTGGCCTTTATTGTTAGGGGGTTCGAGTTTAAAAATAGGGAAGTCCTGTTAGAACTGTACAGGGTGTTGGTGAGGCCACACCTGGAGTACTGCATACAGTTTTGGTCCCCGTATTTAAAGAAGGATATACTAGCATTGGAGGCAGTTCAGAAAAAGTTCACTCGGCTGATTCCTGGAATGTCTTATCAAGAGTGGCTAAACAGGTTAGGCCTTTATTCATTGGAGTTTAGAAGAATGAGAGGTGATCTTATGGAAACATATAAGATTTTAAGGGGGCTCGACAGGGTAGATGTTAGAAGATGTTTCCACTAGTGGGGGAATCTTGAACTAGGGGACATAATTACAGAATAAGGGGGCACACTTTTAAAACTGAGATGCGAAGGAATTTCTTCTCTCAGAGGGTGGTGAATCTCTGGAATTCTCTACCTCAGACAGCTGTGGAGGCTAGATCACTAAATGTACTTAAGGAGGAGGTAGATAGAGGTAAAATGCTGAGGAGCTGCATCAGGACGACTCCCTGTTGGAATCACGCTGCTGGGAAAGTTTCCCAGCGGTAGGAACAACAGTGGCTCGGCTGCCCGCCAGCTGGAGGTGGGCGGCCAATTTGAATAATTAAAGGCCCAATTAAGGACCATTTTCCTGGGCTGTTGGCATTTTGCCAGCGGTGGAATGGCTTCCCGCCTCATGGGGAGGCTGCCAGTTGCATGGAGGGGGACTCCCAAGGGCTTCCAAAAGATGCTTCCCACAGGAGCACCCAAGCTGGAGGCTCCATGCCCCAAAGAGGGGGGCCACGGCCTCGGCCTTGGCCACCTAATTTTTGTAATTCAAGTTACCTTCTCGAGGGTGCCTCATGTTGAGGTGCCTTCATGTTCTCAGGCCTTCCTCAGCAGCGCCCACCTCTCCCAGAGAGAAGCTCATCTGACTGGGCCAACGGCATCAGCAGGCTGTCCACCATCCTTAATTGGACGGCAGGACCGGTGGCAGCCAATTAAAAAGCTGCCTCTGGGAAAATTGTCAATGTGGTCCCGCTGTCCATCCATGCAGCCCCAGGACCCACATATGGGCCAGAATTTTGCATTGGGTGGGAGGCCCCGCCCACCGACCAAAAAGTCAGGGATGTGCCTGCCTCCGCCTCAGGGAGCCATGCTACGATTTTACTTGGCCCAGGCCCTTAATTGGACTTGGGCGGAATATCCCCCTCTCTGAGGCAGGAAGTCCTGCCTCCAAGAGCTGCCAGCCAATCAGCGGGCCGGCAGCTCTCAGTCCCAGCAGCACCACTGGGAGCGGTGGCCACTGCTGGGACTGCACCCAGCTTCAGCAGCAAGAGGGTGCCGGCCCTGGAAGAAAGGTAAATTTTTGGGGCCTTGCTGGGGACAAGCATTTGGGCCCCGGCGAGGCAAGGGGGAGTTGGCTGTGGGGGGTGCTGAGGGGGATGGCGGTGGTGGGTGGACTTTATTTCAGTGGGGCAGTTTGAACTTCAGTAGTGCCCAATCAGGAGGGCCCCCCCAGCCCATCAGGAGGGCCCCACCAGCCCACAAAGAGGGCCTCCCCCGCCCACAAGGAGGCAGCCAGATAAAACATGGCAGCCCTGTGGGGGTCTGAGGTGCCCACTGGCTGCTAATAAAATACCAGTGGCAGTGGGATGAGACCCTTAAGTGGCAGTTAATTGGCCACTTAAGGGCCTTGAATGGCTTGGGCTGGGTGGGCCATTTCCTGCTGCCTTCGCACCTGGTAAAATTGCAGCCGGGGCAGGAAGGCATCGGGAACGGCACCCCCTGCCTCCCACTCAATTTTACAGCACCGCCCCCTCCCCACGCCCCCAGCCTGCTCCTGTTAGGTGGGGGCGTAAACTTCTGGTCATGGTCCTGACGCGGTACCATCCCACTTCCAATAAAATTCTGTCCATTGTGTGTGGATGTTGAGTAAGACAAGATTGGCTATGGATGTGATGCATTTTGTGGCTACACCAAAGTCTAGCCTCATACATGAATAGTGACCATGTCCAACTATCGTTTGCTACAGTAGGGAATAACGGGAAGAATAAAAGCAAAATACTGCAGATGCTGAAAAACGGAAATAAAAGCAAAAAGTGCTGCAAATACTCCGCAGGTCTGGCAGCATCTGCGGAGAGAGAAATAGAGTTAATGTTTCAGGTCAGTGACCTTTCATCAGGTGTCACATGTGGCTCAGTTGGTAGCATTCTTGCTGCTGAGTCAGAAGCTCATGGGTTTAAGTCTCAGTCTGGGAAATCAAGGCAGAAATTCCAGTGCAGTACTGAGGGAATGCTGCACTGTTGGAGGTGCTGATTTCAGATGAGATGTTAAACTGAGGTCCTGTCTCCTTTCTCAGGTGGATGCAAATATCCCTTGAAGAGGATCAGGGGAGTTCTCCCAGGTGTCCTGGCCTATATTTACCCCTCAATCAATATCACAAAAACAGATTATCTGGTAATTATCACTTTGCCGTTTGTGGGAGTTTGCTGTGTGCACATTGGCTGCTCTGCTTCCTACATTACAACAGTGATTCCACTTCATTGGCTGTTAAGTGCTTTGGAGGGTCCAGTGGTCACAAAAGGCGCTATATAAATGCAGGTCTTGCTTTCTTTTTTGAAAGCAAAAGAGGCATGCAAAACCAATAATTCTTCCCTATGCACTATTTCTCAATTGTAAATTTCGTAGAGTCATAGACTCATAGAGTTATACAGCACAGAAACAGGCTCTTCGGCCCACCGTGGCCGCACTAGCCATCAAGCCTATCTATTCTAATACCATTTTCCAGCACTTGGCCCATAGCCTTGTATGCTCTGGCATTTCAAGTGCTCATCTAAATACTTCTGATATGTTTCGAGGGTTCCTGCCTCTACTACCCGTTCAGGCAGTGTGTTCCAGATTCCAATCACCGTCTGGGTGAAAAAGCTTTTCCTCAAATCCCCTCTAAACCTCCTGCTCTTTACCTTAAATCTCTGCCCCCTGGCTATTGACACGGCCTCTAAGGGAAAAATTTTCTTCCTATCTACCCTATCTATGCCCTTCATAATTTTGTACTCCTCAATCAGTTCCCCATTCAGCCTTCTCTGCTCTAAGGAAAACAACCCTATCCTATCATAGCTGAAATGCTCCAGCCCAGTGAGTCTCCTCTGCACCCTCTCCAGTGCAATCACATCCTTCCTATAGTGTGGCCCCCAGAACTGTACACATTACTCCCCCTGTGGCCTAACTAGCGTTTTATACAGCTCCATCAAACCACCCTGCTCTTATATTCTATGCCTCGACTAATAAAGGCAAGTATCCCATATGCCTTCCTAACCACTTTATCTACCTGTGCTGCTGTCTTCAGTGATCTATGGACAAGTACACCAAGGTCCCTCTGACCCTCTGTACTTCCTAGGGTCCTACCATCTATTGTATGCTCCCTTGCTTTGTTAGTCCTCCAAAAATGGATCACCTCACACTTCTCAGGGTTAAATTCCATTTGCCACTGCTCCGCCCATCTTACCAGTCCATCTATATCATCCTATAATCTGAGGCTTTACTCCTCACTGTAGTGCCTAATCTGCATTTACTCTTGAAGAATTCACAAAAGTGGACTGGTGAAAGGTATATCAATGTTTTATTCACATATTAAATCATCAAGTACAAGCACTCACTACTTGCACAGTATACTACCCGTCAAGACACACGGTGATCAGTCTCAGACTTGCGGCTGCTCTTCTGTACTCTGAGCCCTTGACTCAGGGTGTCTTCTTAAGTGTTCTTCCCCAGGGTGCTCGTGCCATCCCCAGTTTCAGTCAGGGATTAAATCTTGTTTCCAAGACCCACCCCCTTACTTACTCTTAGGGGTCTGGTATAATGACATAATGATAATTTGGTTCAGTGAGAACCTGGTCAGCACATCTTGTTTCTTACACTCTCCCATTGTCTCCTGTGGGTCTAATCATATCTCGTGTCCATAGCAACTCCTTTATCTTGCATATGCAAGGACAGTGTGTCTGGGAGTATTTCTCTTGTTTTTCTGGACTGTCTGCAATTCCTCGGCTATTTTTGTGCTGCTCCCCCTTTTTACCCAACCCCCCTATGTTTCAACACACTGTGTATTGTTGTGTGTCTAGCCCTTCTGTCTCAACTAAGTTCTTAACTATTTACGACACCACCAATTTTCTTGTCATCTGTGAACTTACTCCGATATATAATACCTCCTATATTCATGTCTAAATCATTAATGTACACTAAAAACAGCAAGGGTCCCAGAACCGATCCCTGCGGTATACCATTGGTCACAGGCTTCCAATTGCAATAACAACACTCGACCATCACCCTCTGCCTCCTGCCACTAAGCCAATTTTGGATCCAATTTGCCAAATTGCCCTGGATCCCATGGGCTCTTACCTTCTTAAACAATCTCCCCTGGGGGACCTTATCAAAAGCCTTACTGACGTCCATGTAGACTACATCAACTCCTTTACTCTCATTTACACATGGAGTCAGCTCCACGAAAAATTCAATCAAATTTGTTAGACACGATCTTCCGCGATAAAGCCATGCTGACTATCCTTGATTAATCCCTGCCTCTCTAAGTGGAGATTAATCCTGTCCCTCAGAATGTTTTCCAAAATTTTCCCAACCACTGACTCACTGGCCTGTAATTACCTGGTTTATCTCTACTACCTTTCTTAAATAATGGTACCACATTCGCTGTCCTTCAGTCCTCTGGCACTTCTCCTGCGGCAAGAGAAGATTTGAAAGTTTGTGTCAGAGCCCCTGCAATCTCCTCCCTTGCCTCACATAACAGCCTGGGATACATCTCATCTGGGCCTGGGGATTTATCCACATCTCTTGTCTTTCTTTTTGAAGCAAGTAGATGAAGATGAAAGGAAGAAACAACACAGAGCTTCCCATACAACTGAAATATGGGTTGAAGGGAGTACATCTGGAACATCAATCAGGCAAAAACATCTGCCTTGTTGCTGGGGTAAAGGCTTATGGTGTCCAATTGAACCCGATCCCGTACCATAATCATAATGTGCAGATATCCCTGGGAGAGTATGAAGGGCCATTTTTCACCAATGCATGCCAGGAATAAGATGCAAATGCATTTGATGCCTGAGGAAAGGAACCGTTCAATGTTGTTCATGATATTCTCACATGAGGCTATGATTATTGATGTAGAAGTGCACTTACCTAAGAGAGAAAGAAGGGGTCCCACCGATACCTCACCCTAGCTAAGTAATGGTAATAGCAGAAAGGATAAGGCCAATCTTTTACTGATTCTAAACGACTGATATTTCTTAGCAGCAGTAAGGATAGGTGATCAAGCATTAGAAAATGTATAATATTCCTTAGACACTCTTCCCTTAGGTTTGTATGGTTGGAGAAAGAAAGAACTTGCATTTATGCAGTGCCCTTTATGAGGTAAGGACATACCACAGTGTTTTCCAATCAATAAAATACTTTTGAAGTGTAGTCACTATTGTGATGTCAAAATGCAGCAACCAATTTGTGCACTGCAAGGTCCCACAAACAGTAATGTGATAATGATCAGATCATCTGTTTTTGTGATGTCTGTTGAGGGATAAATAATGGTCAGGACACCCCAACTCTTCAAATAGTGCCATGGGATCATTAACAGCCATCTGAGAGGGCAATCGGTGCCTCAGTTTAAGTCTCAATTGAAATATGGCACTCTTGACACTGCAGCGCTCCCTCAGTGCTGCACTAGAGTGCCAGCTGAGAGTATGTGCTCAAGGCTCTGGAGTGTGACTTTAATCTGCAACTTTCTGATTCAGCAGCAAGAATTCTACCAACTGACCCACATGCCAGGGTATGCCTAGGATGCCCTGCTGAGAGACCTATCCAAAATGGTGCCAGCCATATCACCAATATAAACAGGGCAGTAAATGTATCAGTGCCACTTTGAGACTATTACCACCCCGTAACTGTCTTATAATATGGTCAACCAAATCATCAATGGATTGTCCAGAGATTCCCTCTTTCCTTCCTTTGGCCAAGTTAAATTAGCCACATTCTTCCTATCAGCCATGATCGTATTGAATGGCGGTGCAGGCTCGAAGGGCCGAATGGCCTACTCCTGCTCCTACTTTCTATGTTTCTATCTCCCTCTTTCTTGGTCTCTCTCAATCCCCCTTTATCTGTCTCTCTCGCTTGCCATCTCCTTTCTTTTTCATTCCCTTTCTCTTGTTATAATTTCCTCCTTTTTTGTCCCCCAACTTTCCTCTCTGGCCATAACCTATGGAACTGTACCAACAAAAGTCACCACTTTCAGGAAAGGAGGATGCAAGGTTGGAACAAAATTAAAATTCAAGTTAAGACAAGTCATTTTTTCCACATGTGGGGTATTTGATTTGACAATTAAAATAATAATGATTTCGACCAGTAGGTTAATATGAAACATAATTTATTGAACTATTCAAAACAAAAAGAAATTCCCATGCACTATAATTTAGTCAATAAATATAAAAGAGCAATGGTGGCTCTTAGAACAACTCTACATCTGCGGCTAAGCTTAGAATTCTGCTATTGTTTAGCTCCCATAAGTACATCACACTGCAGCCTGTCAGAGTAACTTAAATATAGTTAGAATTCAACAATACTGAAATATAAAAATAATTAAACTTTCACATTAATACTGAAATATAATAAATTATTCTCAGATAATGTCAAATGCCACAATTGACTTCAGTATACTCAAGTATATTCTTAACAAACATACAGAACAAGCAAGATTGTTGCTTCCATTGACCATGTTCCCCTATCATACACTCTGTTTTGTGTAATAACATATTTATGACAAGTTGAGGAATCTGCGCGTATCCATTGTCTCTCGAGATAAGGAGGCCCAAAAGGAAGGAAAGGTACATACACATTTCAAAACAATGAAAACTGTTTTCAAGTAGGTAGCATGCAAAATAGTACAGGAGGATTTCTGTCCAGACTGTCAGGTTGCATTTCCAAAAGAACTTTATCAATACTCATCAGCTGACAAAGAATCAACCAATGGTGGCCACATGTTGTCATACTGTCGTGTGCGTGATTCAATATTTTAATGATGAATTTATCTGGGAAACAATGTGTGCCTACAGCTTTTTTTAAATCATTCTTGAGAAGTTGGTGGTGAGCCTTCTTCTTGAACCTTTGCAGTCCACGTGGTGAAGGTAATCATACAGGGCTGTTAGCTAGGGAGTTCAAGGATTGTAACCCAGGAACCATGAATGAATGGTCTTATATGTCCAAGATGGGATGGTGTGTGACTTGGAGGGGTACTTGGAGGTAATGGTCCTTCTATGTAATATTGCTTAGAATGCAATATTGCTGTGCATTTTACTATTTATTCAACCTGTACTACAGTAAGCGCAAAGGAATGGACACCGTATGGAATACGAAAGAAAAAGAACTAAGAGGGTAGGCATCTCAGTACTGGTATTTTGTCAGTGTACACATGCATATGGTAAATAAATTGTAAAAAAAATATATTGAAACCCACTTGAAAATAAAACTTATGTAACAACCATGTGTGCTGAATTTATTTCAAATTATTCAGAATGCAAATTTGTTCATATCCCCTCATATAAATGTGTTCTCTCCCTAATTCCAGTGCGTATCATTGTGAAGGGCACAGAAAACAAGTTTGCACCACAAAAAAAATCATTTACTGCTATTACAAATACTACTGGGAAAAATTGAAAGATTCTACCGTTATCTTTTACTGAAATTGTATAAAAATGCTGCCTTCATTCTCAGGGGATTAAAGTGCTGTTTTGGCCAAATTTATTTGTGATAACTATCAGTAACAACAAGAATTTGGACCTTTGTTTTAAACATGATCTGACAAGTAATTTGATGTTATTATCACATAATCAACAACTTTGTGTTGACAGTCCAGATAAACTAAGCATATGAGCACTGTGGGTCAGAGACCAAAGGTGTTTATGCTTTGCCCCTTTGTTGGCTTCTGGCTTGAGTTTGGTTCAGTAAATCCAAGTAGACCTTTGACTTGAGGAACCTGGGGTAAGAGTCCTTCTGCATCAAGATTTGGATCTTGCTTTGTGCCTCATCAAAACAAGAGGAAGTTGGCTCTAGGATATTCTTTCTGGTCTCTTCTCTTATCTGTGATTCCAAGTTCACCTAAAAGTCCAAAAGGAAGAGTCCGTCAATACAACAGCATTAGTTCTTCTTTGTTATGCAGAACTGAGAAGTAAAACAGTGTATTTTTACTGGCAAGTTCTGATACTGTGTTTTATTATAAATCCAAAGTTATCTTTGCAATTAATCATAATGAAAATAATTTCAATAAATCAATGATCGTTGAAAAATATAGATAGTGGGCAATAAAAGCTACATCAATTAATGAACAAGGCTATTTATTCATCTTTAAATACAGTTGTAGCATTATTTTAGTGGTAGTTTAATGGCTGGCATTTTTGCGCAAGATTAGGACTCTGGCTAACATAAAGGGCTATCGGAGTGTCCTGGTCACCTCCAGCAACTGCATTTGAAAGCAACTTAGACTGTTGGATAAATGATTCACTTTATGAATGTCTCTCAGTCTCTCTGTTCACCCTGTGATCAGGTGTAAGATACACAATTAGTTTGGACCAGCTCAACCCAGTCCCTACTGGACACAGATGCACAACTCAAAACTGCACACAAGTTGGCACTAAACTGGCAATCTTACTCAGGCAGCCCATAAATATGCCTGGCATGAGAAATTGAAAAATATTATGCTGATAAGATGGGGAATGCTCTTCTGAAGCTGAGTTGAGGCAGATTCGAGGCAATTTTCTTTTACACGGATATGCAATAGCTAAATATTAGTACTTAATATTTTACACTGAGGACTACGTCAACATGCCTCACCAAAAAATATTAAATGAAAAATAATTCTTCTCGTCTTGTGTTAAAATGTTCAAGACCCAGAAAGGGTTTCAGTTTATAATCTAGGCTGACACTTCAGTGCAATATTGAGAGAGTGCTGCATTGTTGAAAGTGATGTTTTTGAATGAAAGGTTAAACTGAGCCTCCAACTGTTCAGACGGATGTATAAGATCCTATGGCACTACTTAATGAAGAGCAGAGGAATTCTCCTTGGTGTCCCTTGCCAACATTCCTCCCTCAACCAACATCACCAAAACAATCTGACTCGAAACATGAACAGAAAGTGCTGGAAATACTCAGCAGGTCTGGCAGCATCTGTATCGAGAGAAACAGAGTTAACATTTCAGGTCTGTGACTTTTCATCAGAACTGACCTGAAACGTTAACTCTGTTACTCTCTCCACAGATGCTGCCAGATCTGCTGAATATTTCCAGCACTTTCTGTTTTTATTTCAGATTTCCAGCATCCGCAGTATTTTGCTTTTATATTATCGAAACATCTGTTTCTCTTTCCACAGATGCTGCCAGACCTGCTTAGTATTTCCAGCACTTCCTGTTTTTATTTCACCAAAAGAAATTCTCTGGTTACTTATCACATTTGCTGGTCATGGGGCCTTGCTGTGAGCAAATGGCTGTTGCATTTTCCTATATTGCAACAGTGACTACACTTCAACAGTAATTAATTGGTTCTGAAGCACTTTGGGACTTTCTGAGGATGTGAAAGGTGCTGTATAAATGCAAGATCTTTCTTTGTATCCTTATCCACTCTAATATACATACTGGGAGGGGTGGGGGTGATGGGATATTAGTCCTCATCATATTGGACATGAGGCTCACGGCATAATTTATAGGGAACATTGGATCTCCATCTTCAGGTGCATACTTTCTAGGAACGAGTAAACATCAGGACCAGGAATAAGCCATTCAAGACCTTGAACCAGTTCTGTTATTCAAATTAGTTCAGAACCAATCTGTGCCTCAACTCCATTGACCAACCAATCTTTGATCCATTTTCCTTGAGACCCTTACCCAATAAAAATGTCTCCCCCACTAAATTACATTTTCTCCATGATTGCAGACTTACTTCTCTGGGAGACTCGACTGCAATGTATTCATTGAAAATCTTTTTTGCCTTGGAGGCCAGTTTTGCAGGTGACTTGCATTTTCTGTATTCCTCGCACGCCAGCCAGAACTTGATGTTTTCTTCACTGTACTCGGACTGAAGAAATTCAGTAAATGCTGCCAGGCCATCTGAGGAGGGGGGGAGGGGGGTGGTGTGGGTGAAGAAAATGAGAAGCCTCTGTTATGGCAGAAACTAACGGGCAATTCACCAGCAGTTAATGGACAATTACAGGATATAAATTATAGACGGCAGTGTTATCACACAAATGCTTAATGTGCTTGTATCAAATTCCACCTTCCTTGATTTTGACGGAGGTGTTGACTCAATTATTTATAAATAGGTTAACACTTCAGTTAAGATAGCAGAGAAAGGAGAATTTGATACATTGATATCAACCCCAACAGTAATTTCTACCTTCATGTTTTGGGTGAAGAAACACAATGGCGTCTTGCCATTGCCCATCTTCCATTATTGCGCAAAGTCAACATCTATCCTCACATCAGTTTTGCGTTTGTTTGTTCCAAACAGTATCATACAATTGAGAATTCAGGATGCCAGACTTTTATTAACAGTCTATTGTACAATGCAACAATTAAAAACAAGCAAGATCCTTCTCATGCCTTTGGGTAGAAAGGATCACAAACCATAATGAAATGGCACTTCTTGTTTTTCGCATGTATGCTATTGCTTCTCTATCACAAACAAATGTCATCGCATTCATTTATTTACTGACAGCCACATCATGCAATTAGCTGAAGTGTACATAGACGATTTTAAACAGAAATAGAAAAAAACAGCAATGCTTAATCGTAACTCAGCTCTCTAAATAGCAAGTCTCTGGAACATGGCCTTTCTTTCACATTTGCTTGCAACTTCAGTTCTTTTGGATGATTGAGCACAGTGTTGAATTTATTGGAGCAGAATTAATAGGAAAGTACATCAGGCCTTTTCACTCATTTGCACTCAAACACAGTCCTTCAAACAACTATCCTAACAAATGATGCGCTGTACGCATGAGTATAACATCTGTTCATAGACTCTGTTCTAGAAGAAATTGGCAGCAATTGACCCTCGCAGTGACCATGCCTCTGAAAAGATTGTTGGGAATCGAAGCAGCCTGTCTGTGAATGATAGTAAAACCCCAGGAGGCCAGTTATCCAGATGTGAAGTAGCATCTACCACATGGCTCTTGATGATTGAGACAGCTGTCAACACAAACAAGCACCCTTCTTGTAGGCCTCCAGAGCTGACTGCTTACACGTACATTAGGTCTGGAGCATGGGAAGGTCTGTCATTGGCACAGGGCTGCATGGGGCTCCCTGGTGACTGAACAGCACAACTTGGATTGCCAGATGAAACATTGCATCCCATCTCTTGCAGTCAGTGAGGGAAGGGAGGTCTAGCCTTTGCTTTGTTTGAAGTGACAGCTGTAATTTGTCAGCAGAGGAACTGACATCAGACCATGGGACAGTCCAGAACCTAAATCACACTGTAGAAAAATAGATGTAACCCCGTTCCCCGCTCCCGAGAAAAATGGTTAGCAGCCTGCTTTTCCTTTAAAGGGACACCGTCTTATAATGAAAAAGCATTTGAAATTTTTTTTTTGGTCTGGGGAAGAGAAAAAAGCCAGAAGAACCCTCCCAATAGTGATGACATCACAAAAAACTTTTTTAAAAGTTTGCAAAATATGTTTTCAGAAGACAGTGCCTCCCAGGGGCTCAGTGGATAAATGTACCGCATCATGTCATGTTAGACAGCAGTGGAATGTCCCAGGTTGAATCACTGAGGGGTTACCAATCTCAGCTCAGACAGCAGTGGGTTCACAAAACTTGGCACCTGAATCTCCTAATTAGGAAGTGGAGACAAAAATTATCACTATTTAGTGCCCACTGGCAAAACATATGCAGCTGGATAGAAGCTGATGCTAGCTAAGGTGATGGCCTCCAAGAATAAATAACTGCCAAGAAAGCTTGTCACTGCTCTCATGTGACAAATGGCTCCTTGTGTCATGTATCAGAGCCAGTAGAAGCAGATCCCATCACCAGTATTCACTGTCTTCCATTTAGGAAGAATATGGAGAGAATCTTTTTTAAAGATGGCATTCCTTTAAACATGTATTTTCCTGGCAGAATTTTTCCCTCTCTAGAATTAATTTATTAATTTTGGGACAGAACCACTGCCAGATTTGCTGATAATAAACATATATTTAAATTTATACTTAAATAAATGAACATCTGGGGGTAGATTCTCAGGCTTGAGTAATTGATTTTTTTCCCTCACGGTTATTTTTGAATTTCATCCTCTGATGTGATAGAATTTGGCCCTGTTCATTATAGGTATGTTCTGGTGAATTAACATAGTTTTTTTGTCTATAAACAAGCAGAGCTACGCTGGAAAACACAATTATGCAAATCTGCTGACTCTGCCATGTTTCTGGATACAGGCTGCGTTTCTAAGCAACCACTTGGATTCAAATTCTACAGAATATTTCAAAACCCTAGAAATATAATGAATGCAGTTCATCAATTACCTCAGTGAGGCACCTCAATAACCCCAGTGGAATACGACAATAACCCCAGCGGAATACCACAATACTCCCAGTGGAATACAACAATAACCCCAGCGGAATGCAACAATAACCCCAGTGGAATACAACAATAACCTCAGTGAGGCACTTCAATAACCCCAGTGGAATACAACAATAACCCCAGTGGAATACAACAATAACCTCAGTGGAATGCAACAATAACCTCAGTGGAATACCACAATAATTCCAATGGAATACAACAATAACCCCAGTGGAATACAACAATAACCCCAGTGGAATACAACAATAACCTCAGTGGAATGCAACAATAACCTCAGTGGAATACCACAATAATTCCAATGGAATACAACAATAACCCCAGTGGAGTACAACAATAACCCCAGTGGAATACAACAATAACCCCAGTGGAGTACAACAATAATCCCAGTGGAATACCTCAATAATCTCAGTGGAATACCTCGATAATCTCAGTGGAATACCTCAATAATTCCAGTGGAATACCTCAACAGCCCCAGTGAGGTACCTCATTAACTCCAGTGGAATAGATAGATAGCCCCAGTGAGGTAGCTCAATATCCGCAGTGGAATACATCAATACCTCCAGTGTTATACATCAATAACTCCAGTGAAAAGCATTAGAAGTTTCATAGAAAGAGGACAATTAATTTATAATGCTAATTTTGATAACCAAGGCCGATTAGTGAGGAAACTGGATCATTTTTATTACCACTAATTACAAATGGTTTGAATATCTTTTGTAAGGGATGAATATAAATTTAAATGGAGGTGCTCAAAATAGTAACTAATTTTTAATAACCACATGCTAATTTAAGATTTTGTATAATTGCTACAGAGAAGCTTTATAGAATAGGTGATGGCTCCTTGCAAAGATTGGTGATTTCTCAAGAGCTTTGTGTACTACAATATTAACCTTCTGGTATTAATAATGGGATTACTCACAGTTTATTAGGACTGTGCCAGTAATAGTTCAGAACCTAATGGCTTTTACATCAATTTATTGAGATAAATCTTCTAGGTATTTCCATTTACCAGGATGTTATTTTGAAGCAAATTCTGTAACAATGAATATTGATGAATGGATGAAACAAGTGTGATTCTTTTAAAAGAGCTACTTACCTTTATGAGATATTAGCTGTTGCAAAGATTCACTCCATTTCTTAACTTCATCACTACTGAGTCTAATCGGAGAAAGAGTAAGAGAATTGGTCAATTAGAGGCAAAGATTTTTCACACTATGGACTCAAAGGATTGTGTCCAACTGATCAATGCTGATAAGTAGGTTGTGTAAAATAAATGTAAACTTTATAGCTTAAATATGATTTACTATGGAATGCAAATAACCACCTACTGTATGCTTGTGGGAATTAAAGTTTATTTATCTATCCTTTAAATCTGCATAAGAGAGAATTCTACAATTGTGCCAATCCTGCATTTAAAAGGTTTTTTAATGGACCTTTATTACAACATTGCACCATCAAATTGGATTCATATGCATAGAACTCAACATTTTTCAGCACATAAAAAGTGGTCATAACATAAACTATTCAGCTGAAATTCTAGCAAGAATTCATCAGCGTGTAACAAGATTCAGTGCGCAAATGATTCTTCAACAAAGCTTGCTGAATAATGGCCAATCAGATCCCAAAAGTGTCATCTCAAGTGGAATTTTAACTCACTCAAAACTCATTCACTTGCACAGAGTCAAAATTGGGTGCTTCATCTCACTGAGGCTAGGGACTAGCCCAGTGCTTTACCATTAGCTGACTGTGCAATTGTTGATACTTGCACAGAACAGCAAAGGAATGGGAACTATTAACAATGGGAAAGATGCTGCTCTCTGAGGCTAGTTTCCACCACCCGCCTCCCAACACTCCCCCCCCACCCCCCCACCCTTCACCCCCCACTCTCCCATCTCTCCATCGAGCATTGGCAAGAGAAAGAGATTAGAGAAAGTTCATCGTATTAAATACGTCGGGGTTCCCACTCTTGACTATTATCCAGCGACCCCTGTTGGAATGTGTGGACATTGGTTGAGGGTAGATATTAGGCTTGGCAGTGGTGAGCTCTGCGGGTGAGACTGCAAGACATTCATTGCCTGGCCTCACACAATGAATGGGTGAGGTACCAGTGACCTGCAGAGACCATTGGAACTACATCCCAATCAAAATAAATGCCTTATGCAGAGGAGGGGAGAAAACTGGTGAGAAAAAAAACACATTTTTGCTCCTTATGACTTTAGAACTTCCCAGCTCTCCTCATGTGCTCAGTTCATCTCCACACTACTGGAAATTCAGGGGGGAGGAAATGAAAACTTCCAATTTGTCATAGTACTACATGAAGACTGCTTTCATGCTATCCTCATTCTGTTGATGCTGCCTGCTTCAATTATTAATATGGTCAAAACTCAACATGAGGTCCTTGTCAAGACTGGAGTAATGATCCAAAGCAATACTGAATTCACTTACTCTAACCTTCATATTGTAATAGGATGAGTGAAGATAGTAAATAAGATTGTTACATTTGTTAAATCATTGGTGCTATTGGTCCAAACAGTATTATTAGGTACTTCAATGAGCAGGTAGCTAGTAACAACAGGGTCAGCGGAGTATTATTTTTGAAAAGGGCTCTACTTAACTGATACCTTGTTACTAATGGATTAAGGTGCTCTTCACACATCTGTAGCAGGTTAACACATAAGAGGTTCTAATTGTAATATAAGAGGTATTTTGCCATTCCACGTGCTAGACAACCAATGTGGGGTTGGGGGGGTGGTGGAGAATAAAATCTGAACTCTACCCCACCCAATCATTTATTTAATGTGTTCTGATTTCTCCTACTAGTTTTCACGTATACACAAGTAAAATCAATCTACCTGACCTTTTAATATTGACCTTCTCAACCAGCTTGACTTTGAGAGTCATGAATCGTGTCGCTTTCTCCTGGGATTTGGGTGGTGGGGGGGGTGGGGGTGGTGGTTGGTGGTTTGTGGACATGTGGTTGGAAAAGAGTTGGCCAAGGGAAATCAAAGAGTGGCATCAAAATGGAAATAATGCAGGATCCAAATGGTTTGCTCATCATCACAGAAACCAGCAGGGATTCACAACACATTCTTTTTTAAATTGGAAGGAAGTAACGAAAAAACATAGATACAGACTAATTTTCTTCTCATTGCATCTGTGCATCTTGTGGTAAGGAACAGTGTAAAACTAGACATTGGATATTGTCTAAAGTAGTTTCAGGGAGACAGTTACCTGTGAGCTGCACCTGTTTTGTGCTTCTTGCTGGGTGCTGAGCTGTGATCACTCAGTGTCTCCCCTTTTGGCAACAAGAAGCCAAGACGATGTTTCATATCCTTTGCGCTGTGTGGAATCGACATAAATGTGATTAAGAAAAGGAGCACAAGCCTATTATACAAAGATTGCCAATGTCTCTGAAACCTCACAAGTATTGAAGTGCAACATAAAGTGCATTGACTAATTGTGAGTATCTTGCACAAGTAAATATATCAGTGATAAAGCATTTCAATGAATATGCAGTATATATTATAATTCATTTAAACAATAGTACTTTACTACAATGGTCTGTAATATAAGACTCATTGTTTGCAGCTCCCAGATTTTTAAAAAAATGTGGAGCAGCACTCTATAATGAGGCTTTACCAGACTCTTACAAGGGCTGTTGTAGGGAGGAGTTAGTGTATCAGATGGAAATAACTTTAACTATTGGAAAAGTAAACTATTCCAGAGAAAAACACAGATTTTTTCTTTTAATTGTCATGTTCTGGGGCTTGAATTGTTGCTAATACCAAGCCATTATTAAGACACAAAAATAGCAACCAGCTCAGTGCAGAAATAATTCTTTTACATTAATTATTTTCCTCAGTTAAATTCAAGCCCTTCAAAGAACTGACATCACATTCAGGAAACTAAACGTGTCACAACAGGCAAGGGTCTAATAAAAGGTCTATCAAAAAATACAAAGCATACTGTTATCTAACATAAGCAGAGCTCAGAGGGATTTATAGCAGCAACATCTATCATTACGAGGACAAAAATTGTTTTGATATGAATTCCCTTCTTTTTGAAATTGATATTTTTACACAGAACTGAAAGAAGCTGTGAACCAGGTATCTGTGCAGGTCTCAACTTAATTCAGCTCTCTGTGCCTTCTTCATAAAAATGAAAGCTAGACAAACCACCCAATAATTCACACCACGCTGCCACAAACATTCCCATTTTTAAAAAATTTGTCTGATCATTTAAAGTCCATAAAATACACACATATTATTACCTTATAAGCAATATTTGGTTAAACAAAATGGTAAGTGAACACCACTGGAAATATAAGCACAAAAAAAGATCTGAACTCCATGCAGTTAAAGACATACCTTCTTAGGCAAGTAGCAGGCAGTGCGGCTAGTCCTTTACACATATTGATATTAATCAGTCTCTGTCGACTATGTCAATGCTTCACTTTGGCTTTTGGTTTCTGATCCAGCTCTCAGCAGCGACAGGGCTTTTATATGGTGTTGTCAATGTACAGGGGCCAAACAGCTGGCCAATGACAACCATTGCAGTAAACCGGCAGTGATGACGATTATCAGCCAAAGTCAACAGTCAGACAAGCATGATACACTGAGCAGCAACAACTCATTTCTCTTACCAGAAATTACAACCCTGATCTATGTCCCAACACCTTTGAGAAACTGCTGCTAATCGCTGGATTTTCCCCAAAGAGAATTACGCGCATCCTGGGCCTGGAATCTGCAAAGAACTAAAAAATAAATTACTGTTAGGTATACCTTGCTCTTAATCATTTCATTATGGGTTTGCTTTTAACACTAACTCACTAATGATATTAAAACACAATACAAATACATATATATCAGTTGAATAAATACGACTGTGGTGCTTGGAGCTCCTCAATCTCTTGGTATTGTTTCAAAACTGAACTACCAAAACCCACCAAGCATTTCTTTTCACAGATCCTTGCCTGCCAATAAGGCATTCTTTAAATTAATCATTTGGCTCCTTTATTTCCTGGGTGCTAGGCAATCCATTACTAGTCAAAAGGAAAAATTTGCTCCGAGCATTTTTAACTCATTGAGGGCCAAGCTAACCTTATGCTGTGGTATATCTCCAGACATGCTGAAGCACACGATGGTACATTTTAGCATGTTAGGAATTAAGTTGAAGTGTGTTTTATGGATTTAGTTCTGTCAACTTTGAAGAGTTCCAACTGTATTGCAAATATAATACAGGAAGGAAGTATCTTTGTTTTTGTAAAAAATCCCTTAATATATTCTGGTATCTCTTAAATAAAATACTGCACTTCTATATTCTACTTATTCACTGACCTTGATTATATTACAAATTGGGGTTAAGATACAGATCACCTATGATCTAACTGAATGGCAGAACAGGCCTGATGGGCTGAATGGTCTACTCCTGTTCTATGCTCCTATGATTACATCACATAAAGCAAAGTCTCATGTGTGTGTGAGTGTACAAAGTAAGCTGGAGGTTACTCTGTTTTATGTCATGTAATGTGCAATATTATCAGGAGCAGTAAGTAAATAGAAATTGTATTTTTATTAAACAGAATAGTATGGGAGCATGATTGCTTCTTTCAGGTTCAATCTATATGATAATGTACACAGTTTTGTTGCAATTGTAAATAAGTGCGCCACTCTGCAATAAAGTTTATATCTTACCTCTTTATAAATATCAAGATTCCACAGAAAATAGTTTCTTTTTTATATATTCATTCATGGGATGTGAGCATCACCGGTAAGGCCAGCATTTATTGCTCATTGCTAATAGCCCTTGAGAAGGTGGCAGTGAACTGCCTTCTCAAACTGCTGCTGTCCCTGTTGTGAATATACTTCCGTAGTGCTGTTAGGGAGGAATTTCCAAGATTTTGACTCAGTGATGATGAAGGAACAGCGATATAGTTCCAAGTCAGGATGGTGTGTGGCTGGGAGGGGAACTTGCAGGTGGTGGTGTTCCCATGCACCTGCTGTCCTTGTCCTTCTAGGTGGTAGAGGTTACAGGTTTGGACAGTGCTGTCGAAGGAGCCTTGGTGAGTTGCTGCAGTGCATCTTGTAGATGGTACACACTGCTGCCACTGTGCTTTGGTGCTGGAGAGAGTGAATGTTTAAGATGGTGGCTGGGATGCCAATCAAACAGGCCAGTTTGTCCTGAACAGTGTGGAGCTTCTTGAGTGTTGTTGGAGCCGCACTCATCCAGGCAACTTGAGAGTATTCCATCACACTCCTGACTTGTGACTTGTAGATAGTGGACAGGCTTTAAGGAAGTTGGGAAGATGTTCCAGGCTGCAGGGTGGGTGGCACAGTGGCGGAGTGGTTAGCACCGCAGCCTCACAGCTCCAGCGATCCGGGTTCAATTCTGGGTACTGCCTGTGTGGAGTTTGCAAGTTCTCCCTGTGTCTGCGTGGGTTTTCTCCGGGTGCTCCGGTTTCCTCCCACAAGCCAAAAGACTTGCAGGTTGGTAGGTAAATTGGCCATTATAAATTGCCCCTAGTATAGGTAGGTGGTAGGGAAATATAGGGACAGGTGGGGATGTGGTAGGAATATGGGATTAGTGTAGGATTAGTATAAATGGGTGGTTGATGGTCGGCACAGACTCGGTGGGCCGAAGGGCCTGTTTCAGTGCTGTATCTCTAAACTAAAACTAAACTACAAGGAATGTACAAGGGAAGGGATGGGGATGATTTGGTTATGGTGGAAGGAGAATCCAGAAGTGTGGAAACAGTTGGAGGATGTGGGAGGAACAGAGGGTTGTTGGGATGAGGAAGTGGTGGGAGCATTGGGATGGTGGTGTTAGGAGTCGGATATTTTAAAGAGGTGGAGGGGATCTGGAATAGTAGGAGTGGTTTGTAGGGCCTGGAAATATTGAGGTAGGTGTGTCGATGATCTGGAACTGCTGGGAAGTGTAAGGTTAGATTTGGAAACAGAGTGCTAAGCTCTGGGACGAGTTTTCTGGGATGTGGGATCAGGTGGCCAACCCTCCAGGATTGCCATTGAGTCCCCAGGAATTAGGATTAATGTGAGCCACCCAGGAAAAAAAATCATAGGTGTCATAAAAAAATAGCTTATAGTTTCAATTTTCTTTAAACATTTTGGTTGACTAGTTATACAAATATTAGACATGAGTAGAAGCCTCTTTGACTGACCGTCAAGAATCATCCAATCATGTAATGAAGTGTCTATTCACTTTTCAATTGTCTGGAATAGATATGTTGGGGGCCCAATGACGGAACTGTAGGGGAGGGATGGTTGGAGGCAGGAGATCATGTGATGACACCTCCAAGAATACATCCAACCAGAGTTGGCAACCTTAGTGTGGGACCAGGAGAGAATTCCCATGATTCAGAAGTATGTAGGAAGGGAGTATAAGGGTCTGATATGGTTGAGGAAAAGTCTTGAGATCTGGCTGGATTGAAGAGGAGTAGGAGGAGGCAACTATCTGGAGGAGACTGGCGGCTGAAATTTTAGGTCCCGCCAGAGGAGGGAACAGAGGTAGAAAATAGCAGCACTGGCAGTTGTGCCGGTTTCCCGTTGTGTTCCATCTCGCCGGCGAGTTTCATCAGGGCAGGGGTTAGGGCATCCCTGAAAACCTGCCCAATTCACAAGTGTGTCCAATGAAACTAGCTTAAGGGCTCATTGAGAGCTCTTAGAGAGTCAGCTTGAGATTTTGGTGGGGCCGCATGGGTCGGGGGCAGACCAGGTGCATGGATGGAGCAACACAGCAGGAAGCCAGTCATGGCTGCCCCAAGAAATTAGATGGCCCCCCAAAAAGGAAAACAGCTGAGAGAGGCACTCAGCCCTTGGCACACAGGGACCATTGGGCGTGCACAGGTTGTGGGGTGAGTTGACTAGGTGCTTGGGCAGTGCAGGGGGTCAGAAACCTCCTGGCATCACAGGGCATAAGAGGAGGTGGCAGGACTTCCAGATACAATTGGGAGGTCACCTCAGCTGGAAATGGGAGCCAGTAGCAATGAGAAACAACATCTCCCACAGGAAGGACAGAGCCCCAGGCAGAAGGAGGGTCCTGGAGAGGGGCAAAAGGCAGGAAGGCCACAGAGGCCACAACCCCAGCATAGAATCTACTGGAAAAGAAGGAGCTAACTTGAGATAACTGTGAACCAGTGCCGCAGGAGACAGCAACTCTCCAGGTAGATGGTCACAGTGATTTGTGGCCTCGTTGCAGATGATCTCACACCTGGTCACCGTCCCCTGCCAGTAGCCATGAGAGTCACTGTGGCCTTGAACTTCTTGGCCTCCGGGTCCTTCCAAGGATCAGCTGTGGACCTTGGTGGCACCTCGCAAATGGCTCCACACCACAGCATCTCACAGGTTACTGATGCCCTTCTTGCAAGAGTTGGACAGTACATGCAATTCCACACAGATGGGGCCTCACAGGCATTGAGGGTAGTGGGTTTCACCTTCCTTGCTGGATTCCCCCAGGGAGAGGGCATCATTGATTGCACCCATGTGGCCATCAAGGCACGAACTGACCAGCCAGTTAGATTCATCAACAGGACGGGCTTCCACTCCCTCAATGTTCAGCTGGTCTGCGACCACAACAAGAGCTTCCGACATGTGTGCACTCGCTTTTCTGGCAGCTGCCATGATTCCTTCATCCTCTGGAATCCAGGCTGCCGCAGATCTTCATTCCACTCCCAAACTACGTGGATGGATTCTAGGGAACAAGAGATATCCCTTGAAGATATGGCTACTCACTCCATTACCTGATCCTGAGATGGAGTCACAGAGGCACTTCAACCGAAGCCATCTGCTCACAAGGATCACCATCGAGCAGGCCATCGGGCTTCTGAAGATGCAGTTCTAGTGCCTGGACCGGTCAGGTGGTGTCCTGTAGCACACTGCTGCAAGAGTATCATGCATTGTGGTGGTCTGGTGCATTGTCCATAACGTGGCCCTCCAGAGACAGGCAATCAAGGGATTTGGCGAGTGGGCAGGAAAGTGGAGTTAAATCCTAAGATCAGCCATGGTCGTTTTGAATGGCAGAGCAGGCTCGATGGGCCATATGGTCTACCTCTGCTCCTATTTCTTGTGTTCTTGTAAAGGCGTAGATCTTGAAAAGGGTGAAGCACTAGACTGACACAGTTCATCAGAAGAAGAGGAGGAGGATGACATGGAAGTCGAGAAGGAAGTGGAGGACGAGGAGGAAGATGCAGAACACAGAGGTGCCCCAGTTACACAGGGAGGTGGCAGGGCACGGGTCTTGTCAGGATGCCAACAACATCAGGGATCATCTGATCCAGGCACATTTCAGCTCAACATTTTTAACCCAGGAGGACAGCATGGTCTAGAATTCACTGTGAGCTGCCTGTGAGAGCACTTCCATTGAAGACGCAGCCTGGAATAGATCCACTCTTACCACCAATGAAAGACGTACATATGTCCAGAGGTTTCACTGTCGCTGTTTAAGGACCCTTGCTTCCCTTCACCACTTCATCCCTCCTTCCTAGCTTCACCATTAATAAAAGGAAGCTCATACACCTGGAATCAGGTGTTGAAAAATGGAAAAAGTGCAGTTACAGGTGAGGCAAACCTCAGTGACCCACTCAGTGCTCTGCCCAAGGCTGTGGTCTCTGCTGTCGGCCACTTCTATGCAGTGCCCCCTTGTGGCCTCGGAGAAAGTGGAAGCAGCTTGCTCACATCTCTGCTTGCAGCTGAGATGCACGTGGAGGTGTCAGTGGGGTCACATCCAAAGGCTTCTGCACTGCCTGATGATGATGATGATGCCCCATAAGAGGTGGCACCCTCATTCTCCTTGGTGACTGCCTCGGTCCTTGGATGGCACTCCAGATGGCTGGAAGGGAGCACCAGTTGGGGCGTAATTGGCATTCCCTCCAAATATCTCTACGCCACCAGAGCAACTGAGCAGTCCATGCTACAGAGTGTGGCATGCATTCTGAGAACATCAGTGCACAGTCCCTGCATGCACGCAAGTGTCTCTCCATGAGGTTGGCCACCCTCAATGCTCATGCATTGCAAGCTCTGAGCCATGGAGATGTACATGAGCTGAATGGACTCCTTCATTCTCAGCCCATGACCTTGCACTGCCTCAGGGAACTCTCAAATGTGTTGCTGCTAGTCTAAGTGATGATGATGATGATCACTTGTGAGTTCTTGTGACTCCCGAGGCCTTGCGTCCTCGCCCAGCTGAACATGGCTGTGTCTGCCCTCCATCCTCCGAGGGCAACAGACCACAGCTGACTCTGTCTCTCTCAACTCCTCGTGCTCACTCGTGATGTGTTCATCACCTAGCACCACCCAATCTAAGCATATGCAAGGATTCACTAAGGTGATTGTATCTGCGCTGGTGAAGGGTGCGCTTGAAAGGTGTGATGGTGCTTACTCTGATGTGTCTGTTGGCAGCACTTGCCCCTGTGCAGACACAGAAATCTGTCCTTCCCCCTCGACGCCTGGACCTGTGGGAGACACAAGAAGAGATTGTGAGAACAAAAACATGGAGAGCAGAAGCATCTGCAGTGCTAATTATTCCCAATGCAGCTGAGTCTTCGGCAAGCTGTTGGACGTTGCAGAGTACACGGCACCCGATTCATCTACACATTGCAGTATCTAGTCACCCTCTCCATAGGACTGCCCATCGCGCCTTCCCCTACTTGCACATGGTCAGCCACCCTGGCAATCTCCATTTCTCCCTCCTCCATGACGGACACAATGAACTGTATTTTATAGGCCCCCTAGGAGCAGGAGTGGAGGAGGGGGGCTCATAAAATTGCAATGGAAGGTGGGGGGGGTTGCAGGTGGGGGCAGGATTGGTGGAGTGCCCATCGCCTTCCCAATGCTCTGGAATTTAGTCTGGGATGGGGAAGGCTGAAAATGGCCTTCCCGCCCAGAGGTCCAATGAGGCCCTTAAGTGGCCAGTAACTCAAGGCGGTCTCCCTGTGGGCTTTGGGGGATGGGGGAGAGGCTCCTCCATGGGCAATCTGTGACCCATGGAGGGCCCCAAGCGGCAAAGGCCGCTCCTCTGCTAACAACTCCTTCGTACCTCAATGTCCACCCTCCCGCCTCACCTTGCTGGGGCCTGCTCGACTAACCCTGGCGACCGCGCCACGCTTACCTGGGGTCCAGGGCTCCAGTGATGGTCCTGGTCCCGTGCCTCTTGTAGCTCTGTCAGTGATCACCGCTCCCAGTGGCACTGCCAATACTACTGAGCCGCCAGCCCTTTGATTGGCTGGCAGCTCTGGGAGGCGGAATCCTCTTTAAACAGACAGGGTCCTTGGCACCAGGTAGTTAAGTGCCCGAGTGCCATTGAATAGAGCTGGGGGGCTCCAAAGGGCCGAGGCAGGGTTCCTCTCACCTTTTGAGCCTGGCGTGGAGACTCCCGTCAGCTTCATAAAATCTAAAGAATAGGTTGCGTGCTCCTCCTCCAGTCTGCACTCTTCCTGCAAGGACAAAAGACAGATAGATAAGGCACTGTTGGCCTCTATGGTCAATGCCATTGGCTCATTGACATAAGAAGCTGTTTGTATCAGTGCTGGAAAGTCCTCAACAGCACTATGGTTCTCAGCCTTGCTGAGGGGTCAGTAAATACCCTGGGCACACATTCCTTCCATGTTCAGGAGCGGCACGTGCCCACAGGCTCCTTAGATGGCTTATCTACTGGAGACTGAATACCCAGAGGCCTGATATGAGAGTCTGATGTTGCACTGGCAACTTGCCAAGGCTCCTTCGACAGCACCTTCCAAATCCACAATCTCTACCACCCTCAAGAACAAGGGCAGCAGGTTCCTCTCTAAGCCACACACCATCCTGACTTGGAAATATATCACCTTTCCTTCACTGTCGCTGGGTCAAAATCCTGGAACTCTATTCCTAACAACACATGGACTGCAGCGGTTCAAGAGGGTGGCTCATCCCCACCTTCTCAAGGGCAATTAGGAATGGGAACCAAATGCTGGCCTTGCCAATGACACTCATATCCAACCCACCATGCTAGAGTGAATAAGGTCACTAAACCTTTTCCTGCACTGGACCCAGTTCCTCCTGACCACACATCATCTGCTCACGTTCTCACCTCTATCCATTCCTGCTTGGTTTGGGAGGGTGACCTCCTCTTAGCACCCACCAGAAAGAGGACCTCCCTCCTCTCCCTCCAGGACCTCCAGGTTTGTGTCTACAAAGTGAGGGCAGCCCTGCCCCAGGTTCCAAGCTGCTGCCTTTCCTGTTCCATGTCTGCTACTGCAATTCAATAAGTGAAACAGCAGCCACAGTGATGGTTGCCATGGTCTGTTTAAATCAGGCGTGCCCTCACTCAGTCCTGACTAGGATGTGATGCTATGAGGGGGTTGGATTTGATATTATTTTGATAGATGGGAGGCTGAAGGAGAATATAGGTTGTAAGCCGTTATTATTTTCTTGCAACCAAACAGATGTTTTACTGAAGTGACTTTCCAGCATTGCTTAACAGTAATTACAATATAAGAGCACTAAGCTCTTCAAATAACTTAAACATGGCTCCCCAGTTCATTGTTGGAAAAGTAATTTGTACAAATGCATCACTGAGAAAGCCCTACAGCCACAACTCAGAAACTGGCTTTATCTGGTTAAAGTCCCAATATCTGCGGTTCTCAGGTGGGTGGCACTGCAAACAACTATGTGACAGTGTCATCAGTCATCGGGCCAGAGCATGGAGCTTTTCACCACAGGTAAACATAACAAATAAGAGAGCAACACTACCTGCCCTGGGGATGGAGCTTCAACAACTTAGGGGTATGTATAATAAATGGGTAAATTTGAACATGGCAGCAAAGCATGCAAAGACCTGCCAGAAATCGTGTCATACCTAAGAAGGCCCACACTATATGCATTAGTACATTAGTAAAGAAAGAACTAGCACATCACATGACCTCAGGATGTTCCATGGTACTTTATAGGTAATGAAGAACTTTTGAAGTGCAATCACTATGTAATGTAGGAAACATAGCAGTCAATGTGCACATAACAAGATCCCACAAACAGAACTGTGATAATGACCAGGTAATCTGTTTTTACTAATGTTGGTTGAAGGATAACTATTGGCCAAGACAACAGGGAGAACTCCCCAGCTCTATTTTGAAATAGCGTCTTGGACCTTTTACATCCACCCAAGACTTTAGAAAGGGCCTCAGTTTAATCTCTCACTCAGCAGGCAATACCTCTGACCTCTGATACCCTAATGCAGCAGTCCCTCAATACTAAAATAGAGTGTTAGCCTATGTGTCATGGATGAGGCTTGAACCCATTAACTTCTGACTCAGAGCCTACCACCTAGTCAAGGCGGACACCGATAAGAACACCTAGTAAAGGTCAAATAATATCAAGCTTCCCTGGTGCAATGAGTCAGAAAATAGAATTTCAGCCTTGGAACTGGTTCATATTAAACAGCAACAAAGTGGAGTCATAAAGGAGCCACACATGGTAGTTAACTATATGTTTGCTGTGGAAGTAAGCAGATGAAATGAAAGATTCTATTTGAAGTCAACCATATATACCAGGTACATATACTCTTAATAGTTATGTGTGTCTATATATAGATAAATGGATACTACATATATAGTTATGTGATGTACACACAAATATGCAGAGGCGCAGATGATAAGTTGGGTTTATTTTCACTGCTGATTTCAGAGCTATATTAAAATTATTTCAGTACAATCTGACCCTTTGCTTTGAGTGTTCTTCAGCTATTGACTACTTTCAAAACACTTGAATATAGAATTACATATTATGTAAATATTATTAGATATGAAAACAAAGAGAACAAGTACTTAACCATAGGTGAACCAAGAGGTTGGATATAAAGGTCAGAAAATACATGAAATACAAAAGGTTTCATGAATAGATTGGACACAATGGCCTTGAAATTATGGTAAATGATACTAGCAGAAGGAAGCGTAAAACATTAGTTTGAAATGACTCTCTGCTATTTTAGAGGGAGTTATCCAATTTATGTTAAACAGTTAATGGCTGCATTAAAATAGGAAAGAGAGGAGTTTCTGTATTATCCTATGAAATAATTTCAAGGCCAAAGACAATAAGATCAAAAAATACTGGAAATGCATCATCAGTTAGTCAGCATGTAAAAGAAAAGATAGGTTGACATTTCATTTCAGGCTCTTGCCTGATACATTCATCTTTCCTTATCGTTCAGAAGTCCTTGTGCATTTCTAACAATTCCTGTTTTCTTCTTTTCAATTTTATTATTGATATATTCGTCAATTGGAGATGCTACTTAGGAATCCTTAGTTGCAAGTACCGAAAGAGCCCATTCACCCTTAGTGTAAGTGTAGGTGTACCAACAGTACCAGAGGAGAACAGTCACCTCTAGTGTAAGTGTAGGTGTACCAACAGTACCAGAGGAGAACAGTCACCTCTAGTGTAAGTGTAGGTTAACACTAGTACCAGAGGAGCTCGGTCACAGAAAATATGGGGAAAACAGCAGGGGAGATGGGCTAAGTGGATAGCTCTACCAAAAAGCTGACACAGGCATGATGGACCAAATGACCTCCTTCTGTATTGTATTGTTCTATGAATCTATGATCCATGCATGTTCTCCACTGAAAGTTTTTTTTTATGTGCAGATAAATAGATGTGTTAAAGGAGCTGACAATAGCTTGGATTTTGTTCTCGGAGATATTGCTACTATGAGGCTTTTATGACTACCCCACTACCAGGTTAGATAACAGACTGAATTCGAGTTTTCTAATATAATGTTTAATACTAGGAGGGGAAAATGTCCAAAATGGACAGGAGATAGCTTTATCACTTGCATACAGTGCAATTAGGGCAAAATTTAAGCTAGGATTACTTCAATGGGAATTAAATTATAACAGGAAAAATAAGAGAATCGAAACAGTAAGTTGACTAATGAGTACTGACAATGTTGTGCAATGAAAATTTAGATTGTAAACAAGATGAGCTGGAATCTTTCAAGGTTACTTCACACACCATCCTGACTTGGAACTATACCGCCGTTCCTTCACTGTTGCTGGGTCAAAATCCTGGAACTCCCTTCCTAACAGCACTGTGGGTGTACCTACCTCACATGGACTGAAGCAGTTCAAGAAGGCAGATCACCAGCACCTTCTCAAGGGCAATTAGGGATGGACAATAAATGCTGGCATAGCCAGTGATGCCCACTTCCCATGAATGAATTAAAAAAAACGTCCACTCCTATCCAGGCCCCTCAAAATTTTGTACATTTCAATCAGACCTCCCCTCAGCCTTTTCTGTTCCAGGGAGAACAACCCCAGCCTATCCAATCTTTCCTCATAGCTGCATTTTTCTAGTCTTGTCAACATCCTCATAAATCTCCTCTGTACCCTCTCTAGTGCAATAACATCCTTTCTGTAATGAGGTGACCAGAACTGCATACAGTACTCAAGTTGTGGCCTAACCAATGTGTTGTACAGTTCCAGCATAACCTCCCTGCTCTTGTATTCTATACCTTGGCTAATAAAGGAAAGGATTCCATATGCCTTCTTAACCACCTTATCGACCTCTCCTACTACCTTCAGGGATCTGTGGACATTCACTCCAAGGTCCCTTAATTCCTCTACACTTCTCAGTATTTTCCCATTAATCATGTATTCCTTTGCCTTGTTTGACCTCCCCAAATGCATCACCTCACACTTCTCCAGGTTGAATTCCTTTTGCCACTTTTCTACCCATCTGATCAGACCATCAATATCTTCCTTCAGCTTACAGTTATCCTCCTCGCTATCTACCACACGGCCAATCTTTGTGTCATTTGCATACTTCTTGATCATGCCCCCTACATTTACGTCCAAATCATTAATATACACCACAAAAAGCACTGACCCAGTACTGAGCCCTGCGGAACGCCACTGGAAAAAGCCCTCCAGTCGTTAAAACAGCCATCAACA
The DNA here is from genome assembly GCF_036365525.1 of Heterodontus francisci. Taxonomy (NCBI): domain Eukaryota; kingdom Metazoa; phylum Chordata; class Chondrichthyes; order Heterodontiformes; family Heterodontidae; genus Heterodontus; species Heterodontus francisci. The sequence continues at coordinate 93,918,604 of NC_090378.1, read as the reverse complement.
ATTACCCTTGGTTTCCTGCCGCTAAGCCAATTTTGTATTCACCTTGCTGCAATTCCCTGGATCCAGTGGGATTTTATTTTTTTCATCAGTTTGCCATGTGGGACCTTGTCAAAAGCCTTTCTAAAATCCACGCAGACCACATCAACTGCATTACCCTCATTTAACTTCCTTGTTACTTCTTCAAAAAATTCCATCAAGTTGGTCAAACAAGATCTCCCCTTAACAAAGCTATGCTGACTATCCTTGATTAACCTGTGCCTTTCTAAGTGACAGTTTATCCTGTCTCTCAGAATAGATTTCAATAATTTTCCCACTACTGAGATTAGACTGACTGGCCTGCAATTATTTGGTCTATCCTTCGCTCCCTTTTTAAACAGAGATACAATGTTAGCAATTCTCCAAGCCTCCGGCACCACTCCTATATTCAGTGAGGACTGGAAAATGATAGTCAGACCTCCTGCTATTTCCTCTGTTGCTTCTTTTAACGGCCGAGGTAAATTTTATCTGGCCCTGGTGATTTATCAACTTTCAAGGACGCTAATCCCATTGATACTTCCTCTCTCCCTCTGTTTATCACATCCAATACTTCAGACTCCTCCTCCTTAACTACAATATCTGCATCGACTCCTCTTTTGTGAAGAAATTAATGACAAAAATAAGAATCAAATTGGTAAACAGCCATGACAAAGAGCAGATGTTTTATGAAATCGGAAGGCAAAAATTAATATCTAATGACAAGAAAACTTCAGATGCTGGAAATCTGAAATAAAAATGGAAATGACTCTAAATACACCGGAAGTCCAACAGCATCCGTAAAGAGAAAAGCTAAACACTTGCGATGGAAATGTTTATTGAATGGTTCTACAACCAAAAACATTAAGATTAAATAAGTGGCACAGATTTCTTCATACTTTTCTCTCTGGTTTTCATATGGTCAGCTGGGTAACAGGCTCATGTGGAAACTTATCACATTATTGAAAAGTTTCCAAGCCAACTTACTGACAATCCAAACAGGTAGATTTTCTTATCTGTCCAATATGGAGAGCACACTCTGTCCGTTTAAGGATGCATCCCACTCACTTATGTCCAGGAAGCTTAGGCACAGGTTGGCAGAGCCAAGGTTCAGACATTCCCAACTGTGCACAAGAATACTGCTGGAATTTAATGAGCTAAAACTATATAGACTACCAGCACGTAACACTGGTAAATTTGTCCAGGAAAGAGCTCCCTACCTAGTAGGTCATAGATTTACAGGGTTATTTTGGAGCCAAGCTGAATGAATCCCAGCTCCCTGTCACCCATCAACGAGCAAGGCTGGTTATTCAATCATCATTAATGTACTTGATAGATAAGGTGGTAGACTTGTCTTAGTGGTAGCACTCTCAATTTAAAATCAGAAGGTTGTGGATTCAAACCCTGCTCCAGAGGATGTAATCTAAGCTGATACTCCAGTACTATATTGCCGGAGGTGCTATCTTTCTGCTGAGAGAGTAAACTGAGGTCTCATTTGTTCTCTCAGATGACTGTAAAGCAGGGTTGTCGAACCTTTTCGGACGAAGGTCCGCATTGCGATTTTTGCACGGCCGAGGGGGCCGGTGAGCACATTTCGAAAGATAAAGGCATTAAAAATTTATCTTACTAATAAGAACAACAACAAATGTGCATTTTTGTGAAGAAGCTTTAAATGAGAAGACTAATTTATTGACTTACTTTCTCGTCAATATATTGAAAACTGATTTAATGACATACCTGGCATTGTTTTTGCTTTATTAAGTAGCCAATTGATGTAGCGATGCAGAGTATTCTGGATAGATGTCCACCTTTCAGAAGAGACTTTGATCTCTCTCCCCCTCTCCCTGCACTGTGTGTGTGTGTGTGTGTGTGTGTCTCGTGCTCTGTTCTCTTCCCCCTCCCCTCGAGGACTAGGGGACACAGATTGAAAGTTTTGTACAAAAGATGCAGGGGGAATATGAGGAAGCACTTTTTTACGCAGCAGGCGGTAATGACCTGGAACTCGCTGCCCACATGGGTGGTGGAAGCGGAGATTATCAATGACTTCAAGAGGAAGTTGGATGGCCACCTCAGAGAAATAGATTTGCAGGGCTACAGGGATTGAGCCAGGGAGTGGGACTGACTGCATAGCTCCGTGGAGAGCCGGCGTGGGCTCGATGGACAGAATGGTCTTCTTCTGTGCTGTATGTAAATGACTCTGACTCTCTCTCCCCCTCTTTCTCTCTCTCTCCCCCTCTCTATATTTGTCACTCTGTCTCTCTCTCCCCCTCTCTGTCTCTCTCTCCCCCTCACTCTGTTCACAGTATTCCCCCCTCTCTGTATTTCTCCCCCATCTCTCTCTCCACTCCTCCCTGTGTCTCCAGTGTTCCCCACTCAGTGTTCCCCGCTCTCTGTCCCCATCTCTCTGTTCCCCCCGTCCCTGTTCCCCCCTCTCTCTCTGCCTCTCTTCCCTCTCACCCCTTTCTCTCTCTCTTTGCCCCCTTTCTCTCTCTCTGTCCCCCCTCTCTGACTCTCTATCCCCCCATCTCTCTGCCCCCGTTCCCCTTCTCTCTTTCTCTCTCTGTTCCCCTTCTCTCTCTCTCTGTTCCCCCCTCTCTCTGTTCTCCCCTCTCTCTGTTCCCCCCTCTCTCTCTGTCTCTCCCCCTTTTCTCCCTCTCTCCACCCTCTCTCTGTCCTACTCTGTCTCACACAGTTGCAGAGAGTGGAACACTCTTTTAAAGTTCTTTTAAAAATCAATTCTTTTAAAAAAGATCGTTGTCACTTGTAGAGCCGAGAGCCGCTGACATCAGGAACAGCCGTTTCCCAACAGTCTCGGGGGTTTTTTGGCTGGCTTTTTAAAAAAAAGTCAGAACCCTTCGGAAAACCCGGAGTCGGTTGGGAAATGACTGTTCGTGATGTCAGCAGCTGTTGGCTCTGAAAGTGACAACGATCTTTTTTAAAAGAACTGACTTTTAAAAGAACTTTAACAGAGCATTCGACTCTCTGCGACTGTATGGGAGTCAGCAGCTGTCACCTGTGAAACTGACAGCGCAATAGTTTAAAAGCCAGACTGACAATGGGAAATTTCTCATCTCCAGTCACGGTGAGGATGAGGAACGGCCTGGGGAACTGTTTACACCCATGGGCCTGATGGAAAAGCTTGGCAGGCCAGATTCTGGCCTGCGTGCCATATGTTGGACAACCCTGCTGTTAAGGATCCCATGATATTTCTTGAAGAAGAGCAGGGGAGTTCTCCTCATCTTCTAGTAAGCATTTATACCTCAACCAACGGCACAAAAACAAATGCAGTTGTCACTGATATTATTGCTGTGCATTTCCTTACATTACAATAGTGCCCTGTCAAAGGTGCTGTCTTTCTGGTGCTTCATTGGCTATGGAATGCTTTGGGTAATTCTGGGGTGATGAAAGGCAATTTATAATTGCAATGGCCTCTAGCTAATATCCTCCAGCAGCTACTGCCCCAGATATTAGCGTGCCTTAATCAGCTGTATAACTAATATCCACTTTTAGCACGGTGGAAGGGCCTAAGCAGGACAGCTTGTGACATGTCAGCCACCACAATGCTCTAGGCATGCAATGCCAGGCTTACTTCACACCATCTGCTTAGCTTATGTCCTCATGGCCAGCGGTTTGACAGAAACATGTTGCGTATGAAAGGAACACTCCAGCATGCTGAACAACTGGTCAGTGTAGGATGGGGTCCCCGCAAATAAAAATGCAGGAAAGGTTGCTTATTAGTATACAGGAACAAAAGGAACATACTAGTGAGTCAACAAATATCGGACGCTACAGAAATTTGACAACCTCATAGACTCTTGGGAACCTCAGATTGAAATCTATGATCATGCAGCAAGGATCTCTCCAGTAAATTGAAAATTAACATAAGGAGTGATTCTGCGCAAGTATTTGAATGTTACATGTTACGTGAGGAAATATCAGGTAGAATCAGACCTGCTTGGACAGCAGGAAGGCAGATTGAATAGGCCTTGAGATTTATTTCTGTTTCAACTATATATAAATTAGCTTGAAGGATAGACAGAAACTTTCAATTGAAGCAAAAATAAACTGTAACAATAAAAGACCATTTGGCCCATCAAGCCCAGATAAGGTACACTCTAACCTATCATGGGCCAATCCATTTCAGCTTTGGAGCAAAAGTTCTGTATAAACACAAACCAATTTCCCGTTGCCTCAATGGTAATCAAATGAAATTCTAGAATACCCTATCCATCTCCACATCATCACTATTCAACCCCAGCTTGCTGCCATCCATTTCTCACAAGAACAGAAGAAATAGGAGCAGAAGTAGACCATATGGCCCATCAAGACTGCTCCGCCATTCAATATGATCATGGCTGATCTTGGGCTTCAATTCCACTTTCCTGCCCGCTCCCCATATCCCATGATTCCCTGAGAGACCAAAAATCTGTCTATCCCAGTCTTAAATGTATTCAACGATGGAGCATCCACAACCCTCCGGGGTAGAGAATTCCAAAGATTCACAACCCTTTGAGTGAAGTAATTTCTTCTTATCTCAGTCCTAAATGATCAGCCCTTTATCCTGAGACTGCCCCCGTGTTTTAGATTCCCCGACCAGCGGAAATAATCGCTCAGTGTCTCCCCTACCAAGCCCTTTCAGAATCTTGTATGTCTCAATTAGATCGCCTCTCGTTCTTCTAAACTCCAGAGAATACAGGCCCAATTTACTCATCCTCTCATCATAGGATAACCCCCTCATCCCAGGGACCAATTTAGTAAATCTTCACTGCTCCGTCTCCAGTGCAGGTATATCCTTTCTTAAATGTGGAGACCAAAACTGCACACAGTAATTCCAGGTGCGGTCTCACCAAATCCCTGAACAATTTTAGTAAGATATTTTTTATTCCTATACTCCAATCCCTTTGCAATAAAAGCCAACATGGCATTTTCTTTCCTAATAGCCTGCTGCACCTGCATGTTAACTTTGTGCGTTCCTTGCATGAGTACACCCAAGTCTCTTTGAACATCAACACTTAACAGTTTCACACCTTTTAAAAAATATTCTTCTCTATTTTTGCGAACAAAGTGAACGATAGCTTGAAAGAAGCAACAGATATAACCTGGGGAAAGAATAACAATTAATGTGATAGTGTAACCCCTCAGATGAAGGGGAGTGAGAATTCATCTTTGCAGATACCTGTGATACAAAGTTTTAAAACAATTTGCATTCCTAAGGTGCTTCACAGAAGTAATTTTTTTTAAAAAACATAGGCACTGACCAAAACAAGGAAATACTAAGAGAGGTCACTAATGCTTGGTCAAAGAAGATGGTCTTAAGGAGCGTCTTGAAGGAAAGGGAGTGGAGAGGCAGAGAGGTTTAGGAAGGGAATTCAAGAGCACGGGGCCTAGGCAGGTGACGGTACAGTCACCACTGGTGGGGAGAAAGGCAAGGCAGTTATACAAGAATCCAGAGTCACAGGAATAGAGAATTTGTTGTGTCGGGTGGGCAGCTGTCTTCCCAAGGAGATTACAGAGCCAGGAAGGGGCAAGGTCTTGAAAAGCTTTAAACCCAAGAATAAGAATTTTTAATTGAGGTTGTTGGATACTGGAAGCAAATGACAGAGGTAATGGTTGAGCAGGACTTGGTGCAGGATAAGATACGGGCAGCAAAGGTTTGGATGAGCTGAAGTTTGTGGAGGGTGGAGGTGGGAGATTGGGCAGGAGTGCACAGAAATACTAGAGTCTGAGGGTGACAAAAGCATGGGTGAGGGTTTCAGTAAATGATGAGCTGAAGTAGGGATGGAGTCAGTAGGTGTTACAGAGGTAGAAGTAGGTAGTCTTTGTGATGGAGCGGATATGGGTCTGTCCCTCAGTTCAGGGCCAAATAGGGTGCCAAGATTGTAAATAGTTTAGCCCAGTCTGAGACAGTGGTTGGAGCAGGGATGGAATCAGTGGCAAAGCTACAAAGCTTTTGGCATGGGCCAAAGACAATGGCTTTAACAATCCCAATATTTAACTGGAGGAAATCGTGGCATATCCAAGTCTGAGAACATAGAGCCAGTGGAGGGCTCAATAGAGAGAGGTGGTGGAGAGGAAGGGTCCATGTCTACATATGATGTCGCCAAGGGGCAGTATGAGAAAGAAGAAGGGCCAAGGATAAATCCTTGGGGGACTCGAGGTAATGGTGTGGGTGTAGGAAGAGAAGCTACTGCTGGAGATGTTCCAGTTATAATGGAACAAAGAAGGGTCAGTCCTACTGTGCTGGACAATAGGAAAGGTGTTAGAGGAAGATGGCGTTGTTGACCAGGTCAAAGAATGCAAAGGGGTGGAGGAGAATGAGAAGGGATAGTGCACCATGGGGATCACATCTCACAGAGTATAACAGTTGTGACTTTGGTTGGAGTGACACCCGACTGAAGAGATTCATATAGGAGGCTAACAGCAAGTAAAGGTAAGAGAATAAAATGTGGAAAATCAAACAGGAAGGGCAAGCCACAAAATAAGAACAAAAAGATTTTGCAAATATGCTTGAGAGGTGAAAAGAACATTGAGAAGAGTAAAATTATTAAACCCAGCAAACAGGGAGTTCAGAAGAACTACACAGGATTTTTTTATTTTTATAAATGATTTCAAGAAACAGTGAAGGAAGAAAGGAGGAAATATAAAAGAATATAAAGCAAATGAGTCAGGACAGATCTAGAAAAATAACAAACAATCAGAAAGCGAAATGAGAGAAATAAAGCAAAGTGCACATGTAAGAGATGATGCATTAAGGAAGCAGTAAGGGCCTTGAAAAATGAAAACACACAGAGTAACAAGATTGTTGAATTTTTAAATGGGTCTTTGTTACAAGTCCTACTTTAGAAAACATCAATGGTAACTATAGCAATGGAGATGCAACTGAGCTGCAGTGAAAGCAGTTGTCAGAAACGGAACAACAGTTATGAAATCAGAGTCCACAGTTTCCTGTTTTTCACCCTCTTATCCAGAGGGGTTGAGGAAGGGGTTCCATTATACTTGTCTACATAGTATTTTAGATAATTCTTCTGTTTTAACTTGCAATGTCCTACAGTTAGAATAATAGAAGCTTACAGCAAAGAAGGGAACCATTTGGCTGATCGTGTCTGTGTCAGCTCTTTGAAATAGCTGTCCAATTTAGTCCCACACCCCGGTTTTTCCTCCATATCCCTTCAAATTAATTCTCTTCAAGTTTTTTTTTCATTTATCCTTGGGATTTGAGCGTCGCTGACAAGACCAGCATTTGTTGCTCATCACAAACTACCCTTGAGAAGGTGGTGGTGAGCTGCCTTCTTAAACCGTTGCAATCCATGTGAGGTAGGTACACCCACAGTGCTGTTAGGGAGGGAGTTCCAGGATTTTGACCCAGAGACAGTGAAGGAACGGCGATATAGTTCCAAATCAGGATGGTGTGTGGCTTGGAGGGGAACTTGCAGGTGGTGATGTTCCCATGCATTTGCTGCCCTTGTCCTTCTAGGTGGTAGAGGCCACGGGTTTGGAAGGTGCTGTCAAAGCAGCCTTGGCGAGTTGCTGCAGTGCATCTTGTAGATGGTACACACTGCTGCCACTGGACATCGTGATAGACGGAGTGAATGCTTAAGGTTGTGGATGGGCTGCCAATCAAACGGGCTGCTTTGTCTTGGATGGTGTTGAGCTTCTTGAGTGCTGTTAGAGCTACACTCATCCAGGCAAGTGGAGAGTATTCCATCACACTCCTGACTTGTGCCTTGTAGATGGTGAACAGGTTTTAGGGAGTCAGGAGGTGAGCTACTCACCACAGAATTCCCAGCCTCTGACCTGCTCTTGGAGCCACGGTATTTATATGGCTACTCCAGTTCAGTTTCTGGTCAATGGTAGTCCCTAGGATGTTGATAGTGGGGGATTCAGTGATGGTAATGCTGTTGAATGGCAAGGGGAGATGGTTAGATTCTCTCCTGTTGGAGATGGCCATTGCCTGGTACCTGTGTGACATGAATGCTACTTGCCACTTATCAGCCCATGCCTGAATATTGTCCGGGTCTTGCAGTATGCAGGCACAGACTGCTTCAGTATCTGAGGAGTTACGAATAGTGCTGAACATTGTGTAATCATCAGCAAACATCCCCACTTCTGACCTTATGTTGGAGGGAAAATCATTGATGAAGAAGCTGAAGATGGTTGAGTCTAGGACATTACCCTGAGGACCACATGCAATGATGTCCTGGAGCTGAGATGATTGACCTCCAACAACCACAACCATCTTCCTTTGTGCTAGGTACGACTCCAACCAGCAGAAAGTTTTCCCTCTGATTCCCATTGATTCCAGTTTTGCTAGGGCTCTCGGTCAAATACTGCCTTGATATCCACGGCAGTCACTCTCCCCTCACCTCTGGAATTTTGCTCTTTTGTCCATGTTTGTACCAAGGCTGTAATGAGGTCAGGAGCAAGTGTCTCTAGTGGAACCCAAACTAAGCATCAGTGAGCAGGTTGTTGCTGTTTAAGTGCTGCTTGATAGCACTGTCAACAACATGATGATTGAGAGTAGACTGATGGAGCAGTAATTGACTAGATTAGATTTGTCCAACTTTTTGTGGACAGAACATACCTGGGCAATTTTCCACATTGTTGGGTAGATACCAGTGTTGTAACTGTACTGGTACAGCTTGGCTAGGGGCACGGCTAGTTCTCGAGCACAACTCTTCAGTACTACAACCAGGATGTTGTCATGACCCATAGCCTTTGCAGTATCCAGTGCCTTCAACCATTTTTTGATATCATGTGGAATGAATCAGATTGGCTGAAGACTGGCACCTATGATGGTGGAGTCCTCAGGAGGAAATTGAGATAAATTATTCATTCAGCACTTCTGGCTGAAGACTGTTGCAAATGCTCAGCCTTTTCTTTTGCACTGACGTGATGGACTCCCACAACATTGAGGATGAGAATGTTTTTGGAGCCACCTTCTCCAGTTAGTGACTGAATGTGGCTGGACTGCAGAGCTTTGATCTGATCCGTTGGTTGCGGGATCGCTTAGCTCTGTCAATCGCAGACTGCTACTGCTGTTCTGGTGTATTATAGCTTCGCCAGGTTGATATCTCATTTTTAGGTATGTCTGATGCTGCTCCTAGCACGCTCTCCTGTACTCCTTATTGAACCAAGGTTGGTCTCCTGGCTTGATGGTAATGATAGAGTGGGGGATATGCTGGGCCATGAGGTTACAGATTGCAGTGGAATACAACTATGTTGCTGCTGATGGCTCGCAGTGCCTCATGGATGCCCAGGCTTGAGCTGCTAGATTTGTCTGAATCTATCCCATTCAGCACAGTGGTAGTGCCACACAACACGATGGAGGGGGTCCTCTACCACCCCTTCTCTTGTAGGACGTTCTACGTGCTGGCTCAAAAAGCTCTCCTGTATGCACTTTAAGAATTCCAACCCTTTTAAGCCTTTTGCACTAAGACTATCCCAGTTAATATTTGGGAAGTTGAAATCCCCTACTATTATTACCCTATTATTTTTACACATCTCTGAGATTTGCCTATATATCTGCTCCTCTATCTCTCCCTGGCTGTTTGGAGGCCTGTAGTACACTCCCAGCCAAGTGATTGCCCCCTTTTTGTTTTTAAGTTCTACCCATATGGCCTCATTTGAGGAACCTTCTAAGATATCATCCCTCCTTACTGCAGTAATTGACTCATTGATCAATAGTGCAATGCCACCTCCTCTTTTACCCACAACTCCCCCCCACCCCACCCCCGTCACTACGGTGTCTTCTTGCTGTTTCTGTGCACTGCCTTTCTTATCACTATATAAATAAAGACACTTCAAGGCGCACATCTGAAACTCCTTTCATTGCTGGCATGAAAAGAAAAGTGGTATGAGGTGGTGAAGGATGTCAAGGGTTTTTCCACAGTGAGAGGAAAGTTTCTGGGCAGATGTGCTTCCTTCATTGGAGGTAAGAATTTCGATGTCCCAGGTCGCAACTTCAATGGATGTGTTGGCACAGATACGTCAGAGTGATTCCCAGACCATGTCCTTTATGCTAGGTCAGAGGGATTCAGTTGAAATGTTCCAGAATCAAATTATCCCTGGCATTCATGGCATCCTTATAAAATAATTGTGTCCCTCGCCATGCCTGGTCACCTCCTTGTGTAGCCGGGGCGCCTCGTTGTTCCGCTTCCTCCGCTCCGCCTCCACTTCCTGTTCCTCTACCACCCCCCCCCACTACTCCTCTTCCTCCGATGAACTATCTCATTCCAGGGTCTCACCATCCTCAAGGTCCACACCTCTCTGCTGGGCCATGTTATGGAGAGCTTAGCAGACCGCCACAATGACTGAGACCCTTACAGAAGTGTATTGGAGGGTGCCACCCAACTGGAGCAGGCACTGGAATCACATCTTGAGAATCCCAATCACTGTCCTAATGATCAGATGGCTTCTGTTATATCACCTCTAACCCTTTTGGGCTCTCATAGAGGGGTCAGTGGCCATATCTTCAAGGTATATCCCTTAACCCCTAGGATCCATCCATGTAGTTTGGAGGTTAGAGTGAAAACCTGCGGCAGCCTGGACTGCCGGAGGAAGAAGGAGTCATGGCAGCTGCCAGGAAAGTGAGAGCACACATGGAAGCTCTTGTTGTGTTTCAGAGCAGCTGATCATTGAGGGATTGGAAACCATTCCTGTTGATGAATTTCACTGTCTGTTGCTGGGTGCTTTGATGGCCACAAGGGTGCAATCGATGATGCCCTGCACCTGGGGGAATCCAGCGATGGAGGTGACACCCACTGCCCTCTGTGCCTACAAGGTCTTATCTGTTGTGAAATTAATGTATTGTCCGGCCCTGGCAAATAGGGCATCAATGACCTGCGAGAGGCAGTGGTGTGCATCTGTTTGTGAGATGCCACCAAGGTCAGAAGGTGACCCCTGGAAGGAGCCAGAGGTGAAGAAGTTCTAGGTCGCAGTGATTTGAAAGCTACTGGCAGGGCATGGCAACCAGTGCTGCGAAGTGCGAGGTCTCCGGCAACGAGGGTGCAGATCTCTATGACCATCTGCCCGGAGAGTTGCCGTCTCCTGCAGCACTGAGTCTCGGCCATCTCCAGGTAGCTCCTTCTTCAGCGGCATGGTCTCTGTCCGTTTTTCCCCTCACCCTCTCTCCTGATGCCCGGGGTTCCACCCTTCCTGTGGAAGGTGTTGCTCCTCATGGCCACTGGGTCCAAAATCCAAGAGTCATGCCCCCATTGCCAGCTGTTGCCTTCCTTCTGCTCAGCTGACTGCCCAGTTGTCTTTGGCTGCCTTGCCCCTTGCTCTCTGTTCCCGCGATGCCAGGAAGGTGATGACCCCCTGCACTGCCTTAGTGCTGACTGTCCACTCTCCCTGCCACCTGCGCAGCGCCAAAGGCACCTGTCTCATAATGGCCGAGTCCTCATCTGTACCGTTGAAACTTTAATGACTTGGGGTAATTCCCTGGGGCAGCCATGACTGACTCGTGACTCTGTTTTGGTCTCCCTTCATCCGGTCTGCCCCAGGCAGGGTATGTAGCCTGGGTGCCCCATGAAACACTCAACTCCCCCAAATAACAAGCTCTTAATGAGCTCTTCAAGTACCTTAATTACCTTTAATCGGGGATCGGGTGGGATCGCTGTCCCATCCTCCCCTCCCTAATAAACATGGCCAGCACCGGGAACAGTGCGGCAAAACCTGCACGCCGGCCGACACAGGTATTTTCGGGCCCCACCCGCCTCCATTCCCACCCCTGGCGGGGCCTGAAAATTCAGCCCATAGGGAGGGAATTCCAGAGATTGGGGCCGAAGCAGCTGAAGGTACAGCCACCAATAATGGAGCAATGAAAATCAGGAATAAAATTCCGCTGGACCTATTGCCTGGTCTCACCTGAGAATTACTGACCCATCTTTCTCTATCAAATGTTTACTGATCTGCTGTGCATCTCAAGCATTTTCTGTTTTTATTTCAGATTTCCAATACTTTTTCTTTTCATCTGTATTATTGCAAACATGATACATTACCAATATATATCTCCACAACTGATTGATATACCCTGATATTGTCCTGACCAGTAATAATCCTTTTGAATCAAACAAACTAATGAATTTACATCAAATATGACAGCTTAGCCTAACAGGTAGAAATGAAAAGTAACAAATGTCATCAGACGATGGTGTTGAAGGTGATGAATAGTAGTTATAATATGATGAAGCCCTGCCAGTCAATGAATGGAGAGATTCGAAAGCCAAACCTGACTGGAACCATTCTTTAGATGAAATGAAAATTTTGAATCATAAACCTGCTTAGAAACAGGAGGAAGAGAGTTAAATAATAAGAAATTAGTACACTCGACACCAGCAGTTACTGCTAAAAATCTTTGGAGAAAGTTTCTAACTCAGCACATTCCCTGCAGTTACTGGTATAGTTTATCAGTGATAGCATTTAGAAGTGTGGTTATACAGGTACAACTTTTTTTCTCCCAAAAAATATACTTTATTCATAAAAATCTGTAAAAAAATATAATAAGAAACAGTTCAAAACAGCACCAAGTTGACATTCCCAGAAAGTGCAAAAGAAATCAGTTTTCTTCAATACAGGAGTGAGTTGTCTCACAACCCTTCCATTCCATTTTACATCCCGTGTACATTTTACAGCAAAACCATATTTGGTGCATACAGCCCGAGGGATTTCCCACGGGTCCAGCCCCTGGTTCACTATGGCGGGATGACCTCACACAGTGGGCTTTCCCCATTGCGCCTTTACGGCGGCTACCCCAAGCTTTAATGTGTCCCTCAGCACATAGTCTTGGACCTTGAATGTGCCAGTCTGCAACACTCAGTCGTGGACAACTCTTTGTGCTGGAAAACCAGCAAGTTTCAGGCAGACCAAAGAGCGTCTTTCACCGAATTGGTAGTCCTCCAGCAGCAGTTGATGTTTATCTTGGTGTGCGTCCCTGGGAACAGCCCATAGAGCACAGACTCCTATGTTACAGAGCTGTTTGGGATGAACCTCAACAAAAACCACTGCATCTCTTTCCAAACCTGGATATTCTCAGGATCTGTTTTAGTTATTCTCGTCAATGTACAGAAAGTGCTCCCTCACCACTCACAAAATATAATGGATGTGACTGTAATTTTTTGAGAGTGTTTCAAGTATTATGTATTATGTATTTGCAAATTCCATTCATCATTCTGTATCCAGAATCTGTAATGCAGAGACTTCTTAGTTTAACTGAGTACAGAATTTGCTTTCATGTGTGTGTGTTAATTATGCAGAGCAATAGTTATATTGTCCATTATGTATTGTCCTTGTATGGTTTTAATGTTTTTGCAAAGCTTGTGATAACCTTTGCAGTGTTTGTAGAGTGAAGCTCTTCACTTGAAAAACTGAACACGATGGGTTTGATATTTTTAAAATCTTACATTTATCTGTTAAAGATCGCATTAAAATTATTGGAGGCTTTAAAGACCATCTCTCATTAGAATAAACGATGATCAGTAATAGACATTAAAAGCAACCACATGTGGTGATCCCATTATGTTGTTCGATCTCTGTTCTCCAAATGGGAAGCCAAGTCTGTAACTTAAGCCATACTATCACACCCAGCTATTAGGACGGAACATAATATTAAACAGCATTAGTCCATCAGACTACATCATCTTGGTAGCTTTATGACAGAAGTTTCCAAATCGCCAAGCTTTACCGCTCTGCTAAAATGTTATCCATATTTGTCATTACCCAGATAAATAAAACCAGATCACAGTTGGTTCTAAAGTTTTCCTGGGCCATTAATTTTCAGAGAGTGTGAGCAGCGACAATCCCATTCTCATACTATTAGAAAAATTCTATACCAAGTCTGTCCAGTGGCCAGTCCGTGTGTTTTATAAACTTGCTTACCTGCCAGACTGCAATTATACTGGATATGGTTTGAGGTGGCTTCCGATGTACTTGCAATAGCAAAGCAGAAAGCAATCAGCACCTTCTCAAGGGCAATTAGGGATGGACAATAAATGCTGGCCTAGCCAGGGATGCCCACATCCCATGAACGAATATAAAAAAAAAATCTGGCTCCCAAGTGCACTGAAGCTAGGAAGCGTAAGACCCCCTTCAGTAGCTTCACACCATGTTTAGTAAAACTCCAGCCTTGTTTTCAAAAGCACCCATGCTTGGGGTACAGTAACTCGCCTGTCCACCCTGCCACATGACAACAGTGACTTCCAGAAATACTTCATTGGCTGTAAAGCACTTGGGACTTCAAGGTTGTGGAAGGTGCTATAAATATGCAAGTGAAAGGTGCTACATAAATGCAAATTCTTTCTTGCTTAATATTAGAACAGAATCGTTTTGAGAGAATGTTGCTGCCCAGACTCTTTGAATGTTAAAACTGTAGTCACCAATGCATACACTTCTTTGTTATTTAGCTCAGTGCGCCCTGAAGCAAGGAACATCCAACAGTGTCAATTTATTTACCCACTGCCTGTTGTACTGTACAGATTTATTTCTGTAGTACAGCAGCAACGGCCACCTTGGAAATACATTGCCTTCTTGGAAAAGCGGTCATCAAACCATCCCTTTCTGGGGGAGGGAAAGGATTCAAGAGAGCAGCACATTATTCCCATTGCCGTCATGTTCAAATGACACATGATACATTTCAACATAATATGGGGAAATACTGTGACTCTTCCAGAGACTAGTGGCAATGACTTGCACCAGTTGGATAGGAAGCCCTCAGACTGAAATTCAAATCAACTGTCCTTCTCAAGTATAATCACAAAATAAGGCCTGGATTGTATCGAGAACTTGGCTTGTATAAATACGATCAGGTGGTTTTTCTTAAAAACCATTGTTACAATGATAATGCAAGTACATTAATGAATTTAATCTACTTTGCTGGCAGTAAGGGGACTTCTGCAGCCACTTGGGATATAGAAAAAACATTTCCTATAGTGCGATGCGTGCTCTCTTGAGTAAACAATGTCGGCTCTTTCCTCTTTTATTTGGAATTTATGCCAAAGTAATCAGAATTCAGAGGAATAAATCAGATTGCTGATAGTAGAATACAAGAGCAAAATATCTTTATGTCCTGTGCAGGCAATTCATATCATCCTCACTGTTTTCCACGCTTCCAAATTTGGTCTCATTGGCAAATTTTGAAATTCTACTCTGTATTCCAAGATCTAAGTAATTTATATATAGCAAAAAAGCAGTGGTCCAAGCACTGACTCTTGGGGAACAACACAGTCTAACATCCTCCAGTCTGAAATATAACCACTTACCACGACTCGCTGTTTTCTGTCCTTAAGCCAATTTTTTATCCAATTAGACACTGACCCTAATATAAAAATAAAAAATGCTGGAACCACTCAGCAGGTCTGGCAGCATCTGTGGAAAGAGAAGCAGAGTTAACGTTTCGGGTCAGTGACCCTTCTTCGGAACTGACAAATATTAGAAAAGTCACAGGTTATAAGCAAGTGAGGTGGGGGTGGGGCAAGAGATAACAAAGGAGGTCTAGATTGGACCAGGCCACATAGCTGACCAAAAGGTCACAGAGCAAAGGCAAACAATATGTTAATGGTGTGTTGAAAGACAAAGCATTAGTACAGATTAGGTGTTAATACACTGACCCTCCTATTCCATGAGCCTCAATTTTGTTAACCAGCTTTTTATGTGGTACTTTGTCAAACACTTTCTCAAAATCTATATAGACAACATCCACCACATTCCCTTCGTCAACCTTCTCTGCTACTTCATCAAACAATCCAATTAGATTAGTCAACATGATCTGCCTTTTACAAATCCGTGCTAGCTATCCTTATTAACTCAAACCTCTCCAACAGCCTGTTGATCTTTTTGCTGATGATTGTTTCCAAAACCTTACCCACCACTAATGAAACTAACTGGTCTGTAGTTGCTAGGATTGTCCTTACATCCTTTCTTTAATAAGGATGTCACATTTGCCACTCTCCAATCCTCTGGCACCTCCCACATTTCTAGGGGAGATTGGAAGATTATGGCAAGCCCTTATGTTATCTCCACCCCCACTTCCTTTCGTAACCTGGAATGCAAGCCATCTGGACCAAGTGACTTATCTACCCTAAACAGAGACAGCCTTTCCAGTACCTCCTCCCTCTCAATTTTTACCCTATCCATTACCTCTATTCTTTCTGTTTCTACCAATATTTTGCCAGATTCCTCCTCCTTAGTAAACACTGATACAAAGTACTTATTAAGTATTCTAGCCTTGCCCTGCACCTCTAAGCATATATTACCCTCTTTGTCCCTAATAGGCCCCACTCCACCTCTTACTACCCACTTACTATTTACATGCCAGTAGAAGATTTTTGGGTTCCTTTTATGTTAACTGCCTTCTATTCTCATATTTTCTATTTGCCAGTCTTATTTTCCTCTTCATCTTGCCTCTCAACTTATCGTATTTGGCCTGGTTCTCACTTGAAAAATTTATCTAACATGCATCATACACCCTCTTTTTTTACTTTCATCATAATCTCTATCTCCCTTGTCATGCAAGGTGCCCAGTTTTTGGTTCCCCTACCTTTCACCCTTGTTGGAATGTACCTATAGCCTGCACCTGAAGCATCTCTTCCTTAAAGATAACCCATTGTTCCGTGACAGTTTTTCCTGCCAGTCTTTGGTTCCATCTTACCATGGCTAGATCACTTCTCATCACATTCAAATTAGCCTTATTCTATATCTTTTCTGAACACTTTATATCCTTGTATATTAAGCACCTAGTCCTCACCATTTTTAAGCCATGTTTCCATTATTGCCACTACATCATATTCCCACACTACTATTTGTGCTTGTTGCTCACCAACCTTATTCAATGCACATTTTGCATTTACAGACATGCATTGTAATCCTGTCTTTGTATTCCTCGTAGTCCTTTCCAGTCTGCTCCCATCTAATATGGAACTACAGTCTTCTCTAATACTGTCCAGCACTCTCACATTATGCATCTTATTCCTCTTTTCCACTTCGATATGCTGGTGCTCATCCCCATCCCCAACCACATTAGTGAACCTTCCCATGATTACATTGGTTCCAGTACTGTGGAGGTGCAACCCGTCCCTTTTGAATAGGTGCCTTCTGCCCCAGAACTGGTCCCAATGCCCCAAGAATCGGAAGCCTTCCCTCCTGCACCATGCCTCAATGCACGTATTGATCCTCCCTATCTTCCTATTTCTACTCTTGCTAGCACATGGCATTGGGAGAAATCCAGAGATTACTACCTTCGAGGTCCTACTCTTTAACTTCCTAAATTCCACTTTGATCTACCGGAGATGGTCCAAAGTTTGTGTGCCTTGTTAACAATTCACCAACAGCAGAAACAATTGTTCACTATTTAATCTCTTAATCTACTTCAGGATCTTAAACACCTTGATTAGATCCCAATAGATCCATTATGTTCCAGTATAACACACTAATTTACCAACTTTTTTCAAATAACCGTAAACTTTCAATCCTAGTTCCATTCTAGCACATCTTCGCTCTACCCTTTTTACAGTTCCAGTATCCTTCTTATAATGGATTTTCCAGAACTGCAGGCAATATTCCAATTGTGACCTAAGCAATGATTTATTCAAATTCAATGTCACTCATTACTTTTATATTTAATGTTCCAATATATAAAACCCAGAATCTCACTTGTCTTTTTCATAGTGGTCCCCATGGAAAAAGCCTTTTGTAGTGCATTGGCTGCAAAAACTTCCCTAATGCAGAAGTGGACAGACTTCTTGGAAAGATGTAAAGGTAACAGGTTGTAGTGATGGGTGATTATAACTTCCCCTATATTGACTGGGCCTCACTTAGTGCTAGGGGCTTGGATGGGGCAGAATTTGTAAGAAGCATCCAGGAGAGCTTCTTGAAACAATATGTAGATAGTCCAACTAGGGAAGGGGCTGTACTGGACCTGGTATTGGGGAATGAGCCTGGACAAGTGGTCGTAGTCTCAGTAGGGAAGCATTTCGGGAACAGTGACCATAATTCCGTAAGTTTTAAGGTACTTGTAGATAAGGATAAGAGTAGTCCTCGGGTGAAGGTGCTAAATTGGGGGAAGGCTAATTATAACAATATTAGGCAGGAACTGAAGAATTTAGATTAGGGGCGGCTGTTTGAGGGTAAATTAACATCTGACATGTGGGAGTCTTTCAAACGTCAGTTGATTAGAATCCAGGACCGGCATGTTCCTGTGAGGAAGAAGGATACGTTTGGCAAGTTTTGGGAACCTTGGATAACGAGGGATATTGTGAGCCTAGTCAAAAAGAAAAAGGAAGCATTCGTAAGGGCTAGAAGGCTGGGAACAGACGAATCCCTTGAGGAATATAAAGAAAGTAGGAAGGAACTTAAGCAAGGGGTCAGGAGGGCTAAAAGGGGTCATGAAAAGTAATTGGCAAACAGGATTAAGGAGAATCCCAAGGCTTTCTATACATATATAAGGAGCAAGAGGGTAACCAGGGAAAGGGTTGGCCCACTCAAGGACAGAGGAGGGAATCTATCTGTGGAGCCAGAGGAAATGGGCGAGGTACTAAATGAGTACTTTGCATCAGTATTCACCAAAGAGAAGGACTTGGTGGATGATGAGTCTAGGGAAGGGAGTGTAGATAGTCTGGGTCATGTCATTATCAAAAAGGAGGAGGTGTTGGGCGTCTTACAAAGCATTAAGGTAGATAAGTCCCCAGGGCCTGATAGGATCTACCCCAGAATACTGAGGGAGGCAAGGGAAGAAATTGCTGGGGCCTTGACAGAAATCTTTGTATCCTCATTGGCTGCAGGTGAGGTCCCAGAGTACTGGAGAATAGCCAATGTTGTTCCTTTGTTTAAGAAGGGTAGCAAGGATAATCCAGGAAATTATAGGCCGGAGAGCTTTACATCAGTGGTAGGGAAATTATTAGAGAGGATTCTTCGGGACAGGATTTATACCCATTTGGAAACAAATGAACTTATTCGCGGGAAGCAGCATGGTTTTGTGAAGGGGAGGTCCTGTCTTACTAACTTGATTGAGTTTTTTGAGGAAGTTACGAAGATGATTGATGAAGGCAGGGCAGTGGATGTTGTCTATATGGACTTCAGTAAAGCCTTTGACAAAGTCCCCCATGGCAGACTGGTACAAAAGGTGAAGTCACACGGGATCAGAGGTGAGCTGGCAAGATGGATACAGAACTGGCTCGGTCATAGAAGACAGAGGGTAGCAGTGGAAGGGTGCTTTTCTGAATGGAGGGATGTGACTAGTGGTGTTCCGCAGGGATCAGTGCTGGGACCTTTGCTGTTTGTATTATATATAAATGATTTGGAGGAAAATGTAGCTGGACTGATTAGTAAGTTTGCGGACGACACAAAGGTTGGTGGAGTTGCGGATAGTGATGAGGATTGTCAGAGGATACAGCAGGATATAGATCAGTTGGAGACTTGGTCGGAGAAATGGCAGATGGAGTTTAATCCGGACAAATGTGAGGTAATGCATTTTGGAAGGTCTAATGCAGGTGGGAAGTATACAGTAAATGGCAGAACCCTTAGGAATATTGACAGGCAGAGAGATCTGGGCGTACAGGTCCATAGATCACTGAAAGTGGCAACGCAGGTGGATAAGGTAATCAAGAAGGCATATGGCATGCTTACCTTCATCGATCGGGGCATAGAGTATAAAAATTGGCAAGTCATGCTGCAGCTGTACAGAACCTTAGTTAGGCCACACTTAGAATATTGCGTGCAATTCTGGTTGCCACACTACCAGAAGGACGTGGAGGCTTTGGAGAGGGTACAGAACAGGTTTACCAGGATGTTGCCTGGTCTGGAGGGCATTAGCTATGAGGAGAGGTTGGATAAACTCGGATTGTTTTCACTGGAACGGCGGAGGTGGAGGGGTGACATGATAGAGGTTTACAAAGTTATGAGTGGCATGGACAGAGTGGATAATCAGAAGCTTTTTCCCAGGGTGGAAGAGTCAGTTACTAGGGGACATAGGTTTAAGGTGAGAGGGGCAAAGTTTAGAGGGGATGTGCGAGGCAAGTTCTTTACACAGAGGGTGGTGAGTGCCTGGAACTTGCTGCCGGGGGAGGTGGTGGAAGCAGGTATGATAGCGACGTTTAAGAGGCATCTTGACAAATACATGAATAGGATGGGAATAGAGGGATACGGTCCCCGGAAGAGCATAAGGTTTTAGTTTAGACAGGCATCAAGATCGGCGCAGGTTTGGAGGGCCGAATGGCCTGTTCCTGTGCTGTACTGTTCTTTGTTCTTTGTTTTGTTCTTCTTTGGCCTCCTTGTCTCGAGAGACAATGGGTAAGTGCCTAGAGATGGTCAGTGGTTTGTGGAGCAGCGCCTGGAGTGGCTATAAAGGCCAATTCTCGAGTGACAGACTCTTCCACAGGCGCTGCAGATAAAATTGGTTGTCGGGGCTGTTACAAGTTGGCTCTCTCCTTGCGATTCTGTCTTTTTTCCTGCCAACTGCTAAGTTTCTTTGACCCGCCATTCTTTAGCCCCGCCTTTATGACTGTCCGCCAGCTCTGGCGATCGCTGGCAACTGACTCCCATGACGTGTGGTCAATGTCACAGGACTTAATGTCGCGTTTGCAGACGCCTTTAAAGTGGAGACATGGACAGCCAGTGGATCTGATGCCAGTGACGAGCTCGCTGTACAAGGCATCCTTAGGGATCCTGCCATCTTCCATGCGGCTCACATGGCCAAGCCATCTCAAACGCCACTGGCTCCGGAGGGTGCATATGCTGGGGATGTTGGCGGCCTCGAGGACTTCTGCGTTGGAGATACGGTCCTGCCACCTGATGCCAAGGATTCTCCAGAGGCAGCGAATATGGAATGAGTTAAGACGTCACTCTTGGCAGACATACGTTGTCCAGGCCTCACTGCCGGAGAGCAATGTACTGAGGACACAGGCTTGAAACACTCTGACTTTTGTGTTCCGTGTCAGTGTGCCGTTTTCCCACACCCTCTTGGCCAGACTGGCCAAGTGGACAGACTGCTCCAACAATATGTGCTAGAATTCATTGACGTGGATGTCCACAGGTCCCTGAAGGTGGCAGGACAGGTAGATAGAGTGGTGAAGAAGGCATATGGAATGCTTTCTTTTATTGGCCGAGGTATAGAGTACAAAAGCAGGGATGTAATGCAGGAACTGTATAAAACGCTGGTTAGGCCACAGCTGGTGTATTGCATATAGTTCTGGTCACCACATCATGGGAAGGACATAATTGCTCCGGAGAGAGTACAGAGGAGATTTACAGGAATGTTGCCAGGGCTTGAAAGTTGCAGCTATGAGGAAAGATTGGATAGGCTAGGGTTGTTTTCCTTAGAACAGAGGAGGCTGAGAGGTGACTTAATTGAGGTGTACAAATTTATGAGGGGCCTCGATAGAGTAGACAGGAAGGACCTGTTTCCCCTAGCAGATAGGTCAATTACTGGGGGCACAGATTTAAGGTGATGGGTAGAAGGATTAGAGGGGACATGAGGAAAGCTTTTTCACTGCATGATAATTCAGGGGAGAACAAAAGGTTTCCTCAACCCTTCATTAAAATGGATATCTTTAATGTAAGAAGCCTTTCGTAAACATTGTAAATGTCACATGGAAAAAGTTGATCTGGCACTTTGCAACCCTTATTAAATAGAAACCAAGATCTATTTGCCCATATAATAACGGAAGAACAGTTTGTACAGAACAGCTGACTGACTCCTTATAAATTACCTTGCTGCAGTCACTACAGTTATTTTATAGTTTGCATCAACTTTTAAAAATATCTAATTTACAAAATTGAAAAGGGAAAAGATCTTCTAACTTAGGATCTCTGATAAATTCAATTCTCTGCACAAACAGTTTTACTAAAATTGCCAAGTTATATGTCCAATAAAGATATAAATCCTCAGTGACAATTCTGGTGTTTTAGTCTCCTATTTATGGTCTGAGGTGTTAAAAAAGGCAAATATTTGAGTCATCCAAATGATGTCTTAACAGCTTCCTTTCAAGCCTTCTGTAATTAGTTTAAGGCTGCTTGACAGTCCTCAGCTGAACACTTTAATAAAAGTGCCCTTACACGTCACAGCAGAGGAACAGCGTCAGAGCCTCGGGCAGCAGTCACTTAACTGTCACCTTCATGGCAACAGCACATCGATGGGCAGGTCCATCTAAATCCAACAAGAACAAGGCTGAAAAATTAGGCTCTGTAGTGCAGCTGGTGCCAGCACTGAGGAAGCCCAGAACTCAAAAAATGTCAGGTGGATTTCTTCTGGCCACTTGAGGTGCACCCTAACTTCCAGGTGCCATGTGGTGCTGGAAATGTGGGTAGATCGTGAAGTCAACCAGCCACTAATGCTGATTTGGCACACAATGTGCCATTTTGCACTGCACGGGTCCAGTTAATGTCCCCTCATAATCACTCCCAGCTGACAATGCGCTCAGCTGCCCGGGAAACCCCCAACTAGCACTATTTAAAGGGAATTATCATCCAACTTCCAGATGAGGTGCCTTTGACTTTCTTTTGCTGCTTCAGAGCGGAAGGACTGTGTACTCTCTTGTTGGAGGAGATCTGAAAAGTTGTTGGAGTCAGAACAGAATGATGCTGGACTTTTCCAATGGCCTCACTGGAGTTTGAAGGCCCGTCAGTGGAAAGCCTGCTATCACTCCTGGGGGCAATAGTTGGAATCCCTCTTGGACTGCAGCATGGCAGGGTGATGGAGTGCAGGCAACAGAGAAGGGAAGCTATGTGCAGAGGGAGGAGGAAGAGGGCTCTCCACTGAAGGCCGTACCCATCTCAGGTCTTTAGGGTGCACTTCACCTAGCTCACCTCAGCCAGAAGCAAGCAGGGTATGAGGCACCTACAATTCACCAAGGAGGTGGTCACTGAACTGTGACATCTCCTATAACCTGACCTGGAGCCTCACAGCAGGGCAAAGAGTAGCTGTCAAGGTAACTGTTGCCTTAAATTTCTACACCAGCAGATCCTTCCAGGCGAGAGCAGGCAACATTATCAACATTTTACAGTTTGCTGTCCATTGCTGCATTAGGGATGTGGCAGAGGCCCTGTAGAGAAGGAGAGGGGACTTCATCGTCTTCCCACTGACCAGGGGGAAACAGGAAGTGAGAGCACATGGATTTGCCAGGCTGGTGGGATTCCCAAAGGCACGGGGTGAAATCAACTGCATGCGTGTGACTCTGCAGACCCCACATGTTAATAAGATGCTGAAATGATGGTTTGGTTGCCTGGACCGCTCGGGGGGAGCACTCCAGTATTCACCAGACCATGCCTCCAAGTTCATAGTTCCCTGCTGTGTTCTCTATAACCTGGCTAACATGAGGGTGCAGCACTTGCCACCAGGCCTTCAGTGGCCACCTCGGGGGTAGAGGGGGTAGAGGGGAGAGGTGGAGGGGAGGGGAGGAGGTAGAGGAAGCACTCGGGTCCACTTCACTCTGGACAGGATGTCCGTGAGTGGATACTTTGACTCTGATTCCCCTGAAATGTCAACACATCACCACCCCCTCCCACCCCCATCACAGTTCCTGCACAATTCCCCACCTTTTAATCCATCTGCTACGTACCATTATAGTATCTTATTGGTTAAAACCCTGAAAAAAGCCACGAATAAAAACCATTCTGTAACAACTTCATCCCACAACACTTCCAATAATACACACAAAACTGCAATGTCTCCCTTGTGCATTCCCTTGGTGTCTGTCTTGTGGGTGTCTTTGCCTGACCTAGTGCTCTGATGCTGTGCTGCCCCAGTGGCTGCAGCACGGCTGATGGAAATCTGCTGACTTTCACTGGAGGGGAGAACTGCCGATGGCCTTGGTTCAGGAGCTACATTGTCGCCTGTCCTGTTCACGTGCCATACCATCTTCCACTTTCAGCAACTTGCAGTGCAAGATACTACAGAGATTAAACGGACAAGGGCAAGTTTAACGAACAGCGGGTGCCATTCGTTGGCCTGCCGCAGGAAATTTTGGACCAATCATTTTCGAGGTCTAAACTTGGGAGTTAAACTTCAATCAAAATGGTTATTCTGAGTGGTCAGAACTTATTTTCTAAAAAAAAGAAAAAATATCCCTTTGCTCCAGAGAATACCAGTTACAGCTGCCAAGCTGTACACAACATAAATCTTACTACTCATGCCAACAAAGACAATGAATGAAATAAGACTGATTCCTGGGTTAATTTTGTGAAGGTTAATGACATCAAATTCAATTTTAAAAATAAGCTACAGATCTGCTATTGTATTCATCAATACCTATTCAGCATCCTTGATTGGGAATAGAGAGGAATTATTCTAATCTCCAAAAATACTTGAACATCATCTCCTGGGAGATTATAATAAAGTCAACTAAAATGGCAGCACAATCATATGTCTTGAGCCAAGAACTGATTACAACATATTTTTCAAACTGCCAGTCACTATAGCCATTGTCTACAGCTTGCAGACAATCGCAAAATCAACACTAAGAAACAGTACAATCTATTGGGAAACAAATCGTCCAAAGCTCCTATTTTTGATGGCTTTTACTGCTTTATAATTCTTCATGGATTTCTTTTTTTTGCTGAAGATCATCTGTAATATTTACATCTGAACAATATGACCAAAGTCATCTGGTTTCACTGTTTTTGTCAATGCATAGGCTGTTATTTTATTTCCAGTAAAGCACCAAGGCCGGACATTTCCCTGCACCTTGGAATTGGGTTTGGTGGTAGGAGGGGCCAGGAAAGTGGTGAAAAAACACATTGGTCTGGCTCCCCAACGTGTTCCCGCCTCCGTGTACTTTTACTGGGGTTGGGGGCGGAGGGGGGTGGGGGGGTCATCACAGCGCTGATGCCCACCCACACAGCAGCGACGGGGTCAATTAAGGGTTTGGGGTGAACAGGTTATTAGGCTGCATTTTTGCATGCCATTCCATTTTCCTGGAAAGGACCAGGAGCCCTGCAGTGTGTATGGCTCTCCAGCTCACCAGAGGCGAGTGCCTAGCGGGAGGACACAGCGATTCAAGATTTACATGAGATTGCTAAATTATCAGAAGACAATTGAAAGCCTGTGGTCAAGTGTAGGCAGAGGCCTGCCATTGAAACAGTCTCTCTTGGAGTCTGCTGCCACTGAGAGTGCTGGGGATTAAGTAAATCATTCCGGCTCCTTCCTCCTCACCTCCCCCTCTTTGCGGTGCTCCTTCTGGCAACCCAGTAACTGTACATACAAACATATGAACATACAAATTGGGAGCAGGAGTAGGCCACTTGGACCTTCGAGCCTGCTCCGCCATTCAATAAGTTCATGGCTGAACTGATTACTGCACATTTCCACCTACTCCCGATAACCTTCCACCCCCTTGCTTATCAAGAATCTATCTACCTCTGCCTTAAAAATATTCAAAGACTCTGCTTCCACTGCCTTTTGAGGAAGAGAATTCCAAAGTCTCACGACCCTCTGAGAGAAAAAATTTCTCCTCATCTCTGTCTTAAATAGGCGACCCCTTATTTTTAAACAGTGACCCTTAGTTCGAGATTCTCCCACAAAGGGAAACATCCTTTCCACATCCACCCTGTCAAGACGCCACTGGATCGTATATGTTTCAATCATGTCACCTCTTACTCTTTTAAATTCCAGTGGATACAAGCCTAGCCTGGCCAATCTTTCCTCATAAGACAGCCCGCCCAATCCAGGTATTAATCTAGTAAACCTTCTCTGTACTTCCTCCAACGCATTTACATCCTTCCTTAAATAAGGAGACCAGTATTGTACACAGTACTCCAGATGTGGTCTCACCAATGCCCTGTATAGTTGAAGCATAACCTCCTTACTTTGGTATTCAATTCCCGTCACAATAAACGATAACATTCTATTGGCTTTCCTAACTACGTGCTGTATCTGCATACTAACCTTTTGTGATTCATGCACTAGGACACCCAGATCCCTCTGCATCTCAGAGCTCTGCAATCTCTCACCATTTAGATAATATTCTTCTTTTTTATTTTTCCTGCCAAAGTGGACAATTTCCCACTTTCCCACCTTATACTCCATTTGCCAGGTCTTTGCCCACTCACTTAACCTATCTATAGCCCTTTGTAGCCCCCTTAAGTCCTCTTCACAAGTTACTTTCCAATCTATCTTTGTGTCATCAGCACATTTAGCAATCATACCTTCGGTCCCTTCATCTAAGTCATTGATATAAATTGTAAAAAGTTGAGCCCCCAGAACAGATCCCTGTGGCACACCACTCTCTACATCTTGCCAACCAGAAAAAGACACATTTATGCCTACTCTCTGTTTCCTGTTAGCTAACCAATCTTCTATCCATGCCAATGTGTTACCCCATACATGAGCTTTTATTTCGGACCTGGAAATGGTCCCGACATCTGGTTCCTGACACTCACAACAAAATTAAGCATCAAGTGTCAGTCTGTCGAGAAGGAGAATTGTGGTTTACAGTGATATTATTGGTGCCAATTGATTTTCCTTTTGTTCCAGTCAAGGCAGGATAAAGGTCTTAGTGTGCCTTAAAGTAGGGGATCAACATGTGGTGATGATGTGAGGAAAAGGAGGCGGGGTGAGGATGACCATGATAGTGGAATCGTACATGGTCTTTGGACAGAGCCAGCCAAATGGTTTTATCATGCTCTGGACTCCTGGGGCCGAAATTAGACTTCAGTGGGAGTACTAGACGGCCATTAGCAGATCTGTTGTTAACTTCAACAGAAAGAAAATTGGACAAGGTGTATAATGGGTGGCCCATCCATTACCACCTGTTTTATGCCTCCACTGAAGTTGAATTGCACCCTTTATGTCTTTAAGATCAGGCTCACACCTTCTGTAAATAGGTATATGACTTATCCAGGCATTGAATTCCAAAGCTTCTGGTGCACAAAGTTCCTGAGCCAAGACTAATACTTGAATGCACAATTTTGAACCAGTCTCAAAAAGGTACTAATTAACATCAGATGTAATCTATTTACTATACCAATTTTGCTGAAAATAGCAGAATCTTTTTAAAGGCTTTTGTGTGTGGGTGGCTGCTTGCTGTCCTCTCAGAGAACTGGTGCACATTCTGGGTGAAGGGGGAGTTCTCAGAGGTATAATCATGATCGACAGGGTAGATGCTGAAGAAAATCTAGAACATAGTGTTCACAGTCTCAGAATAAGGGGTCAGCCATGTAAGACTGAGATGAGGAGAATTGTCTTCATTCAAAGGGTTGTGAATCTTTAAAATTCTCTACCCCAGAGAGCTGTGGATGCTCAGTCATCGAGTTTATTCAAGACAGAGGTCAATAGATTTTTGGATACTAAGGGAATTAAGGGATTTGGAAATAGTGTGGGAAGGTGGAGTTGAGGTAGAAGATCAGCCGTGATCTTGTTGAATGGCGGAGCAAGCCTTAAGGGCCAAATGGCCTACCCTTGCTCCTATTTCTTATGTTCTTACCACAGAATAATTACAGCACAGAAGGATGCCATTTGGCCCATCATGTCTGCACCGGCTCTCCGAATGAGCAATTCACTTAGTGCCATTTCCCCACCTTCTCCCCATAACCCTGCACATTCTTCCTTTTCATATAACGGTCCAATTCCCTTTTGAATGCTTCAATTGAACCTGCCTCCACCACACTCTCAGGCAGTGCATTCCAGACCTTAACTGCTGCATGAAAATGTTTTTCCTCATGTCACATTTGCTTCTTTTATTCTCTCATTCTCGATCCTTTCACGAGTGGGAACAGTTTCTCTCTATCTACTCTGTCCAGACCCCTCATGATTTTGAATAACTCTATCAAATTATCTCTCAGCCTTCTCTTCTTCAGGGAAAAGAGACATAACTTCTCCAACCTATCTTCATAACTGAAATTCCTCATTCCTGGAATTATTCTTATGAATCTTTTCTGTACTCTCGCCAATGCCCTCACATCTTTCCCAAAGTGCGGCATTCACAATTGGACGCAATACTCCAGCCGAGGCCGAACTAGTATCTTTTACAAGTTCAACATAACTTCCTTGCTCTTGTACTCTCTGCCCCTATTCATAAAGCCCAGGACACTGTATGGTTTATTTACTGCTCTCTCAACCTGTCCTGCCACCATGAATGATGTACATATGCACCCAGCTCCCTCTGCTCCAGCACCCTCTTTAGAATTGTACCCTTTATTCTATATTGTCTCGCCATGTTCTTCCTACTAAAATGAATCACTTAACATTTCTCTGCATCGAACTTCATCTGCCACCTGTCTGCCCATTCCACCAACTTGTCTATGTCCTTCTGAAGTTCTACACCATCCTCTTCACACTTCTCAATGCTTCCAAGTTTTGATTCATCTGCAAACTTTGAAATTGTGCCCTGTACACCAAGGTCTAGGTCATTAATATATATCAGGAAAAGCACCCCTGGGGAACTCCACTACAAACCTTCCTCCAGCCCGAAAAACATCCATTAACCACTACTCTCTGTTTCCTATCACAGAGCCAATTCTGTATCTATGTTGCGACACTCCCTTTTATTCCATGAGCTATAACTTTGCTCACAAGTCTGTTGTGTGGCACTGTATCAAATTCCTTTTGGAAGTACACCACATCAACAGCATTACCCTCATCAACCTTCTCTGTTACCTCTTCAAAAATAAAACTCTAGCAAATTAATTAAACACGATTTTCCCTTGACAAATCCATGCTGGCTTTCCTTAATCAACCCACATTTGTTCAATTCACTATTAATTTTGTCCCAAATTATTGTTTCTAGAAGTTTCCCCACCACTGAAGTTAAATTGACTGGCCTGTAGTTGCAGGGCTTATCTTTACACCTTTTTTGAACAAAGCTGTAATGTTTTCAATTCTCCAGTCCTCTGGCACCACCCTCAGTCTAAGGAAGTCTGGAAAATTATGGCCAGTGTCTCTGCAATTTCCACTCTCACTTCCCTCAGTATCTTTGGATGCATCTCATCTGATCCTGATGCCTTATCAACTTTAAGTACAGACAGCCTATCCAACACCTCCTCCTTATCAATTTTAAACCCTACTAGTGTCTGAATTACCTCCTCTTTCACATTGCCTGGATTGCATCCTTTTCCTTGGTAAAGACAGATGCAAAGCATTCATTTACTATCTCGGCTATGCTCTCTGCCTCCATGGCTGGAATTTTACGCCCTTCTAAAGATCTGGCTGGTGGCAGGGGAAGGGGTGTGTAAAATGGAGTGCGAGGCTCGGGGGTCCCTTCCTGACCCGCTCCCATCTCCACTGCCATTTTAGGCAAGGTGGCAGCAGCAGAAACCAGCCCGCCCACCCCAGGCCAATCAAGGCCCTTAAGTGACCAGTTAACAGCCACTAAAGGGCCTCTGCCTGCTGCCAAGGGGATCTTACCCTTGGCCTGTTGGGTGGCCCAGGCCTGAAAAAAGCAGGCGGCTTTCTGATGGCCTGGAGGGGGTGACGGGGGCCCTCCTGCTCAGGCACCCTGTGCTCGATGGAGGACCATCCCCAATGCCCCAACCACCCTCAATGCCCAGCACAACCCCCATCTCCCGAATTGACCCCCCCTTGCCTTGCCCAGGCCCAACCAATCACCCCCAACAAGGCCTCAAAAACTCACCATCGAATCGGGGACATCCTTCCTCTTCTTGTGGAAGCTGCATTGCAGTCCCAGCAGTGGCCACCGCTCCCAGTGGCACTGCTGGGACTAAGAGCTGACGGCCCGCTAATTGACCGGCAGCTCCATTCGGCAGGACTTCCTGCCTCAATGAGTTGGAAGTCCCGCCTAAGCACAATTAAAGGCTTAAGGACCGTAAAATCTGGACTGGATCCCCAGGCCCGGTGGTGGTGGGATCGCCACAAACTTTTCGGTTTGTGGAGAGATGGCAAATGGAGTTTAATGCGGAGAAGTGTGAGGTGATTCACTTTGGAAGGAGTAACAGCAATGCAGAGTACTGGGCTAATGGGAAGATTCTTGGTAGTGTAGATGAGCAGAGAGATCTTGGTATCCAGGTACATAAATCCCTGAAAGTTGCTACCCAGGTTAATAGGGCTGTTAAGAAGGCATATGGTGTGTTAGCCTTTATTAGTAGGGGGATCGAGTTTCAGAGCCACGGGGTCATGATGCAGCTGTACAAAACTCTGGTGAGGCCGCACCTGGAGTATTGCGTGCAGTTCTGGTCACCGCATTATAGGAAGGATGTCGAAGCTTTGGAAAGGGTGCAGAGGAGATTTACTAGGATGTTGCCTGGTATGGAAGGAAGGTCTTACGAGGAAAGGCTGAGGGACTTGGGGTTGTTTTCGTTAGAGAGAAGGAGGAGGAGAGGTGACTTAATAGAGACATACAAGATAATCAGAGGGTTAGATAGGGTGGATAGTGAGAGTCTTTTTCCTCGGATGAGGATGGCAAACACGAGCGGACATAGCTTTAAGTTGAGGGGTGAAAGATATAGGACAGATGTCAGAGGTAGTTTCTTTACGCAGAGAGTAGTAGGGGCGTGGAACACCCTGCCTGCAACAGTAGTAGACTCGCCAACTTTAAGGGCATTTAAGTGGTCATTGGATAGACATATGGATGTAAATGGAATAGTGTAGGTCAGATGATCGGCGCAACATCGAGGGCCGAAGGGCCTGTACTGCGCTGTAATATTCTAATTTTCGGCTGGTGGACGGCTCCCGTCTGCCAAGGGAAAAATTTCGGCCCATGTGTAATCCCCTTTTTGGCCCCTAATCAGCCTCACTCCTTTTACCACCTTTTTACAATTTATATGTCTATGGAAAGCATTGGGATTCCCTTTAATGCTAGCTGCCAATCTCTTTTCATGCTTTCTCTTTCTTCTCTTATTTGATTTTTCACTTGCTCTCTGAACCTTCCATATTCAGCCTGGTTCTCAATAGTATTTTCTACCTGGCATCTGTCATAAGCACACTTTTCCTCCTTTATCTAATCCCTATCTCTTTTGTCATCCAAGGAGCTCTGGATTTGTTTGTCTTACCTTTCCCCTTCGAGGGAACATACCTTGTCTGTGCCCAAACTAACTCTGCTTTGAAGGTAGCCCAATGTTCAATTACCGTTTCTCCTGCCAACTTTTGACATCAATTTATTCGTCCTAGATCCATTCTTAGCCCATTGAAGTTGACATTCCCCCAGTTAATTATTCTTACTTGGATTCTTCTTTGTTCTTGTTCATAGTCAGCCTAAACCTTATGATACAAGGATCACTGTCCCCTAAATGAGCTCCTACTGATACTTGATCCACTTGGCCCACTTCACTCCCAAGAACCTCCTTTCTCATTAGACTAGTAACATACTGTTGTAGAAAATTTTCCTGAACACATTCTAGGAACTCTTGCCCAGCACTGTCATTTACACTACTACTATTTCAGTCGATGTTTGGATAATTAAAGTCCCCCATTATAACTACCCTATATTTTTTGTACCTCTGTAATTTCCTTCAAAATTTGTTCCTCTACGTCCTTCCCATTAGTTGGTGGCCTAGAGACAACACCGAGCAATGTAACTGCACCTTTTTTGTTCCTTAGCTCTAACCAAATTGATTCTGTCCTCGACCTCTCTGGGACATCCTTTTTCTCGAGCACTGCCATGCTCTCCTTAATCAATACCACAATCCCTCCCTCTTTTTTCCCTTTCTTATCTTTCCTGAACACTTTGTATCCAGGAATATTTAACACCCAGTCCTGCCCTTCTTTGAGCCAAGTCTCTGTTATAGCCACGATATCATATTGCCACATGGCAACCTTCGTTGTAACTCACCAATCTTATTAACAACTCTCCATGCATTCACACACATGCACATTACCCCTAATTTAGACCTTATTACTTTCTCCCTTACTCTAATAACGTACTATTTCCTACTCTAGTGCTGTCTATCTCTCCCAGCATTCTGTGCACCTTGGCATTCCTCTCTGATATTTCCTCCTGGTTCCCACACCCCTGCCAAGTTAGTTTAAACCCTCTCCAATAACACGAGCAAATCGCCCTTCAAGGAACTCAGTCCGGCTCTATTTAGGTGCAACCCATCCGGGTTGTATATGTAGCAATCAACTCCAAGCCACCTACTGCCATTAGAGCAATCTCTTCAGTGCATAGCAGATGCAGGGAACACGAGTGGTCACATTCCAAATCTAACTAATTAAGGGGAAGCTAGATAAATACCTGAGGGAGAAAGGAAGGAAGGATGTTGATAGTGTTAAATGAAGTAAATTGACTGGGCGTAAGCTCATAGAGCATAAACATTTGCATGGGCTGAATGGCCTGTTTCTGTGCTGTAAATTCTAGGTAACTTTCAAAAACTGTATAATTACGGAATTTAGTTTGAAAGTATTAACTGTGATGTGCTTAATAAACATCCAATTGCATTGTTTGATTCCTGGTACTGTACTTAACAAGCTGTTTCTGCAAAGAGTACACTATTAATTTTCACAATAAGTTCTGATACAGAAAACACAATGGGGCTGTAAATTCAATTATGTTGAATTCAATGTAAATTCAATTGAACGTAAAGGGATAACGTTTCTGCTCAGTTTTGCACTGTGTTTTTCCAGCGGAATTTTCCCAATATCAGCCAAACTGGTGCAAAAGGGTTTTTTTCATTCATTCATGGGATGTGGGTGTCACTGGCCAGGCCAGTATTTATTGCCCATCCCTAATTGCCCTTGAGAAGGGATGGGCAATAAATACTGGCCTAGCCAGTGACGCCCACATCCCATGAATGAATAAAAGAAAAGTCAAGGAATTTCAAGCGCTAATTATATCCAGTGCAAGTGGAGTCTCTGTGATCTTTTACACTAGTTTAAAAAAAAATCACACTCTCCCTCGAAAATTGACCATGTCCCAACTGAATTAATCACCATGGCAATTTTCCATTAATTGCGGCATTTGTGGGCCTTCAAGGAGGCTCTTAACATTAAAGTGTGTTTGGTTTAGGTGTAAGAACACTAATGGGCACTATTTAAAAGCTTTCAAATATTGAATATTTAAGTTACTTTAAAGTGATTACTGTACACCAATCAAACAAGTATACAGTTCTGTATAGTTTTTACAGTCTCAATTTTAGTTGTTTAAAATCAGGTTACTCAAGTGGCGGACGAGACACTAATTAAAAATGCATAATTTTTGTGATAAACTCATTTTCAGCTGCGTTAATAAAACTGCACCGACTTACTACTCCTAAATATATCAAGGAATATTTTTTAATGCCAAGATTTTAAACAATCAATTATGTTCTAAAACACGGCCCGATTATGTTGGTTCATGGAAGATTTGACATTTGGCAATTATGCAACTGTGTTTGAGTGGGAACGTGAGCAAAAAATTCAATTCAGAAAACTAGTGCATCTTTAGGCGCAATTTGCACGCCGCTTGCTGATTGCACCCAAAGTAGAAACTCTACCCTAAAATGTTTAAGTGTTTCATTTTAGATTGAATTGTTAACAAGATGGCATTTTACAAAAGAGGGCCTCATTGGCACCGAAAGAACTATCCAATTATGTTAATGTAAAAGCAAAATACTGCAGATGCTGAAAATCTGAAATAAAAACAAGAAATGCTGGAAATATTCAGCAGGTCTGGCAGTATCTGTGGCGAGAGGAGCAGAGTTAACATTTCAGGTCATAAGGTCATGAGAACTAGGAGCAGGAGTAGACAATTCAGCCCCTCGAGCCTGCTCCACCATTCAATACGATCCTGGCTGATTTCATCTTGGCCTCAACTCCACTTTCCGGCCTGTTCTCCATAACCCTTCAACCCATTACTAATTAAAAATCTGTCTATCTCCTCCTTAAATTTACTCAACGTCCCGGCATCCACCACACTCTGGGGTAGTGAATTCCACAGACTCACAACCCTTTGAGAGAAGCAATTTCTCTTCATCTCTGTTTTAAATCTGCTACCCCTTATCCTAAAACTATGACCTCTCGTTCTAGATTGCCCCACAAGAGGAAACAGCCTCTCTACATTTACTTTGTCAATCCCCTTAATCATCTTAAATACCTCAATTAGATCTCCTCTCATTCTTCTGAACTCTAGAGAATAAAGGCCTAAACTGCTCAATCACTCTTCATAAGACAAACCCCTCACCCCTGGAATCAATCTAGTGAACCTCCTCTGAACTGCCTCCTCAAGTAAGGGGACCAAAACTGTACGCAACACTCCAGGTGCAGTCTCACGAATGTTGCAGCAACACTGCCCTACTTTTATATTCTATTCCTTTAGCAATAAGTGCCAAAATTACATTTGCCTTCCTTATTACCTGCTGTACCTGCATTATGGCTTTCTGCGATTCATGCACCCAGATCCCTCTGCACCAAAGCATTCTGAAGTTTCTCTCCATTTAGATAATAATTTGCCTTTCTATTCTTCTGACTAAAGTGGATAACCTCACACTTATCCAGGTTAAACTCCATCTGCCAAATTTTGACCCATTCACCTAACCTATCCATATCCATTTGTAAATTTCTTATTTCTTTATTGCAATCTACTATCCCACCTATTTTAGTGTCATCTGCAAATTTGGCTATATTACCTTCTATCCCTGTATCCAAGTCATAATATATATTGTAAATAGTTGGGGCCCAAGGACCGAACCCTGTGGCACCTCACTAATTACATCTTGCCAACCAGAAAAAGACCCATTTATCCCGACTCTCTGTTTTCTGTTGGGTCGGTGACCCTTCATCAGAACTGACAAATTAGAAATGTAATAGGTTTTAAGCAAGTAAAGCAGGGGTGGGGCAAGAGATAACCAAAGAGAAGGTGTTGCTAGGACAAGGTCACAGAGAATTACTGACCAGAAGGTCATAGAGCAAAGGCAAACAATATGTTAATGGTGTGTTGAAAGACAAAGCGTTAGTGCAGAGAGGGTGTTAATTAACTGAAAATTGAACAGCCTGGCCCCAAGGACAAACGTGAAAAAGTGGGTAGGCACAGTAGAAACAAACTAAATTAAAATAAACAAAGAAAAAAGAAAAAATAACTAAAAATAAAAATAAAAAGGGGGGCCCATCATGCTCTGAAATTATTGAACAAAATGTTCAGTCCGGCAGGTTGGAGTGTGCCTAATCAGTAAATGAGGTGCTGTTCCTTGAGCTTGCGTTGATGTTCACTGGAACGCTGCAGCAATCCCAGGACAGAGATGTGGGCATGACAGCAGAGGGGGGGAGCGTGGGGGGTGTTGAAATGGCCAACAATCGGAAGCCATAGCCAGCAACCGGTAGACAGCCATAAAGAACTATCCAGTTATTGACCAATGTCTGTGATATTTCTGATCTCTGCCCACAGGTGATAATTGAGAGACTCAGTGATACCATGTTGAATAAATAATTCCCACACATTAAGACATTATGCTACTCTACGTCTACAAAGATATAATACTGCTCTGAAAGAATTCTGAGAACACAAAACTAATCCTTTGAAACTTGAAGGCTGCATTTTTTCTTCTTACGAACAATTGCAGTTTTGATCATTGTCCATCTCCCAAAGTATCACTGGGGGAGCAGGGGCACAGAGGAATAAATGTTCAAGAAGCCTAGGATGGAAGAGAGTTAACAGTGCAAAATGGCTCCCACCTGTAGAAGTCTGTGACAGGATGAGATTTGCAGCTCTATGTAATTGGGAAAAAAATTCTCTCTGCGAGAATTTCAGGTCTACCGCCGTGCAATGTTACTGCAACTGATTTCAGCGTTCTTTACTGGGGAATGTTGTATGATCGCCTTAAGAGTGATGTCCCTTTAAGAGCTCAAAATGCCAAGTGCCAGGATGTAGTCATGTGACTACAAGCTAGAATCACTTAGTAACTGTAACACCCAGATGAAGCTTCTGTAAATAGTTTGCTCTGTAATGTATATAATAGATTAGCTGCTAATAAATCTGTTGGAGATCTTCAGCACAACTGGAATCCATGCATCTCATTTATGTTACCTAAGACAACATAAAGAACCCATTACAGGGAATTCCCAGCCTGGAGTAGCAGTGATGTCATCAGGCTGTCCAAACATCCCGTCACATTAAAGGATTTTCACAGACACCCCAACCCCCAAGCAGAAAACTAAAAGCAATAAATAAAATTACTTTTATTAAGTATTAAACAGAGCAAATGAAAGATTGGGACATACATATGGGATGAAGGTAGAAACTGAAATATTCTGAAAAAATGTTTAAAAAAATTTAGCTTCAAAAATCTGTTGATTAATCATTTAACAATTCTTCATGATTATAGAATTATTTTTTCAGGACCAGGTCTGTTGTTCATTAACTAATCACATTGCCGTTAAAAACCGAGTTACATCTGATTGAACAAGGTGTAACTTTTAAAGGTGAGAGCTGGAAAGTTGAAATTCTCACTGATTTCAGTGATTCCTGGCTCTGTGTGTGTGTGTGTGTGTGTGTCTGTGTGTGTCTGTGTGTTGTTTGTCTGTGTGTGTGTTTGTGTGCGTGTGCGTGCGTGTCTGTGGGGCGGGGGCTTGGGGGGGGCATGGT
Organism: Heterodontus francisci; assembly: GCF_036365525.1. Lineage (NCBI taxonomy): Eukaryota > Metazoa > Chordata > Chondrichthyes > Heterodontiformes > Heterodontidae > Heterodontus > Heterodontus francisci. The sequence goes on along the minus strand of NC_090378.1, from coordinate 93,882,167 downwards.
CCACAGCGCAGCCTGTATCAGAGCCCTGAGTGACAGACCGCAACTTGTGGATTTCTACACTAATCTGCACATGCCGAGCATCCTGAATTTGTGGTCAGTTTCAGAAGGGTAATGACACCGAACGTTAACAGTTCACTATCAGCTACCGCTCCCCACCCCACCCCCCACCCACAACCAACTCCCTGCATCGCCCCCCACCACCCTAGCAAAACCTGGCCCAATATTACCAGAGTTTCTGACTGCATGTTAACAATGTGCAATGAGCAGAGTGCAAGTGCTCAGTTTTGCCCTCCCTTGACTAAGAGAAAAGAACTTGGCATGTCTAGAATACACAACGGAACACAAAATGCAGTCCAGCTGTGAACACCTTGTGACGACAGCCACTGGAATATGAGCCAGTAACATATTAGCTGATCATTCATTTAGTACAAGTGTAAACACATGGGAAAACCCTGTAAATTTCCCATATATTACAGTGTGATGTACATTAAACAGCAACCAATGTGTTTTTTGACTGATCAAGATTTAATCAAACAGTATGAAGCCATTTCTGAATTATTTTTTATTCCCCAGCTGGGTTCTTTAAATAGAATTGTTAAAAAAGTCTACCATAAACTTTTCTTTGAGACTGTAATATTCTCCAGCACTGAGGATAAGGTTAGAGAAATCCCCACAAGCATTTTAATACTGTGATCTGTTAGTATATTTCCATCGGAAAACACAAAAATGAAAAAACTTCTCTCTGTCGCAACTGCTGTTAAATTGCAGAAGACAACAACACCAGTCTTAAAGTTTTTCTGAAAGCTATTTCTAATGAAGGTGGTTAATGTGAGGAGTCCTTGGTCACAAGTGCTGGAGCCCCACTGGAAACTAACCTAATCTGGGCTCAGCACAATCGATTGCTGGAGACGTACACTGGAGGACCAGTTGCACGAGCATCTTGTAGCAAAACACTTAGAAGGGAGATTGGTCAGTAGCTCCCTGCTAACTGTAGGTCCTGCTTGGCTTAAGTAAATTAATGCTTGGTGCCATACTGCCATAATTCAGCCTTCCAGGATGACATGAAGTCATTTCAGTTGTTTAGATCAGAATGACTGGTGCAGTTCAATGATGAAGAAGTGTGGGAGGAGGCTCATGTGCAGCATAAACATACATCACTCAACATCATTTTCCACAAGGTATTGTTCATCTCTCCCATTATTGTTACAGATCATGACAAAGGGCTGTTGCAGTCCCCAAAGATGAATGGTGATTAAATTAACTGAACTAAAGTGGTCTTTGTTCAATGAATTCTAGGAAAGGTTAAGATAATGACATTGAAGTCTGAATGCAAACTTCTTTTTTTTAAGGTAAAGATGTATGCTTTACTGAATTTGTTTTGATAGGGTAAGTATAGAGAAAATGCTTCCACTTGTGGGGGAGGCCAAAACTAGAGGTTATAAATATAAAATAACCACTAATAAATCTAACAGGGAATTCAAGAGAAACTTCTTTACACACTGAGTAGTTAGAATGGAAACTTGCTATCACATGGAGTGGTTGAGGCTAATAGCCATGGATGTATTTAAGGGAAATTAGATAGGTACATGAGGTAGAAGGGAATAGAACAATATGCTGATAGGGTTAGAGGAGTGAGAGGAGGCTCATGTGGAGGATAAGCACCGGCATGGATCAGTTGAGCTGAATGGCCTGTTTCTATGTTGTATACTCAATGTAACTCTATGTCTATATTGTTACGATCGCTCAGGACAAAGCCCCCAATCAAAATATATGATTCTGATTATGGTAGGAGCAATGCACTGTCAACTCAGTACCATCGCTCCACAGGTTGCATCATATTTCTTTAACCTTTCCAAATCAAAGAAAGCAGCAGCTGAATTGAAACAATCTAGTAACCCCCAAATGAGGCAAACCAAACCAGGTATTTGTAGACAACAAAAAATTAACTGTTTATTTAAAAAAAAACTAAATCTTAAACACTACTAAGATAAATCAATATCTAAAGACTTTATAACTTCTTATGTAAAAAAACTAACTCCTGCTCTGGCATACATATACCCAAACTAACAGTAGTTTGGTTTTTAATTAGCTGCCCGAAAAAATAGAAAAACAATAAAGTCTTTGCAGTTTACGTTTCCGATGAAAGGTCTTCTGATACAACACAGTCAAAGTTCACTTGCAGCCTTCCAAGGTCCGATGAATCCGAAGATCCTTCCAGAGATAGGAATTCAGCAGTTAAATTCAGCAGTTCAGTTCAGCAGTTCTAGTATTAAACTCTTTTTTTTTTAGCAATGAACACGGTAGATCAATAGCTTGTTATTTCTTTAAAGAATTAAACTGGCTTGAAGCTTTATATAATTTTAAGAGAATAACTACCCAAGGTCTAAATTGACTTAGAGAGAGCTCTCCCATTTCCTTCACATGCCGGATCCGTCTGTCATCTGTGTGTCTCTGCTAGCCAGTTTCAAAGTCAAAATGGATACAATGAAGCCCTGTTCTCCCTCTCTGTATGGTTTTTGCCGGGCAACCAGAATGCACTTTGGCTTACAGTCTCTGGAGCTTGCTGCCTTAAAGAAGTACAAAAACACAGGAAGTTAACATGCAGATACAGCAAGCTACTGGAAGGCAAATGGCATGTTGGCCTTTATTGCAAGGGGATTGGAGTACAGGAATAAGGAATTATTGCTACAATTGTACAGGGTTTTGGTCAGACCACATCTGGAATACTGTGTGCAGTTTTGGTCTCCACATTCAAGAAAGGATATACTTGCATTGGAGGCAGTGCCGTGAAAGTTCACTAGATTGGATCCTGGGATGAGGGAGTTGTCCTATGATAAGAGGCTAAGTAAATTGGGCCTGTATTCTCTGGAGCTTAGAAGAATGAGAGCTAACCTCATTCAAACATACAAGATTCTAGAGGGGCTGGATAGATTATTTCAGAGATTATTTCTGCTGGTCGGAGAATCTAAAACATGGGGGCACAGTCTCAGGATAAGGGGCTGATCATTTAGGACTGAGATGAGAACAAATTACTTGACTCAAAGGATTGTGAATCTTTGGAATTCTCTACCCCAAAGAGTTGTGGATGCTCCATCATTGAATACGTTTAAGGCTGGGATAGTTAGATTTTTGGCCTCTCAGGGAATCAAGGGATATGGCGAGTGGGCGGGAAAGTGGAGTTAAATCCTAAGATCAGCCATGATTGTTTTCAATGGCGGAGCAGGCTCGATGGGCCATATGGTCTACTCCTGCTCCTATTTTTTGTTTTCTCATGTTCAAACACTAACATTAAAATGAAGGAAAGATATTATGAACAATTAATAGGCTACAGCATCTGCTCTTATAGCTGTAACATCTGCAGCCATATAATCAACACCAAAAGTAGAAACTTTGCATAGAAATTCCTTCAGTATATTGACCCTGTAAAATTTCAGGTGGGGCCAAGGTTGGGAATGGAGGCAGATGTAACCCAAAAATAATGGCGTTGGGTGGATCCCTTAACTGGACATGGAACCTGCCTCCATGCCAATTAAGGGGACGCCTCTGTGAGCAAGGAAGTTATATTGAACTTGTAAAAGACACTAGTTCGGCCTCAGCTGGAGTATTGCATCCAGTTCTGGATGCCACACTTTAGGAAAGACGTGAGGGCATTGGAGAGAGTGCAGAAAAGATTCATGAGGATAATTCCAGGGATGAGGAACTTCAGTTATGACAATAGATTGGAGAAGTTAGGACTGTTTTCCTTGAAGAAGAGAAGGCTGAGAGATGATTTGATAGAGGTATTCAAAATCATGAGGGGTCTGGACAGAGTAGATAGAGAGAAACTGTTCCCACTCATGAAAGGATCGAGAATGAGAGGGCACAGATTTAAAGTATTTGGTAAGAGAAGCAAAATTAACCACAGCGAGTGGTTAAAGTCTGGAATGAACTGTCTGAGAACGTGGTGGAGGCAGGTACAACTGAACCATTCAAAAGGGAATTATACAGTTATATGAAAAGGAAGTATGTGCAGGGTTACGGGGAGAAGGCAGAGGAACTGAGGGAGTTGCTCTTTCAGAGGGCTGGTGCAGACATGATAGGCCGAATGGACTCCTTCTGTGCTGTAATAATTCTGTGATTCTGTGATATAGTCCAGTATAGAGTGGTTATGGACGCAACTCACTTACGCTTAAAATTCCACAATCTTTAACGCTATTTCATTTAATCTCCAGCTGGTATCTTGGCAGAAAGCAAAGAATCATAGAATGACATAGCAAAGAAGGAGGCCATTCTGCCCATCATGACTGAGCCACCTCTTTGAAATACAATTCGTGATTTGCCCTACCATAGCCCATCTAACTCCTCCATCAAGTATTTATCCAATTCCCTTTTGAGAGTTATTATCGAATCTGCTTCCGCCACTCTTCCAGTCAGGGCATTCCAGATCCTCATCTCCCCTCTGGTTCTTTTGCCAATCACCTTCAATCTGTTCTCTTGTTACTGCCCATCCTGCCACTGGAAACGGTTTCTCCTTATTTACTTTATCAAAACCCTTCACGATTCGGAAAAGCTCTATTAAATCTCCCTTGAACAGTCTGCGCTCTAAGAACAGCCCCAGCTTCTCTAGTCTTCATGCAACTGCAGTCCCACATCCCTGGCACCATTCTAGTAAATGTACCCTCTCTAAGACCTTGACATTGTTCCTGAAGTATGGTGCATAGAATTGGAAACAATACTCCAGCTGGGGCCTAACCAGTGATTGGAAAATGTTTAGCATAGCTTCTTTTTTCAGTATTTTATGCCTTTGTTCATAAAGACAAAGATTGCATATACTTTTCGAACAGCCTTCTCAACTTGTTCTGCCATCTTCAAAAATTTGTTTACATACATCCCCACATCTCTGATCCTGCACCTTTTTTAACATTGTACCATTTAATTTATATTGCCACTCCTCATTCTTCCCACCAAAAAGTATCACTTCACACTTCTCTGCTTTAAATTTCATCTGGCATGTGTCTGCCCATTCTACCAGTTTGTCCGTGTCCTTCTGAAGTCTGTTACTATCCTCCTCACTGTTAATTACATTTCCAAGTTTCATGTCATCTGCAAATTTTGAAATTATGCCCTGTATCACCAGGTCCAGGTCATTAATATATATCAAAAAGAGCAGTGGTCCCAACAGGCACTGTTAGGGACACTACTGTATACTTCCCTCCAGGCTAGTTCCCTGCTTTCTGTCATTTACCCAATTTTGTATCCACAATGCCGCTGTCCCTTCAATCCCATAGGCTTCAATTTTGCTAACGGGTCCATTATGTTGTGCTTTATCCAACACCGTTTGAAAGGCCTTATACACAACATCAACTCTGTCTGTTACTTTGTCAAAGAACTCAATCAAGTTAGTCAAACATGCTTTGCCTTTAATAAATCCATGCTGGCTGCCATTTATTAAGCCATATTTTTCCAAGAGACAATTAATTTTGTCTTGGATTATTACCGCTAAACATTTTTTCACCATCAACGTTGAGCTGACTGGACTGTAGATGTCAGGTTTATCTCTCTCTCCTTTGTGAACAGGATTGTAACACTTGCAATCCTCCAGTCCTCTGGCATTGCTCAGATACCTAACAAAGATTGGAGGATTTTGGCCAGAGCCTCCACTATCTCCACCCTCAGTTCCCTAAACAACCTAAGATGCATCCCATCCGGACCGGGTGACTTTTCTACTTTGAGGACTCCAACCTTTTAAGTACCCCTTCTTTATTTATTTTTATTGTATCCAATTTCTTTACTATCTCCTCCTTTACTGTGACATCGGCAGAATCCTCTTCTTTAGTGAAGACAAATGCAAAGTACTCTTTCAGTACCTCAGGCATGCTGTCTGCCTCCATAAGATCTCATTTTGATTCCTAATTGGCCACACTCTTCCTTTGACTGCCTTTTTACTACTTACATATTTATGAAAGACTTTTGGGTTCCCTTTTATGTTAGTTGATAATCTATTCTCACACACTCTCTTTGCCCTCATTTCCTGCTTCAGTTCTTCCCTGCTGAAACTCCAGTCCCTAGTTTTCTCACTCTGTTGACTGCAGGAACTTGAACTCTCTCAAATGAGTTGCAATGAACAGTTGAACTTTCCAAATCTGTCACAAATCAGCAATCTCACACAGTGAGGTTAGTGAACGAAAACTACCTGTGTAATAGATAAGGAAGGTCACACGGATGCAATTTTTGATGTGGATTTAAAATGCCATGGATAGCCATGGGTATTAAATAAAGTATTTGAAAATCTAATTGCGTTTACAGTCATGACTGGACATGTCCCAGTTTCATTATACACATCATGAATGGTATAAAGCTGACATCCCTGCGGTAAATAGGAATGGGCTCACAGTACAAATCCCTTGAGCATATATTTTATGACTATTTACTTATAGCTAATAACCATAAAATTACAGTGCATATGAAACTCACCCCACTGTTGCTTATGTTTGCAATGTTGAAATGTTGCATTCTCTTCCATATTACACTACCTGCATACACAGATCCTACATCCTGGCATTGCAAACAAAGTAGCCCGCATTACTTAAGGTATCTGAACCCCCAATAGGGCACATTGTCACTGGACCACCTATTCAGGGCATATAACTTGCTAGCCATATTTAACTGAGTTTCAGGCTCAAAATGGCTTTGGCCTCCTTGATCACTTGGCAGTGGGCTGGCTGATACACTCTGACAGTCAGCCACAAAAAGTGAAAATCAGCCCAAAGAGTGATAAATGTTGGCAATAATGCATCAAGAAAAATAATGAACTATACATAATTAAATGCCATGACAGCATTAGATGGATGAACTTCACTTGTCTGTATGGCCTTTACTCACCCCAATTTATCAAATGTTCCAAATTGTAGGTAAATTTGTTTCCATTTTAAGCTAAAAGGACTCCACGCTAGCAGCATTAACAACCGTGATTAACATTACACTGACTGAAATATGGTTAAAGAATAGGTGTCATAGGATCCATTTGGCTAGTTTTTGGAGGCCTGAGACTCACCCCAAATCAGTTCTTGGGCCTCATCAGCATTTTTTTGATGAGCTACAGATGCTAATTGGGCACCAGCGGCACCTCATGATTCCACTAGAAAAAAGTTGGCCCTCAAATAGGTCCCTGAAGGAGAGAGGTAAGAGATCAAGAGGGTGAAAGAGGAGTAATCGGGAGGGGGCCTGCGATGGTCTTTGGGACTGCTGGGGAGCCGGGAGGAGCAGGAGTGGCTCCACGTTCAGGTAGGTCTAATTTTTTTTAAAGTCCCTTTTTGGTTAGGCCACATGTAAACACAGTTGGCCTAAAGGCCAGTGCTGGTTCTGTTCAGGACAACCCAAACTCATGAAGGGGGCCTGAAACAGGTGTTAGGCCCCCTATCCGCATATGCACAGGTACTAATGTCTTCAAAGGCATAGGTCCTGGACGCCTATATTGGAGTTTTTGCCAATATGGTGGTCAGCGTACTTCCGGCGCGGAATGTGCATGTACACACAACACCCATATCAGATGCTTAGGTGCCTGTTTTACACCTGTAAAATGGATGGGTATCAACAAATTTCTTGGCCTTTATGTCCTAGTTTTCAGAAAAAATGATAAAATGAATTGCTAAAATAAATTGTTTGATCAAATTCAAAGTTCTTTAACCCTTCTAGCTATTCAATAAATCTATTCGGAGAAATCATCTATCAAGTAGCTTGTGGGCAATAGCAGTAAAGAATCAAGTGTAACAATTGGAAAATCAGGCAAAGAAATCTCTCAACCACACACAGATACATCCTTTCATTCTTCAGGTGTGCATCATGCATTGTGCGTCACTAAAATAGAATTGAAAAATCTATTTTGAGGAAGCGGACACAAATATGATTTATGCAGAGAAACCTGAGATTTCGTAATCCGATGTCACAAGACAGAAAGTAATGTTAGAAAATATGACTGCACACAGTTCTATGCACCTGATGCCTACCTACAGTGGTTTGTGACAAGGCACCACCCTTTTTAAATTACTGTTGTAGGACAAAAGAAAGGCTTTTGACAATTTCTAAGCTTAACATTCAACCAGCATGCCTTGAGAAGCTAGAAACAGTGCTGATGGAAGAAATGCTGGTTTGTCAGTCTTTTAAAATTGCTGAACTAAGCCAAGAAATAAAAACAAATGCTGTCAAGAAAGGAACAGAGATAGTATCAGCCAGTGAGAGACACTGGTGCTTTATTTTATGAAGACTAGGGCATGGACCTGGATAAGGTGAAGCACAGTGTTTTAATAACATACAAACATCTCTTTTCTGGAAAATTGACTATAAGGGACTTCACATAATGGAAGATTACTGGAGAAAGAGAAAGAAAGATGGACTGCTTTCTGGGTGGATTCAAATAATCCTTTAAACAAAGAGTGCAGAATATGATTGGGAATTGTGCTTTTAAAAAGAAGCTTCATAGGATGGTGTGGCCTGTCAATATAGTAAACGAACCCCATCCCCTGAAAAAGGGTATACAGATTGAACACATTGGAGATCTTCACTGCAGAGGCGAGAAACCGGAACTGCTGTCGAGGGATTGAGATCTCAAGGAGAAGGAACCTGGCTGATCACCAGGAAGAGAATCTACAACCAATGGGAATAGCCACCTCGGGTGATTGTATGACTAGTTGGTAACATAATTGAGCATTCTATTGCTAGATATTGTTGAAACATTTACTTGCTGGGAGTAGAGTAACATTGCCGAAGCATTCATTTGTTGGGGATAAAGTAACAAAGCAGGTGTTTTTTTTAAATTATTTTCTTTCCTTTTCTTTTCTCAATCTTTTTAATTTGTAATCATTTTCCATAACCATTTTAATTTTCCTTTTATCATTTAAAATTTGTGCCCATTTAAATCTGTAATCTGGGTAAAAAAATAAACTAATCCCATTAAGCATAACAACTTTTTAAGTGAGACATCAGTTTGTTCTCTTGTAATTTATGGATCAAAATGAACTAAAATTTTGGGTTGTTTTTTGGATCATTATATTATTATGTCA